>NC_139512.1:344451626-344854126 GCF_947247035.1 Vipera ursinii | reverse complement strand
ATCAGAAGGTCGGCAGTTTGGCGGGTCAAATCCCGAGTGCCGTGTAACAGAGTGAGCGCCTGTTACTCGTCCCAGCTTCTGCCAACCTAGCAGTTCGAAAGCACGTAAAAATGCAAGTAGAAAAATAGGGACCACTACGGTGGGAAGGTAACAGCGTTCCGTGCGCCTTTGGCGTCTAGTCATGCCGGCCACATGACCACGGAGACGTCCTCGGACAAGCGCTGGCTCTTCGGCTTTGAAACGGAGATGAGCACCGGCCCCTAGAGTCGGAAACGACTAGCACGCATGTGCGGGGGAACCTTTACCTTTACCTTTTTAGTATTTGCTTAACAATCACTGAAAAATAGGATGCAAAATTGGGTTGGTCACATGGGTGACCCACTTTAGAACCATCACAACTTATGACCAAAATGAGCAGGTTCCATTATGGTCACAAATCAAGGACAATGGTACACTAATCCAGATGGAAGTTGAGTTAATCACAAGTTTAGCACAAGCATTCAGAAGCTTCCACTGTTCCAAAAAGCAGTGCAGAGATAGCTTTGAGCATTCCACAATAGACCCATGCAATATTTCTGCTTCAGCTCCCTGTCTGCAATTTATTTTGTGCACGTGTCAAGATTTTAACTTTCTGTATATCACCTACAGACACTTCAGTGAGACAGACATCTATATAAATCGTTTAAAAAGTTAAATACAAATAAAATAGTCATAAATCAAGGCATTGCTCCTTCTCTTCACTATTGCTAGTAAGAAAATACTTGATGTCAGAGAATCAATCATGATGAGGCAGAAAAAATTTGTGATTTTGTAGCTCTCCTCCTAATTGGCCAAGCCTGTAAGATGACTTATGTGTAGACTTCCCAAAGTACATTACTTTTAGATTTCACGTTATGCCATTCACTTTCTGATTCAACCCCTTAATCAACTCTCATCTTTCCTCAACCTTCTTTCATAACTTAATCCAAATTTGCTCAGCTTCTAATGCTCTGTGAATCACACCTCATCAGGCTCATCAGATGTAAGACAAATTGCCACTTCCAGAGACATCCTGGAGTTTCCTGGCATGAAATAAAAGATAAGACATAGGAAACCTGAATTGAAAAGTGATGAACGATAAAAAAAAAACACGAAAAAAAGAAAAAAAAAATCTTCCAATGCAGGATTGCATAAAGCCAGCCGTACCTTCTTATAGATGACTCAATTCATTCTTACTCCTTCCAGATATTTAGCATCCCATTTTGTTCCTCTGCTCTTGTTTTAGCTGAGGGCACGATGGCTCAGCTATTAAAGATACTAAGTTTGTCAGCTGGCAGATAGCCCAAGTTTGAGACCTGAGCAGCAGGGCTGAGCTCCCATTACTTGCCCCAGCTCCTGCCCACCTAGCAGTTGAAAAGCATACAAATGCGAGTAGATAAATAGGTACCACTTTGGTGAGAAGATAACAGCACTCCACGCACCTCAGCTTATAGTCACGCTGGCCACATGACCACGGAAGCACCTTCAGATAACGCTGATTCCCTCAGCTAAGAGTCGGACATGACTGAACCTTTACCTTTACCTTTACCCAATCTTGCCCTCTGCTGTGGTTTTAGATGTTTCACTCTCGTCACATTTATTGAGAATGTGCATTGTAATAGACCATTTGGATTATGCAATGTCCTCTACATGGGGCTGCCCTTGAAGACCGCCTGGAAACTTTTAACTGGTCCAGAATGCAGCAGCATATACAGTATTGGGGGCTCCTAGATTTGGTCCACATAATGCCTCCATTATACGAGCTCTACTGGTTTCCTGTTTCTTTCTGAGTGCAGTTCAAAGTGCTGGTCATCAGCTTTAAAGCCCTATCTAGCATAGGGCCAGGTTATTGTGGGACTGCTTTTCCCTAACGACATCTACCCATCCTACCAGGTCAGATAGGGTGGGCTTGCTCCTTGTCCCTTCCCCTAAATATTTCTATCAGATGGGATCCAAGAAGCATGCCTTTTCAATGGAAGTCCCTGCCCTATGGAAGAACACTACCTGACATCCAGCAGATTTCTTTCTTCCTAGCTTCTGAAAAGCTTTGAAGAGGGGGTTTTCTCCCCAAACTCTGGGCTACTATAAAAGGGTGTATGACTTAAATGTCAGGTTTTTGTTGTTTCAAAAGTTATAACAGTCCTCGACTTACAACCACATTTTGAACCAAAATTTCTATTGCTAAGCAAAATGGTTATTAAATGAGATGCCCAATTTGATAAACTTTTGCCATGGTTACTAAGTGAATTTCTGCAGTTGTTAAGTGAGTCGTGGGGTCGTTAATTGAATTCCACTTCCCTCATTGGCCTTGCTTGTCAGAGGATGGCTGGGAAGGTCACAGAGGACCATAAGCGAGTCTGGGATGCTGCAACTATCATAAATGCATGCCCAAGCACCCCAATTTTGATCATATGATCTGTGGGGAAGCTGCAGTGGTTGCAAGTGCAAGGAGTGTTGTAAATCACTTTTTCCACTGCTGTTGTAACTTCAAATGGTTGCTAAATGAATGACTGTAAGTCAAGGACTATCTTTAATCCTAATAACTTGAGATATATGGTAAGGCTATGTAGTCTATGTCAGAAGTCCCCAACCTTTTGGTCATCAGGGACTGGTTCCGTGGAGAAAGGTTTTTCCACGGACCGGAGAGTGCGTGGTTTTGTATGCTACCTGCATCCTACAGATGGGGATTTGCTTGTTTGTGTGGCCTGGTTGCTGGCATGCTGCAGCCCGGTACCGGTCCACGGACCGGGGGCTGGGGACCCCTAGTCTATGTGACCATCCAGCCCAGATATATTTCCTTTTTTCTTTCATCACCGCTGTTTGTCTGTGGAGATTCTCAGTCATCCAAGTCATTGTTGTCCCAAAGGTGCTTTTTCCAAAGACAACTGGACTTTGTTTTTCCTTGAAGATGTTTCACTTCTCATCTAAGAAGCTTCTTCAGTTCTAAAGTTCTAAAGAATTGAATAAGCTTCTTGAATGAGAAACAAAACGTCTTCAAGGAAAAATGAAGTCCAGTTGCATTTTTAAAAAGCATCTTTGGGACATCACCTCTGTGTTTTTTTATCTGTGTGATCAAATAACTAGCCTCCTTCATTTCTCACTAGAACTCTTACTTTTAAGATCCATAAGTTCTTTTATGCATCTGTCCGAGGGGGCAGTCAATTGACTAGAAAAGCAGCTAATTAAAATGTAGCAGCCCAGCCAGATGCAGAATGCAAAACTAGCCAACAGCTAGTTTGTTTCCAATCCCACCAAAATGACTTCCTAAGAATCAGCAAGAAAGGCTGAGAGAGTTAATGAGACTCAAAATCACCCAGTAACCTTCGATTGTTAAGGTAGATTTGGCCTTGGGTCTTCCCACTCTCAGTGCCACACCTCAATCCAGTTTTTCTCAATTTTGGCAACCTTAAGACATGTGGACCTGAACTTCTGCAGCATGCTGGCTGCGGAATTCTGGCAGTTGAAGTTAAACACGTCTTAAAGTTGCCAAGATTGAGGAAACACTGCTCCATGGCAATCACTCCGTCTTGTAGGTTTCCATTCAGAGCCAATAATGTCACTCTTCATCCAAGCTCCAAACCCAAATCAGCAATATTAACCTTGTTCTGTTTGAGGTTCACTTCTTGATTTAAAAAATGCACCTTTTGGATGTTCTCAGATTTGAGTTACTAAGCAGTAATTCAGCATGGAACGTCTCCAAGTTGGGAAATTAACTATGATTGTAAGCTGCCCAGAGTTACCCTGAGGTAAGATGGGTGGCTAATAAATTTTCTAAATAAATAAGCAAACAAATAAATAACGTAGGGACAATTGATCCCACATAATTCATTCCTGGAAGACATTTCAAAGAGTTAAAATTCTGGTCTTTGGAAAAAGGATTCCAAGAGAGTGTTCCTAGCTCATATGCCGTATACTGTATTACATACATCACTGTTTCTCAACCTTGGCTGCTTGAAGCCAGGTGGACTTCAACTACCAGAATTCCCCCGCTAGCATGGCTATCTGGGGAATTCTAGAAGTTGAAGTCCACATGTTTTCAAGCAGCCAAGGTTGAGAAACATTTCCATACATCATTCCCAGATCTTTGAGTGGAGGCTCTAAAGGTTTATTTTGTGCTCCCAGATTTTAGCAGCAAAACGTGAAGATCTGTATGAACCATTTTAGGTCTATTTTTAAATGAAATCTGCAAACTGTACCCATTATATTTGGATCTAGTATCTGTAATAGTGGGAAATAGTTCCTAAAAATCTTCCCTACAGAACCCTTTGAGATATCCTAAAACTGATACTATGTCACTTCTCATCTTCTTTTCTAGGTTCCTTCAGCCTGTCCATACCAAACATGCCCTCAAATCCCTGTTTCATCTATGTTGCTTTCATCTAAGCCCTCTCGTTTTGCCCAGAACTACACCAGTACACCAGATGTAGCCTTCCCAGGGCTGAGTAAACCCTTGGGATGCATTTCAGTGGGCCTATGTTACATAAAGGGACGCGGTGGCTCAGTGGGTTAGAACACTGAGCTTGTTGATCAGAAGGTCGGCAGTTTGGCGGGTCGAATCCCAAGTGCCGCGTAGCAGAGTGAGCGCCTGGTACTCGTCCCAGCTTCTGCCCACCTAGCAGTTCAAAAGCATGTAAAAATGCAAGTAGAAAAATAGGGACCACTACGGTGGGAAGGTAACAGTGTTCCGTGCGCCTTTGGCGTCTAGTCATGCCGGCCACATGACCACGGAGACATCCTCGGACAAGCTAAATCTTTGGCTTTGAAACAGAGATGAGCACCGGCCCCTAGAGTTGGAAACGACTAGCACGCATGTGCGGGGAAACTTTACCTTTATGTTACATAAATGCTTTCATATTTGATATTTAACCATTAACAACATAAGCGCTGCACAAAGGAGACTTTTTTTCTGCAAGGCAAAAACTTCCTTTGGAATTCATAAAGGTCTTTCTTTTAGTAGCAGCGTTGCTTTTTGAAGAGTTTTGTGAAATAGGTGGCTTATTAGCTAAAGTGGATTTGCTCCCTGATACCTATCTTTTAATTCCCTCCTGTCAATGCTGCCAGCGATTACTGCATTTACCAAAGGGCATTTTTTTTTCTTAACTGACAAATATTTGATATCTGTATTTTAGCCCAAGAACTGACCTCCCATGGATTTTCTAGAGCTGGTAAATCAATGCCATTTAGGCATTATTTGAAAATTGGGTGAAGATTATTCCAGTGAGTAAGAAAGGACCTTGAGGAGAACAGCTGCTCAGCTAAACACTTCTGCTGGATAGAGTGATGGATTTGCAATTCTGTCCTAATGGCAGCACTCTGATTACTACATATTACCAAAAGCTATAATATGTTCCATGTCTTTAAAACCCGACATCTTCCATTAATTGCAAACTAAAAAGAATATTCTTTGGGTGCACTAGAATAAAATTGACCAACACGCCTCAGGCATTCAGGCATTTAGGCCAGGAGGTTAAGTGAACTCTGCTGGATGATTGGTTTTATTGCTGCTTTTTTGGGTTGCAAATTGGAAATGATATGTTTCAACCGCAGCCGTGGATTAGTGACTTAATTTCATTGGGGTTTTGTTTTTGTTTGGTTTTGTGATTTTAAGTCTGTGTACGATGCCCAGAGTCACGGTTATGAGAGGGAAGCAATACAAATCATATAAATAAAATAACTCTCCCCTAAAGTTAACTTCTCTGATACTTGTGAGACTCCCTCCTTATCTAACAACTTTCTTTTAAAAAATTATTAATTAAATATGATCATTAAAGAGAATCCATGGGAAGTTATATGACCGGGTGCAGGTAATCCTTGACCATTCATTCTGTTACCATGACACTGGGGAAAAAATGACTTATAACCTTTCCTTGCACCTAGGATCACCACAACTTCCCCGGAATCACGTGATCCAAGTTTGGAAGCTTGGAAACCGACATGTATTTATGAAAGCTGCAGTTGTAATATTTAGTTACACAGTTTATAGTGAGGAGCCTTGGTGGTACAATGGTTAGAATGCAGGATTGTAGGCAAATTCTGCCCAGTGTCAGGAGTTTGATCCTGACCGGCTCAGGGTGGATTCAGCTTCCCATCCTTCCAAGGTTAGTAAAATAAGAACCAGATGGTTGGGGGCAATATGCTGACATTGTAAACTGTTCAAAGAATGCTATAAAAGCACTATGGTACATAAGTCTAAGTGCTATTGCTATTACTATATAGCTGCCTATTTCACTTTTACATGACTGGATGTGGTAGAAGCATTGGCTGAAAGAGAGGAGACCCTGATAAGAGAGAATAAAAGCATTCCAGCTTAGAATCCATTCAGGGATGAAACGTTTGAGGTCAAAACCCTTAGGTCTATATCTAACATCTGTCGAGATGTTTGGAACTGATGATTGACAGTAAAAGAAACTTATATGACCCATTCACAGAGCTGTTCTGGTTGCTTGAACCTGACACTCTAGCTGGCTTAGAATAAAATGAATAAAAACACAAAACAGCCAGGATCTAAGTTATTACTAATGATACAAGTTCATCACGGTTTCTAACTGGAATCTAATAACCTCTGGAAGATTCCCCATTTTTTGATTCTTGAAACAGAATCAGTGCTGAATGATGGAACAGATAAGCAGGACTGAATAAGTAGGACACGGACATGGATATAATTTTGTAGATTAGGATTCTACCCCCTGTTCGGGGTAACAAATCCAGCGATATAGCCACCCAAGTGCATACTGTCCACATGTGCCTTGAAATCTCCAGAGAAGGACTTCCATTTACCTCAGGGGGGTCAAACTCGCAGCATCACGTCATGTGTCGTGACTTATCACAGCTTTTTTACGATTGCCGGCAATGGGGTGGGTGCAGTTTCGCCATGATGCATCCGGCCCTCCGGCCGGCAGTTTGAAACCCCTGATTTACCTTCTAGAACAGTGTTTCTCATCCACTCTCATTTTAAGATGTGTGGACTTCAACTCCTAGAATTTCCCAGCCAGCTCTGCTGGCTGCGGAATTCTGGGAATTGAAGTCCACACATCTTAAAGTGACCAAAGTTGAGAAGGCGGTTCTAGATCCTAGATTTAATGATGTAGTAAATAACCCCCAAACAAAAAGAACCTCTACAACAAACAAGTAAAATGTCTTATGGAATTCTGTTCCCGAACCAAGCCATGTGAATCTGTCTCCGAAAGACCGATTTGCCAACCCATTATCATCGACTTACAGTAAACACATTCCAAGCTGTTCCAACTGCTACAATAACAGCTCTACCGTTAATGTAAAATATTAATGTCTCATTTGTTCAACAATTTGGTGGAAATGAAAAACTTTTAGGTTAATCATACACTGTACAGTTTTAATTAAAGCAGTTATAAGACAATTAATCCATGAGAGCTGTCTTGGATCCGTGCCAAGGTTATTGGTTTAACGCTGGTAGAGAAAAAGCTTATTTTCCCTAACTCTCCACCCTTCCTCTGATTTAATGAATGCTAATCAGAGATACAATATATGCATAAAGAGCTGCAAAAGTAGTTGGGTCCATCTGGCTTCTCACGCACAATTTGCACTTGTCCTTTCAAATGGATTCAGGAATGGTGATTAAAAAAAACAGTACTTCTTCCCCATTGTTTCATTGGTTCATCAATAAATAGAACCAAAGATAAGTACAGGTAGTCCTCAAAATACAACAATTTGTTTAGTGACTGTTCAAAATTATAATGGCACTGAAAAAAAGTGACTTGAACTTATGACCATCACAGCATCCCCATGTCACAGGATCAAAATTCAGATTCTTGGAATGTATTTATGAAAGTCGCCGCATCTTTGGGGCCATGTGATCACCGTTTGCAGCCAGCTTCCAACAAGCAACGAGGGAACCTGGATTTGCTTAACGACTGCATGATTCACTTAACAACTGCAGTGATTAGTTTAATAATCGAGGCAAAAAATATTGCAAAATCAGGCATAACTCACTTAACATGCACTTTGTGCTTAGCAACAGAAATTCTGGTCCTGGTTGCGGTCGTAAGTCGAGGACTATCTCTAAAGATATTTTTTTTAGTTGGGAGGGAGGAGTGCAAACTGAGGGATATGTATGTCTTGTAACATCACAAAATAATCTTAAGATTAGCACTGAAAGGAGTAAACCTCCTGGCTCCTTAAATTTTGCACATCAAGGACTATGTATCTTGGTTTTCTCAGTAACACGGGAAAAAGAGCCTTGGGCAAAGATGTTACGATGATCAAGATCCAGTTCAAAAGAAGACTCAATCAAATGAACTTTCTCAATAGAAAGGGAAAGTCAGTTTTTGTTTTCAAATAGAATCTGATACCTTAAAATTAACTGAGATGATTCATGTGCTTGGCTATATTCACAGTAAAGGCTATTTCTACCGTATGTAATTCAAAAATCCAAACAGAATCAAACTAGATGGGGCCAAATCAGACTGATTTTCTGAACTGATCTGAATCATTGGATGGGGGTTGCTTTTTTTTTTCCAAATAGTCAACATACAACATATAACCTCGAATCTCTCGTGGGAAAATGGCTGTCTTGGCAAACCCACCCAGAAAATGGCCAGTACATTCTTATCACCTCTTTCTCCTCCTCCTCTTCCTCCTCCTGTCACAATAACATTAAAAAACTATTTTCCCGAAAGTTCAGGATACTTTTGCGGTCTGAATCTTTCTGTAGAACAGCGCCTTTGGAGTTAAACCTTCAGTGCCATCACATCCTAAATCACAAGACAAGGAATTTGGGGATCTTAGGCAAAGCATCTGAAAGTACCTGGTCACCATCTAAAATTTTCAGCTTCAGATTCAAGGTGCTGGTAATGACCTATAAAGCCCTAAATGGCTTGGGTCCGGACTATCTAAGGCAGGGGTGTCCAACTCAATTTCATTGAGGGCCGCATCAGCATTGCGGTTGCCCTCAGGGGGCCGGGTGGGTGTGGCCAGGGTGGGCGTGGCCTACTGGGTGGGCGTGGCTAGAGTGCATATGGCCTGCTGGGTGGGCGTGGCCAGCTTACATCGTTGGCATCAAGGGTGCCTATGGGGGCCTGGGCAGGAGTGGGACAGATCTGAGGGTCTCTGGCAGGAGGAGGGTCTCTGGGCCAGGGCCAAGGCAGTGGGGGCCGTTCCCTCACTGTTTCCAGGATGGCTTCGCGGGCCGCATGAAACCACTTCGCGGGCCGGATCTGGCCCCCGGGCCTTGTGTTTGACATGTCTGATCTAAGGGAACACCTGCTGCCGGCATCATCTTCCCATCGTCCTGTGCGCCCCCACAGGGAGGGCCTTCTCAGGGTACAGCCGGTTAATGAATGCCGGCGGGTTATTTCCAGGGGAAGGGCGTTCTCTGTGGGTGCGCCTGCCCTATGGAACCAACTACCCACAGAACTTAGGACTGCCCCCGACCTTCGCTCATTTCGCCAGGACCTGAAAACTTGGCTCTTCGATCTGTTTGGTCCAGACTGTGGGGTTGTTAATTTAACTGGGTTTTAGATTTACTCTTGGGGCTTGAATTTAATTTAATTGTTTTAATTGTTTTTAATTTTTTGTATTCTTGGTTTTAACTGCCCTGTAAACCGCCCTGAGTCCTACGGGAATAGGGCGGTATACAAATCCAATAAAATAAATAAATAAATAAAATACTATGTACTATAGCGGTCCCCAATCTTTTTGGCTCTGCAGAATGGCAGTGGCAGGGAGGATAGAGTGGGTGGCTTCTCATATGCACCTGCCACTTATGCGACCTGGTTCCCAACGGACCATGGCCTGGTACTGGGCTGTGGCCCAGAGGTTGGGGACTGCTGCTTTATTACTAAACCATATCGTATTCCTAACCACACTTCTCAAGCTAGGATGTCTTTCAGATGTGTGGATTTTGGTAATTCTTGGGTTACAACCATCCAAATGGTACTCGTAATTCCAGCCATCGTGAACCAGGGTCATGTGATCGTGATTTCCAGTATTCCTTCTGAGCTTCCCACAACCAAAGTCAGTGGGGAAGCCAGCAGGTAGTCAGAAGTCATGGTCTGAGGAGGTCCTTCCCACAAACAAAAATCAACGAGGAAGTCAGCAGAAGTCAGAAGTCCTTGCTTTGCAGCCTGAGCAGTCCTCACTTAAGGACAGCAACCAAGACTGCAGCTGAGAGGTATAGTCACAATCAATCATGCTTTATGAACCCATTGCTTAACAATAGCAATTCCAGTCTCAGTTGCAATTTTAAGGGGAGGATTACATGTTACAGAGGTGTCAAACTGCCAGCCCGTGGGCCGGATATATCATCCGGAAGTCGCGCCCACCCCATTGCTGGCAATGGCAAAACTGTCCTGATACGTTGTGTGATGTCGCGAGTTTGACATGTCTGCTCTACATAATTATGTAGGCAGCATTGGTGAGAATTCTGGGAAGCAAAGTCCACCTATCTGGCAGATGTCAAGGGTAATGATGCTTACCTTAATCCATGACACATTTTTCTGATTAGGGGGATTCTGGGAAGCAAAGATGACACTGCCATTGGCCAATACAGGCAGACATCTTATTTTCCCCAAAATGCCCAACCAAACATGTCATGGGATCTCCTGATAAATGATTGCCCATTCCGATTGCAAAACATGCTATGAATTTATTCATTCATTCATTCACTTTATAAGACTTATAAGCCCTTCCAACAGAAGCCATCCTTAAGCAGCTATCTTTGAGCTATCTTATTTGATAGGGGAGGTTTATTTATTTACTGGATATTTTCAAGGCGCACGTTATTTAATTTCATGCACTTAACACCCAATTTGGCCTTATCATTTGAAAAAGGAATTTCTAGTGAAGGAAAAGCTCCCTTGACAGAGAATTGGTCCACTGCAAAACATATGGCTCTCTCCCCTTTTTCTTGAAAAAGCTACTGAAAACAGGTTAAGTGGATGCCTTGAGCTTTTACGGTCTTGTGAACTACTTAATTATCCAGAATTTTTGGACCGCACATCTGTTTCATAGCTTGTTAGAAAGCCAGCTTTTGGCTTCTGGCAACCTCTAATGAGCCAACCCCGAGGAAGGGAGCACTCTTGACTGACAAAGCAAAGATCCCACTAGAATACACAATGGAGATCTCAACCTTTGGCCTCGTCAAAGATGGTCAGGAATCACCCAGGAAATAAATCAATGCTGCGCTTCACTGTTCTGTATCGCCATTCTTTGCAGCTATCTTCATTTGTGGAAGATTTTCTAAAGCCATCCGATTTTAAAAGTCCTTGGCTTCTCATCTATATAGGTAGTCATCGACTTACAATCATTCATTAAGTGATCATTTGAAGTTACAGCAGCAGTGAAAAAAGTGACTTATGCTCGTTTCTCACATTTACAATCGTTGTAGCATCTCCATGGTCATGCGGCCACACGAGTTGTGATGGGGGTCTCCCAATACTCCCATGTAACACCTCTACTCCGCGAGCTGCATTGGCTTCCAGTTGCCCTCTGGGTGAGATTCAAGGTGCTGGTGATAACCTATAAAGCCCTAAATGGCATGGGTCCGGATTACTTATGGGACCACCTGCTGCCAGCGTCTACTTCCCTTCGTCCTGTGCGCTCCCACACAGAGGGCCTCCTCAGCGTGCCACCAGTCAGAAAGTGCCGGCTGGCGGCCCCCAGGGGGAGAGCATTCTCTGTGGTTGCACCAGCCCTTTGGAATCAATTACCGGTTGAGCTCCGGATGGCTCCTGACCTTCGCTCTTTCTGCCGTGCTCTGAAAACTTACCTATTTGAACAAGCCGGCCTGGTCTAATGGGTTTGGGGTATTTTATTTAGTATTTTTAATTATTTATTGTAATGGGCTAGCTCTATTTAATCTTATTTTTAACTTTTGTATATTGTATTTTTATTGTATTTTTATTGCCCTGTACACCGCCCTGAGTCCTTCAGGAGAAGGGCAGTATAGAAATTAAATTAATTAAATAAATAAATGTAGCTGCCAAAAAGCCATCATAGTGCTAGGCTGCATTAACAGAGGGATAGAATCAAGATCACGTGAAGTACTAATACCACTTTACAATGCCTTGGTAAGGCCACACCTGGAAAACGGCATCCAGTTTTGGTCACCACGATGTAAAAAAGATGTTGAGACTCTAGAAAGGGTACAGAGAAGAGCAACAAAGATATAGGGAACGGTTGCTGGAATTGGGTATGTGTAGTTTAACAAAGAGAAGGGTGAGGGGTGACATGATAGCAGTGTTCCAATATCTCAGGGGCTGCCACAAAGAAGAGGGAGTCAAGCTATTCTCCAAAGCACCTGAAAGCAGGATAAGAAGCAATGGATGGAAACTAATCAAGGAGAGAAGCAACCTAGAACTAAGGAGAAACTTCCTGACAGTTAGAACAATTAACCAGTGAAATAACCTGCCTCCAGAAGTGCTCCAACACTGGAAGTTTTTAAGAAGAGACTGGACAGCCATTTGCCTGAAATGGTATAGGGTTTCCTGCCTGAGCAGGGGGTTGGACTAGATGACCTCCACGGTCCCTTCCAAATTATTATTATTATTATTATTATTATTATTATTATTATTATTATTATTATTATTATTATTATTATTATTATTTATATTTATATTTAATATGATCAAAATTCGGGCACTTGGTAACTTGTTCGCATTTATGATGGTTGCAGTGTCCTGGGGTCATGTGATCTCCTTTTGTGACCTTCTAACAAGCAAAGTCAAGGGGGAAGCCAGATTCATTTTAAAGCCATGTTACTAACTTAACAGGTACATGATTCACTTAACAACTGTGGCAGGAAAGGTTGTAAAATGGGGCGAAACTCACTTAACAACTGTCTTGCTTAGCAATGGAAATTTTGGGCTGAGTTGCGGCCATAAGTCAAGAACTACGTATATACATAATAGCATAGAATGTTGAAATGATCAGCATTCACAAAATCACAGAAGGAACTGATTTAAAAGGCAGCTAAAAGGGAATGGTGGCTGTGTCAAGATATCTACCCTGCCTCATGCAAAGGCTAACCAACCTGCTCTCAACACCATAGAACAGGGGTGTCAAACTCGCAACATCTTGTGACGTATCGCGACGTATCGCAGCTTTTTTTCCATTGCCGGCAATGGGGTGAGTGCGGTTTCGCTATGACGCATCCAGCCTGTGGGCCGGCAGTTTTGACACCTCTGTCATAGAAGCTTCAATCACAACAGACTGACCAATAGGACCTCCATCTTTGTTTTCCAGAACTTGCCCAGTCTTGATGGTGTAACCAATATCATGCCATATTCTTTCTTTTAAATCTGCTGAAGGGAGTCATTTTTTTAATTAATTAAAAAGAAGGAGAAGCAAGAATGTTTTCACATGTTGCTACTAAAATCTAGCCTGCCTTCCCTGAGGCCCTCCATTGTCAAGTTATTTAACCGTATAATGTAATCAAGGAATTAAACTTGACCCTGACGCTCTTTAAAGAATTTTAATACCAAGAATTAGAGGTTAGAGGACAGAATCTTGAGAACAGAGATTAGAACCTCCAGCTCACCTTTACTAATGAGTTTATTAAAGTGGGGTCTTTTTCAAACTCTTCAATCTCATTACTCAGAGATTTAAGAATGATGGCTTAAAGCAGGGGTGTCAAACTGCCAGCCCACAGGCCGGAAATGTCACGCGGAAGCTGCGCCCACCCCATTGCCAGGAATGGCAAAACAGTCCCGATACGTTGCATGACGTGACGTTGTGAGTTTGACATGTCTGACTTAAAGGATCCTTTTATTTCCTAAGCCTGTAAAGGAATCTCATATCTGCTTATTGTTTGTTTATTGATAGTTCTCTTTATTAACCCTGGTACAATTCCTTAACCATCATGACTGGCAGACTGAGCAAGTACGTACACAATTCACTAACCTTTTCCCCACAATGGTTACTAACCCGATCGTAACTCGTTAACTGTGGTTTCCAGCAGCAGCCAGTCACACTACATAATTGACTTTATTTAACTAGATAAATTACAGGTACTGTTTGACTTACAATCACAATTGGGGCCAGAATTTCTCTTGCTAAGCAAGGCAGTTGTTAAAATGAGTTGTGCCCAATTTTATGACCTTTTTGCCATAGTTGTTAAGCAAATCCTCACAGTTGTTAAGTGATTCACAAAGCTGTTAACTGAATCTGGCTTGCCCCCTTGGTTTTGCTTGTTGGAAACTGTCTGGGAAGGTCACAAATGACAATCACATAATCGTTTAATGCTGCAATCATTTTAAATACACGCCAGTTGCTAAGCACCTAAATTTTGATCATGTGACCATGGGATGCTGTGATGGTCATACTGCATGGACCAGTCATAAGCCATCTGCCATTGTAATACTGTGACATACACTAAATGGATGGTTTTAAGCTGACTACCTGTAACTACTTTTTCCTGACCAACACCCAAAGAGTCATGTTGTTTGATGAGGCTACCAGCTGTATTGATATAGCTCACTTACCCAGGATATTACCAAATGAACCCATTTCTGGGTTCATACAATGCCCCAGTCCATAAACTGAGCAAAGTAGCTTGATTTATAGAGCAAGTTAAAATGCAAAACTTCTAAGCAAGATTAACATTAAGTAGCTCAGCATGCTAAGCAAATATAGCCACTCAATTTGTAACTGATCTTATTAAGCTCGCTGTGTAAATGCAGCCAGTCAGACTTCCTATTATGATGAAGTGAGGTGTATTTCCATTTAATGTTTTAGTAATTCTTGCTAAAATACATTTACATATGAATTTCCAATGCAAACTGCATCCTCTTTCTTAACTAATGTATAAATGCACATTTTGCCTGCATTTCCACTGAACTGGACTAGAATGGAATAGGGTGAAGTTGTTTGGAGTTTATTATGTTGTGAGCACCCACAGCTGAGGTCCAAAACAGTTGCATGAACCAGGGCCAGGCTGTCTTCTTAAACCATAATATGATTTCTTTGCTTGGGCCCCCCACATTCCATTTGTGGTTTTTTTCAATTTGGGCTTTTGTTTTAATTAGGGCTTCCAGATGTGGATTGTAGCCATTCTGATGACCATCAGATGGTAGCAAAGAGATATGGAAATCTCTGCTTCTATCTTGTGTCCCCAAGATTTTTGCAGCCCAGAACTGATAGTCTTAGTTCAACATATTGAACTAAATCAAACACAGCCTTTGACTGAGTATAATTTCTTCTCTGTACTGTTTCTAGAGTCTCAACATCTTTTTTACATCGTGGTGACCAAAACTGGATGCAGTATTCCAAGTGTGGCCTTACCAAGGCATTGTAAAGTGGTATTAATACTTCATGTGATCTTGATTCTATCCCTCTATTAATGCAGCCTAGCACTGTGTTGGCTTTTTTGGCAGCTGCAGCATACTGCTGGCTCATATTTAAGTGATTGTCCACTAGGACTCCAAGATCCGTCTCACAATAACTACTATTGAGCAAGGTACCACCTATACTATACCTGTGCATTTGGTTTTTCCTGCCTAAATATAGAACCTTTTTTTTTTCACCATTGAATTTCATTTTGTTAGATAGTGCCCAGTGTTCGAGTCTGTCCAGATCCTCCTGTATCTTAAGCCTATCTTCTGGAGTATTGGCTATTCCTGCCAGCTTGGTGTCATCTGCAAATTTGATGAGTTCCTCATCTATCCCCTTGTCCAAATCATTGATGAAGATGTTGAAGAGCCCTGGGGCACCCCACTACACCCTTCCATGTACATGCAGTTCCATTGAGGATCACATGCTGAGTACGGCCTGTCAGCCAGCTATGAATCCATCTGGTGGTGATGCTGTCTAACCCACATTTTTCTATCTTATCAAGTAGAAGGTTGTGATCTACTTTATCAAATGCCTTACTGAAGTCCAAGTAAACTATATCCACAGCATTCCTCTGGTCCACTAATTTTGTCACTTGGTCAAAGAATGCAATAAGGTTTGTCTGGCATGATCTGTTTTTGACAAACCCATGTTGACTTTTAGTAATGACTTTGTTTGCATCTAGGTGTTCGCTGATTCGTTGTTTGATTATCTTTTCCAGAATCTTCCCACGTATTGAGGTCAGGCTGATAGGTCTGTAATTTGCTGGATCCATTTTATTCCCTTTTTTGAAGATGGGGACTACATCAGCTCTGTTCCAGTCCTCTGGTAGTTCCCCAGTGCTCCAGGATCTTTGAAAAATATAGTTCAGTGGTTCTGAGATCCTTGGGGCGTAATCCATCTGGTCCTGGTGATTTGAACTCGTCTAGGCTGGACATGTGCTCACTTACCATTTTCTTGCCTGTCTTAACTTGTGTTTCTATTCTGTTTTTTAAGGCACTGTTTTTGATAGATTGGACTGTTTTTTTCCCTTTGTGTAAAGACAGATGCAAAAAACAAGTTAAATAGTTCTGCTTTCTCTCTATTGCTTGTCACCTTCTTGCCACTTTCCCCCACTAATGGACCAATCTTTTCCTTAACTTTTTTCTTGTTTTGTACATGTTGAAAGAAGCTTCTTTTTGTTATTTTTGACTTTGGTCGCAAGCTTGTATCAGCATTGATAATAGGTAGAATATATCATTGGGGGAAGAGATGGATAATCTAGCACAGTGTTTCTCAACGTCGGCCACTTTAAGATGTGTGTACTTCAACTCCCAGAATTCCCCAGCCAGCAACATTTTTAAATGGATGAGGTTGAGAAACACTAATGTAGTCCACTGTTGCCCTATCAATGAACTTCAATTCCCAGAATTCCCAAGCCACCCTAGTTATTGCCTACAATTTTGGGAACTGGTATCAATACTTCAGGGAATTCTCAGTGTAGAACATACCAATTGAAGTAAAACAGCAAAACAACTAAACAGAGGCTGCACACAATAATTGCATTCACACAAAAACTTCAACCATATCAGTTAAAAATCTCCCTAGAGCAGCATTTGCAAACCTGCTAAGCTTCTTTCGTTATCTTTGATTAGTTTTTGTTTTTTTTCCTTTTAAGGCTCAATGCACACAATCTATGTGGTTAGTTTAATGATTATATACTGTATACTGTGGGATCCAGAAGATTAATTCAATAACGTGGTTCAGTGCATTATTTAGATACAGCCTGTGATTAGAGGCATATTCATTCATTCAGGGACTATGCCCTTCAATCCCTCAATCTCAGCAATTTACAAGACCATGAATGTTTGTGAATATTACAATTTAATCAAAACACAGCTCCAAAACTATTGTACAAAGGGTCCAGTCACTGCAGTAATACGACCAGTAGTCTTCGATTTAAAACAGTTCATTTACTGACTGTTCAAAGTTACAACAGCACCGAAAAAAGTGACTTAAAACTGTTTTTCATGCTTATGAGCATTGCAGCATCCCTGTGGCCATGTGATCAACATTCAGACACTTGGCAACTGGCTCATATTTATGACGGCTGCAGTGTCCCAAGGTCATGTGATCCCCTTTTGCAACCTTCTTACAAGCAAAATCAATGGGGAAGCCAGATTCACTTAACAACCATGTTACTAACTTAACAACTGCAGAGATTCACTTAACAACTGAGGCAAGAAAGGTCATAAAATGGGGCAAAATTCACTTAATAAATGTTTCATTTAGTAACAGAAATGTTGGACTCAATTGTGATCATAGGTCAAGGACTACCTACATTCTCAATACCTAGTAAACTCCGGTAACTTCCCTTCTTTTTAGCTCCATCCTAAATTCCTCTCCTAGATGTAACAAAAGGAGGTACCTTCTACTAAGACACAGCAGTGACCCACTGGAATAAATATTGTGGACACTCAACCCATCCTGAGAAGTTTTTGCAGTTATATTTGAACAGGGTGTGAAAGTAGACAGTTCCCTAAGTCAAACACTTGCTCTATTGCTTGACGGCACCCCAGGAAGTTTGATTACAGTCACGTCAAAATTGAGCATAAAGATGAAAACTGCAGGGATGTTCCAGGCAGTTACCAGGTGTCAACATTGACTCAAAGGTAGGCACACATACACACACAGACAAATCATTTTAATAAAACTTTATGATGGATTAAGTATTTAATCTTTAGCAGCTACATTTTTAAAGTAGACCAACTCATCCCTAACTGGGGGCAGCATACAAAGTTAAAATTGACTTACGACCAAAATCAGGACCAGAATTTCCATTGTTAAGCAAGTGAGTTGCACCCAATTTTACAACCTTTTTAGCTTTTGTTGTTAAGCAAAAAACTGCAGTCATTAAGTGAATCACATGGCTGTTAAGTGAATCCAACTTCCCCATTAACTTACCTTTTTGGAAGTAGGCTGGGATGATTGCAAATGGTGATCCCATGATGCTTCAACCATCATAAATACAGCCACTTTTTTCAGTGCTGTTGTAAATTTAAATCAGGGGTCTTGAAACTTGGCCCTTTTATGACTTGTGGACTTCAACTCCCAGAATTCCTCAGCCAGCCACAGCACTCACTGGAAAACTTGGGAGAAGTCTGCTTAAAATGGTGTCCATAGAACTATAAAAATCTCTTCATCTATATTTATTTATACTGCACCTTTACTATTTTTATAAATCACTCTAAGTGGTGAACATGCACAAAACTCCTTCCTCCTCCTACTTTCCTCACAACAACAACTTTGTGAGGTGGATTAGGCTGAGAGAGAGTGACTGGCCCAAAGTCACAGAGCCAGCTTTCATGCCTGAGGCAAGATAGAATTCATTGTCTCCTGAGTTCTAAACTTGCCTTAGGAATGAAAGTCTCCTCATGATTGGCCCCAAATCACATAGCCAGCTTTCATGCCTAAGGCAGGACTAGAATTCACAGTCTCCTGGTCCTAGGTTGATGCCTTAGCTCAGGCATGCTGGCTGAGGAATTCTGGGAGTTGGAGTCCACAAGTCATAAAAGGGCCAAGTTTGAAGACCCCTGCCTTAACCACTAGGCCAAATTGAAAATTTGAGGAGTAGATACAGGTGCTATTCAGCACCATAGCCTAATGATGCATCTCAATGCAAAGTAGCGGACTCAGTTCTTAAGTTACCTGCTTGTCACTTTGTTAACACCTGTTACAACCAGGTGGCACATAACAGCTGGTGTTTCTCCAGCTCACAAAAATGCATGAAGGATTTGCATTATAGTCTCTATTAAAGCACAGCTTATTTTTGAAATCAAGTTAATGCTTTTGTCTTTTGCAATACTGCTATCCTCCAGATACTTTCGTTTGCGAATTGGAGTGGTTGAATTTCCTGGGAGGTTTTTTTTTTCTTCTTCTCCCTTGCTACCTGGTAGTACCATATGGACAATGAAAAGCCAGCCCAGCAGCAAATTAATCAACAGCATATCATGCCAGCAATCAGTTTGGTTCAATTAAAATGGAAAAATAGCACACAGTAAGTGGCTGCTTTTTCCTTTATTTAAAGCACTTATCAAACAGTTTAATGTTACTTTTCTTGTACCATCAAAGGTTAAGAGGTTTCTTTCTCTCTCTCTCTTTCTCTCTCTCTCTCTCCTTGCACAGGCAATCACAAAGCAGAGTTTCAGCTACAAAAGACTGCAGAACAATTTTGCAGCTTCCACGAGAATGTAATTCCTAATGCATTGGTAGGAAAGATGGTTAACAATAAAAGCTACTATAAACATGAGTCCAGGTTGTAGGTTCATGGACATGTATGCACACCATTTGTTGACTCCCAAGAGGCACCACTGTCCTATTTCTGCAGTTTTGTACACTTAACAGAAAGGTCTACATTGCCTCCTCCTAAGGGCCTATGTGATCCACAACATAAAATTAATAATTAATACGGCCACATTCAATCCTAAAGCTGACCGGATGACAGATTTGTTTGTCTGCACTACACACGGCTGAAAGAACTGGATAGTCTTTAATCTGGAGAAAAGAACTCTATGGGAGGAAAAAAGTTGTTAATCTCAGATCTTTTGTGGATTATCGTGCTATATAAACCCAGCCAGATACCACGGTATCGCTATTAATGCTGTTAATACTACCAATAATACCACCTCTTTTGTGGGACCTGCTGCCAATCTGATTCTGGCTGTAATTCCAGGTGTTGCTTATCATCTTTAAAGCCCTACATGGGTGGGGGCCAAGCTATTTAAAGTTCTGCCTCTCCCTATTAGATCCACCTGGGCCACCCGGATGGGAAGGTAGTGTCATGGCTGCCATTCTGCTAGCCAAGCATTGGAAGCTGACAGCCTGACATTAGCAAAAGTGGGAGAGAAGAGAGGACTGGAATTTAGAGAGGAATTAAGCAGGGAATGGAAACCAAGCCATGCCAGCATGAGGCATGAGAAAAACCCAACCTGCCCAAGGTCACCCATTGGAATGCAGAGCCGAAAAGCTGGCAAACTGAGGGTCCGTTATCCAAACAATATACAAGCACCCAGTTGGACATTAAGTGATAACAGGGAGATGGCCAGGGAAAAGAGAAAGTTAATTGTATCATTTTGTGCATCAGACTGCCAGATCCAGCTTCGCTACTTCTGTAACCATTTAAGCTTTAGTAAAGTACATTCTTGGTAAAACAATGGACCAGGTGTTTTTCTAGATGACTGAATGGGACAGTTGACAATTAGAGCATGTTATGGGTCCAATCGATTAGGGATGTACATCTGGTAGGATCACAAAAAAAGCCTTCTCTGTGGTGGCCCCTTCTGTATGGAATATCATTCCACCGAGGCATGATTGGCCCACACCTTGTTGTTTTTCCAAAAGGACCTGATAATATGGTTTTGTTGTGGGCCTGGGAATCACAAATGGAAATGAAGCCAATCAAATGGTTGATCTGAGGGGTCTTTGGTGCTCTCCGAACTTGGTTCTTTTCTTGCAGACGTTTCATTACCCAAACAAGGTAACAAAATCAATGCACTCTTGCTGCACTGATGATGTTATCCAATTTGGGTAATGAAACCTCTGCAAGAAAACAACCAAGCTCAGAGAATATCAAGGACCCTTCATTTCAACGCTGAGCTACAAATATTCTCCTTTAATGGTTGATCTGATTGTGTTGCTGCTGCGATGCGGGGGGAGGGTTATAGGGGAGAAGTGGGGATGTGATGGGTTTTTATGCTGTGGATTTAAAAGGTAACCCACCTGCAGTTATCTGTGGTTTGGTTCAGGGAGACATACAAATTGGTTCAATAAATGATGAAGATTCTCTTTAGTTGACTTTGACTCTGGGGATATTGGAAGGTAGGGCTAGAGATGGCTGACTAAATACCGAGTGTCCATCCATACTACTCACACTAATAATAATTCCAATGATTTATGTTGATTCAGAAAAAAAAGGACAGCCAGAACAGGAGACTAAAAGAGATTTTGAAATCATTATGCTGTGCTGTACAACCGCTTTGAGGCAATTCATCTTAAAAGGTTAGACAGACACCGAAAGTTATTATGACTGGGAAGTTCATGGAGGCCTTCAATGTTTTCTCCAATCAGATTAACTGGTCTAATAGGATTTGGAGAATCTCCTGGGCGCCATTCGGATGTCCGGCCCAAGCTGGAGTCTCCAGATGCTGCAGCTCTTTGATTTAATCTCATCTAATTGATCCTGACTAGGCAAACGCTCTCTATTAGACAGTGGCAACTTGGCCTGCTATACCCAGATTCCCCTTGCAGCATTGCCCATGCTAACATGTGCAGGCGGTCCTTGACTTATGACCACAACTGAGCCCAAAATTTATGCTGCTAAGTGAGACACTTGTTAAGTGAGTTTTGCCCCATTTTACAACTTTTTTTGGCCACATTTGCTAAGGGAATCACTGCAGTTATTAAGTTAGTAACACGGTTGTTAAGTGAAATCTGGATTCCCCCATTAATTTTGCTTGTCAGTAGGTTGCAAAAGGTTATTACATGTCCCCAGGACACTGAATCCGTCATAAGTATGAGTCAGTTGCCAAGCATCTGAATTTTGATCACGTGCATGCAATGGTCGTGTTACAAGAAAGGTATACAGGTACTCCCTGACTTAAAACCATTAATTTGATGACCATTCAAAGTTACAACAATGCTGAAAAAAGTGACATGATTGTTTTTCACACTTTTGACGGTTGCAGCATCCTCATGGTCACATACACAAAATTCAGACACTGGCATGGATTTACGACAGTTGCAGCATCCCAGGGTCATGTGATCGCCAACTGTAACATTCCCAGCTGGCATCTGACAAGTAAAATCAATGGTGTAAGCCAGATTCACTTAACCGCATAATTCACTTAACAATTGCAATGATTCGCTTAACAACTGTGGCAAAAAGGTCGTAGAATGGAGCACAATTCAGTTAACAACTGTCTTGTTTAGCAATGGAAATGTTGAGCTCCATTGTGGTCAAGGACTAACTTATAGTAGCTTCTCCCAGGAAGACCCAATTTTCTTTCGGTTTTTCAGGGAACCAGGACCAATTTTTAAACATTTGAGAATCCAACTTTCTCTTTGAATGTCTTCAATGATGCCAAAGTGATCACTGCCAAGATGTCAAATAACATCTGATGGGAAGCATTCATTTAAAAAAAAAATCACATCAACTCCTTCCTTCCAAAATATAGAAAAAATGATAAAAGCTAAACAAATGTTAACAGAACCAGAACAGTGCTGTTATGTTATGCCAGTATCAGAATGGAATGGAATGGAATGGAATGGAATGGAATGGAATAGAATAGAATAGAATAGAATAGAATAGAATAGAATAGAATAGAATAGAATAGAATAGAATAGAATAGAATAGAATAGAATAGAATAGAATAGAATAGAATAGAATAGAATAGAATAGAATCTGGAAGGGACCTTGGAGGTCTTCCAGTCCAGCCCCGTGCTTGAGCAGGAGAGCCTACCTATGCCATTCCAGACAAGTGACTGTCTAGACTCTAGTCTCTTCTTAAAAATCTCCAGGGATGGAGGGTCCACAACTTCTGAACTCAGGTGGATGCTTAATATGAGGCATCACATGTTAGAAAACAAAGCTTTGGGAAGGTGATTGGCAAGGGATTGAAGAGGCCATAAAGTTACCCACTCCTAATACAAGTGTCACCCAGCATTATTCAAGTACCAATATGCAGAGTGTAAGAGTGTAGCAATCATTTGTTGGACTCGGAAGCGCATCTCTATTTTGTCCAGCCACTTTTTCTTCAACCATGGCTAGGATGCCTGGAAGGCAAACTGGACTAGAACCAGGGTGCACAATTAGTTGCACAATCAGTGGGCCTGCTTTTGAACCTGCCTGTGATAACAAGCCAGCAATGGGTTCTTCTTCATTTTGGAACCACAAGTACAGAACTCTTATTTCGTCTGAGCTATGGAAGGTGCCATCCTTGCACGTATTTAAGTCAGCTGTGACGCAGTGATAGGAACCAGTTGGGTACAGTGGCTAAGGAAGCAGGAGACCCTGAGTTCAAGTCCTGCCTTAGCTACACAGCTACAAAGCTAGCTAGGGCCAGTCCCTCTTTCTCAGTTGTCTATGGAGATTCTCAGTCATTCAGGTCATGGCTGTCTCAAAGGTAACTGGACTTTCTTGAAATATTTCTGTCCAGAGTTTTGGTATGTTTGGTGAAGACTTCCGCTTCCTGTGTTTTAATCTTGACCCAAGTATCATCCACATATCTATATCAGTGAGTGGGTGGAATTTCTACGAAGGAGTTTAGGACTTTGGTTTCTACTTCCATACAGAGATTTGGCTACAATGGGAGACACAGATGAGCCCGTGGTGCAACTGTGTTTTTTCTGTGTAGAAATCTTTGTTGTTGTATTTGGAATAGGTAGTGGCCAGGCAGAGGTCCAGCATGGCACATACAGTATGTGGTTTGGGCTCAGGTTCTGTCATCCAATGTGCTGCCTTACAGCAGCTGTTTCTTCACTATCGTAACTGCTTCAGTCGTTGGAATACAGGTGTATGTAAGAAAGTCAGTTGCTTTTTGGAAAAAAGCTCCTTTGGGACTGTCAATAAGTCCTAGGAAGGAGACAATGGCAAACCACTTCTGAAATCTTGCCAAGAAAACTATAGAGACCAGTTCAGACAATTGCCAGGAGTCAAGAGTGACTTAAAGGGAAAGGCAAAGAGAAAGGAAAGGGAGAGGGAGTGGGACCCTTCAGATGATACTGGACTCCAACCACCATCAATCCCAGCCAATTAATTGGCATGATGAGAAGTACACTCCAATGAAGATCAGAGAAATTCTTTCTTCCCTTCTTAGCTAGCTACTGTACCTGTCCTGCTGAGTGTTCTTTTTTAGATAGGGTTACTGGAATGTTACAGTGCTTTAATGCTTCAAACGTGCATTGATTTCCAATGGTTAATTTGCTTGTTGCAATCCCCCTTGGAAAGAGTTAAGTCTAAAAAGGATGCCCTCCAAATATTTCTGTTTATTTAATATTCCCACTCCTCTCCTTTCAGCAACTGATTATTTATTTAGCGTATGGCTTAGCCACTGGCATTTAGGTAGATATCTCCCGTGAAACTAGATCTATTTAGCTAATCTAGTGAAGGAACTGCCTTAGATGCCAGTGCAGAAAACAACCACGGGTATCTTCAAAGAGAAGCAGGCAATGGTTTGGATCTTGCTTGGTTAATTCAGACAAACAAGCCAACAGTAAACAACAGCCTAATCAGGGAACTACCAAGAATACTCCCAATAACACTGATAGGGCAAACCACTAGTATTTTTTATTTTTTTTTAATTCCATTTATATCCCGCCCTTCTCCGAAGACTCAGGGCGGCTTACAGGGCGGTTTTACAAGTATGTAAAACACAGGCCAAGCCTCACTCCCTTCTAACACTGATGATGTTACCTAGTTGGGTAATGAAACATCTGCAAGAAAACAGCCAACTTCAGAGGGTACGAAGGCTCTCACATACACAGCGTAATTCGGAAATAAACCTGCGTTTGAGCATGTGCGAAAAATTGGCGGGGACAGCGATGCCCGTCCTATGGTACCATATGCAGTAGTTCAGTAGGCAGTGAGGAGTGGAAGGAGGAGGTTGTGTTGCAGTTGACTCGTCCACTAGATCAACTGAAAATGAACCAGTTTTTTTAAATGAAACAGTGGCTTGCGTCGCACTGCTTTGACAATGGCAATGAACTTCACAATGCTGTTACAGGGTGGCTTCATTCCCAGGTGGGAGATTTTTTGTTTTTTTGCAGAAGGAATTTCAAACCTTGTAAGACGTTATGACAAGTGCCTCAATTTGAATGGCGATTATGGCGAAAAGTAATGTAGCACTGTAGTTTTCTAATGTGTACAATACAAGTTCTGTATCTGCGAGTGTCTGTCATTGATAATAAAATGGAGGTTTATTTCCGAATCGCCCTCGTACATGGAAACTAATCAAGGAGAGAAGCAACTTAGAGATAAGGAGAAATTTCCTGACATGAGAAGAATTGCCTTCAGAGGTCGTGGGTGCTTCATCGCTGGAGGTTTTTAAGAAGAGATTGGACGGCCATTTGTCTGACATGGTGTAGGGTTTCCTGCCTGAGCAGGGGGTTGGACTAGAAGTCCTCCAGGGTCCCTTACAACTCTGTTATTCAGTTACATACATATATTGATATAATTTTTACAGTCAGCCATTTCACAGCTGTGACCCTGGGTGGCATTCAGAATAAAAACCAAAAGTAATCAAAACAACAGTCCAAGCAGCAAACAGAGCAGACCTCCCTGCACTAATGCCTGGGAAAACAGCCAGATGTTTAGTGCCTTACAAAAGGCTAACAGGATTGAAGACATCCAGATCTCCAGAGAGATGCTATTTCACAGAGTAGGCGGTGCAACAGAGAAGGCAGGGCTCCTGGGTTCAGCAAGATGACACTGCTTGATGGAAGAGACATGGAACGTGCCTTCCTTCCTAGTTCTGGTGGAGCAAGCAAGCAAAACAGAGCCAGATCATCCCACAAACAGCTTGGTTCTGTGCCATGTAGGACTTTATATCTGATTACCATCATCTTGAGTCACATCTGGAAACTCATCCACCCATTTCCAGATATCCAAGCAGAGCCAGCTGAAAGAAAGAGAAGAAATTAAGCTTCCTGTAAGGAAGTTAGCTGACCCTGAGCATCCACGGGGAGAGATAACACACTGAGTGTTGATATCAATGCTACAACTTCTGTACTTGCACCAGACATCCTGAAACAAGTTGTATGTCATTGTGAGATTTACATGATTTTGGCAACACAGCCAACACAGCCATTTGGCCTCACTACAGTTTGCTGTAGATGCTTGCTACACATGTACACACACATTTGTGTACTACAAATCAGCGGATCAGACTTCTTGACTACAACAAGAAGATCAATCTCAATTTAGGTCTCTAAATCTCCTGTTGAGCAAACAGAACATAGAATAACAGAATTGGAAGATAACTTGGAGATCATCTAGTCCCTGCTCGAGAGGAGAGTCTATACCAGGGGTCAGCTATGCTGACTCAGGAATTCTGGGAGTTGAAGTCCACGGGTCATAAAAGAGCCAAGGTTGCCTACCCCTGGTCTATACCATTCCACCCTAACTCTTCTTAAAAGCCTGTAATGATGGAGCACCCACAACTTCTGAAGACAAGCTGTTCCATTAGTTAATTGTCCTCACTGTCAGGAAATCTCTTAGTTCTAGGTTACTTTTCTCCTTGATTAGTTTCCATCTGTTGTTTCTTGTCTTGCTTTCTGGTGCTTTGAAAAATAGGTTGACCCCCCCTTTTTTTGTGGCAGCCCCTCAGTTATTGGAACATGGCTATCATATCACCCCCTAGTCTTTCTTTTCACTATACTAGACATAACCCAATTCCCACAACCGTTCTTCATACATTTTAGCCTCCAGCCCCCTAATCATCTTTGCTGCTCTTCTCTGTACTTTCTCCAGAATTTCTTTTTTTAAAATTGTGGTGACCAAAACTGTTTCTTAAATCAAGGATGAAGAATCTGGAGAACTGAGATGCAGGATCCTGCCTGAAATGAAGCCCCAGTTCTTTTTCCCTGGGGGCAGCTCTGTATCCAATCTCTGTTTGGAGCAGGAGAAATTTTCTTTCCTCTTTCTCAAAATTTTCGCTCCAGTCTCGTCTTGTGCTGGTTAAAATGAAGTGCTACCTGACTCCAGCATGAAACCACCATGAAATCAGGAATCTGTTCCCACCTGCTAATTTACCATGCTGATTTAGCTGCCAGGGAATAAACCAAGAGGGCATTTTGCTTGTGAGGCAGCTGACTGGTGACCCGCAGGTAACAGACTGCTGTTTTCTGTGGCTTACAAGTAGTGTGAAAAGTAGCATTTGTTTCTCACCAGCCAACTGATCAGCTCAGTGACAGGATGCCTTGAGGCTCTGTCGGCTGCAATTTCTGCAGCTAAGGAACAGAGATAGCCCACGGCTGGGAGCTGCCCACTCTTGTTGCAAAGACTAACATTTTCATTATGGGCAAGAACTGAGTCTAATGAAGTCTGATGCATTTTCTCTTAGAATCATCAGAAGATGACTGTTGCATTTAAGAAGTAAGACCGGAACACTTGGTAAACATGAAGGTAAACTGGAAGAAGCAACTTTGTTTTGCAACAGGACCTCGTGTCAAGAGATTTATTTATTAATCTCCTGATTTATTTGTTAGAACTCCTTTCTTAGCCCTTTAGATTGGGCTGAGAGAGCTATAGAGGCCCAAAATCACCTAGTGACCTTCCATTGTTAGGGTTGACTTGACTTTTGGGTCTTCCCACAAAACCTTAAACCAGTTTTTCTCAATCTTGGCAACCTTAAGACATACAGACTGCAACTTCCAGAATTCTCCACCAAGCAGGCTGACTGGGGAATTCTGGGCGTTGAAGTCCACAATCCTAAAGTTGCCAAGGTTGAGCAAAAAAAAAAACTGCTTTAACCATTATGCCATGGTGGTTGATCTGCAAAATTCTCTTCTGAAACAAGATTGGGGCCTAGGAATTTGTGAAGCTTTCCCAGACTCTTGGCTAGGATACATATTTGTTTTATGTATTGACCAGGTTTGCCATCTGTTTGTTGCTATGTGGATTGTATTTTCATATTTCCTTGCATTTTGACAAGTATTTAAGACCATTCCTGAAGCTGGCTGGGAAGGTTGCAAATGGCAATCATGGGACCATGGGACATTGTGACCATCGTAAGTGCATGACAGTTGCCAAACACCTGATTCACGATCACATGATCGAGGGGACACTGCGACAGTCATATGCAAGGATCTCTCCTAAGTCACTTTTTTCTAGAGCCACTTTAAGTTTAGAACAATCACAAAATGAATGGTTGTAAATTGAATGCTACCTGCCTTCCACCTTTCAAATAAAAATGGTCATCTGTCTGAGGATTTCCAGCTTTGTAGGGATTTGGACTAGAAAAGGTCCAAGGTCCCTTTCAATCTCTATGATTCTTAACAAGCCAGAGCCTCCCAGAGTTACCCCGTGATAAGATGTATGGCCAATAAATTTGATAGATAGATGATAGACAGACAGATCCTGTTAACACACGATTTCCCAACCTGACTTTGAACACAGGCCAGGGGGAGAGAGGATGGTTCCGTATGAACAGCAGGCAAGCACACACATGTACGCGCAACTCCATTCATGCGAGTAGTAGACACATCTGCCTGCTGCTCGCACAAATCAACTGCATGCACACACTCGGCTGCTGCTCATGCAAGTAGGGATGAGCGTGCACACTCAGCTGTCACTTCCATGACCCGGTTCTGAACAGCTCAAGGTCTGGTAGTGGGCCATGGCCCAGGGCTTGGGAACCCCTATGTTACCATAATAGCAAGAGCAAGAGCACTTAGACTTATATACCGCTTCATAGTGCTTTACAGCCCACTCTAAGCAGTTTACAGGGTCAGCCTATTGCCCCCCAACAATCTGGCTCCTCAGTTTACCAACCTCAGAAGGATGGAAAGCTGAGTCAACCTTGAGTCAGTCAAGATCGAACTGCCTAACTGCTGGCATAAGCAGTGGTTGGGCTGCAGGAAGTACCACAGGTTGCCCTCAACTTACAACAGTTGGTTTAGTGACTGTTCAAAGTTACAATGGCACTGATAAAAGGGACTTCTGACCATTGCAGCATCCCCGTGGTCACATGATCAACATTCAGATGCTTGGCAACTGACCTATATTTATGACGGTTGCAGTGTCCTGGGTCACATGATCACCTTTTGCGACCTTCTGACAAGCAAAGTCAATGGGGAAGCCAGATTCACTTAGCAGGCATGTTACTAAGTTAATAGCTGCAGTGATTCACTTAACAACTGTGGCAAGAAAGGACATAAAATTGGGCAAAAATCATTTAACAAATCTCTCACCTAGCAACAGAAATTTTGGGCTCAATTATGGTCATAAATCAAGAACTACCTGTAATTCAGCAACACTTAGGAGGACCATAAATTCTCTATCCTGGGAAAAGATAATTATTTTTACCCCATCTGCTCCAGTTCAAATTGTTTAACCTCAGGCTTCCCCAGTGATCTGTAACTATATCTTTGTGAACTCTAAAATAAATTGGGTGTTTCTCAGAATACAGCAGTCAAGGACAATCTGGTACCTTCCGAATATTTTGGAGCATTGCCATAATCTCTGGGTATAAGATATGCTGCCCAGGTCTTATCAGGTTTGGAGTTCAACCCAGTGAGAGAGCTCTCAGCTCCCCACAAAGCTCTGACACTTTGGTTAGGTGCCACTTTGTTGTGTGTTTGTCTGCTAAGCCTTTTAAAGTCGTCTTATTCTGTGATGGCACCAGCGGGAAGGAGAACAAATCTTCAGAAGGACTCTTTTTTCACAACCTTCCTTTCTTCCCCTGCTTCTTTCTTTCATGCACTTCAATGGTGTTTTAATTCAGGCAAGTGGAACACGCATTAAAACTTGTAACAGCCTCTGGGCAGGATTTGGCTCAGCCAAGCTCACAAGGCAGATTTGGCATTTCAACAGCTCCTGCTTATAACAGCTCAAAGAAAAGGTTGCCCATCCCCAGCCACTCGTGGTTGCCAAAATTTGGAAGCCTGGATTTCTACTCAGAATGTAAAATATGGACCACTGAATTCTTTATTTCTTTGCATTATTGTTTAATAAGTGTCATATTGAGTCAGGAGGATTATGTTCAACATAGTTTCATTCATCAAATCATGGAAAGCCGTTCTGGAAGATAACAGAAGGCCATCCTACAATTGGATGGGAAGTCAACAATTACAGAGTCATAGATTTGGAAGGACCGTAAAAGTCTTCTAGTCCAAGTTGCCCTTCAATGCAAGATGAACCACAGGATATAGTGTATAGTGAGATAGAAGAGAAGGAAACATATACACACATTCTAAGCAAGAGCTTTTAGACTTATAAACCACTCCATAGCGCTTTACAACACTCTCTGAGCAGTTTACAGAGTTGGCATCAACTTCCCTTCGTCCAGTGCGCTCCCACAGAGAGGGCCTCCTTAGGGTGCCGTCGGTCAAAGAGTGTTGACTGGCGGCCCCCAGGAGGAGGGCATTCTCTGTGGGCACGCCAGACCTTTGGAACCGTTTACCGGTTGAGCTCTGGATGGCTCCTGACCTTCACTCCTTCCGACGTGACCTAAAAACATATCTATTTGAACAAGCCGGCCTGGTCTGATGGGTTTGGGGTATTTTAATATTATTGTATTAACATTGAATTGGGCTGTAGTATTTAATATTTTTTAACTTTTGTATATTGTATTTTTATTGTATTGCCCTGTACACCGCCCTGAGTCCTTCGGGAGAAGGGCGGTATAGAAATTAAATTAAATAAATAAATAAAATATTGCCCCCAACAATCTGGATCCTCATTTTACCCACCTTGGAAGGATGGAAGGCTGAAGTCAGCCTTGAGCCCCGTCAGGATCGAATTCCTGACAATCAGCAGAGTTAGCCTGCAATACTGCATTCTAACCACTGTGCCATCAGGGCTCTTGTTATATTATAGTTATGTAATTATATGCAAAACTTCGGGGGGGGGCATGGCTCTGGCCTCATTTACTGCATGTCCAATTCAGCTATCCAAGTGATCACCTCTAGCGTTGCTTCACGCAGATCTTCTAGGGAACCCAAGAACGCACATCGTGGGCAATCTTGCACAATATGCATAATAGTTTGTACATATCAGCACCACAATCACAACAGGGGGAATCTTTCCATCCCCACTGATGCAGGGCAGAGATATTTCTTCCAGTATCACATCTAATTCTGTTGTCCCAAAGATCCTTTTCCAAAAGGCAAATTGGACTTTGTTTTTCCTGGAAAAAGTTTTGTTTCTCGTCTAAGAAGCTTCTTCAGTTTTGTAGAACTGAAGGGGGAACTGAAGAAGCTTCTTGGATGAGAAGCAAAATGTCTCCAAGGAAAGACGAAGTCCAGTTGCCTTTTGAAAAAGCACCTTTGGGATAACTATGGCCTGGATGACTGAGGATCTCCATAGACACCCAATTTTATTCAATTTCATCCAGACAGAGCGAGCCAGGTCAAAACCAGGTGGCTTCGTAGAGGGATCACTAATGGTCAGGGTACAAGAAGGGACCTTGGACCACTCCTCTCTCAAGGCATTCTTGGGGTTAAACTAAGTGCATGGTGAATGAATAGCTGCTTTACAGGATCTATTACAGATAACCTCACAACTCCTAGCGCCTAACACTACCACTGAATATAACAATGGACACCAAAAAACAACCATGTGGCACCCCAGAAAAAATAAGATGTGTTTGACTTGCTTAAAATTCAACGAATCCCAAAAATTGAAATGCAGACTTTAACTCAGTTTTCCAGATACTGGCAATATTCCAATGTGCTGGACTTCAAGTCCAACTATTAATGACCGTGTGGGCTTAATATCGATCTAATATATCTAACATGCCTCATTGGGGCAGGATGTTAACCATCCCCTGAACCTTAATTAGGATTCAAACACTGAATCCCCCCCAGAACTCCTGTTAATTAAAGAAAGATGCCTGGGCACAAAAGCAACAGACAACTTATATGTCTGTGTTTCTATATTTCTTTATCATGACAAGTAGAAATTCCAGATTAGTATTTGGAATAATTGCTTTAACTCTACTACCACCACACCCAGATATAACACCCATCTTTGATCTAAATCACAATCTGTATACTATTAAATCTGTTTGATTTTTTGTAACAGTGCATCACAACAGTTTTTTGAATCAAAGTATCTCAAATAGGTTAAGTTACAGAATGTATCTAAACTATAGAAACCATAATTTTGGGGGAACTGAAATTCAAGCAAACTTGTGTCTGCTTCGTCACCACCACACCTTCCTATTACATTTCTCAGAAACACATAGGTTGCGTAGTACAAGGGAAGATGGTGGGGCTGTATCTTTTTCTTGCCTCCTCCTGGCCCCTGTACTGACATAATTTGTTTGTCCTGATTTTTTTTTAAAAAAAATGATTGGAACTGAATAAAATTTGCAGGAACGGTAAAAGGAGAAAGGCAGCCAAATTTCCTAGAATCCAGCATCTTTAAAATCTTTTTATATGTATTAAGAATTGTCATATAATAAAACACAAAAGAGAGGGGGGGGAACAGAAAAGAACAATAAAAGAAAAAGAAAACTAAAGTAGAGAATACTGTATATAATAATAATAATAATAATAATAATAATAATAATAATAAGAATAAGAAGAAGAAGAAGAAGAAGAAGAAGAAGAAGAAGAAGAAGAAGAAGAAGAAGAAGAAGAAGAAGAAGAAGAAGAAGAAGAAGAAGAAGAAGAAGAAGAAGAAGTTGGAAGGGACCTTGGAGGTCATCTAGTCCAACCCCCTGCTCAGGCAGGAAACCCTATACCATTTCAGACAAGTGGGTGTCCAGTCTCTTCTTAAAAACTTCCAGTGTTGGAGCATTCACCGCTTCTGGGTACTTCTTTTTTTTCCCAACAGATCATTACAATTTTATTATTCCTCCTCCAAAGCCAGTGCTATAAAATCTCCCTGTTCATTGTTGTGGTGGATGTTTTGAGACAGACCAGAATTAAATTTGCAAGGAAAATGAATCCTATTCTGAGGAAAATCAGTGACAGGTTTCAGGCAAAAACAGGCTAAGTGGAAGTTTTGCACTGGGACGATGGAAAGGAAGAGCGTCCCAATTCTCTCTGGGCTAATTGGCAAAGGCTAGGGCTGAGAGAAGAGATTTTGTTCCCATAAAATAATAATTCACACAGTTGAGAAAACATCATTACAGCTGCAGGGGAAAGAGTGCGTTTTAGCAAATCATTAGACAAAGGAATCCTCCAGCAACATTTCTCCATTCTTCTCAAACTGCTTGATTGGGACAAGCGAGAAGACAGGTAATTCTCAACTTACGACCATAATTGAAACCAGAACTTATGTCGCTAAGTAGCGTGATTAAGTGAATCCCACCTGATTTTACAACTGTTGTACTACCGTTAAAGAAACATAGGCAAACCTAACTTCTCCCTCTGATTCTGCTTGTTGGAAGTTGGCTGAGAAAGTCACAAATTGGTCATCGTGTGACTCCAGGATGCTGCAACTGTTGTAAATACATGCCAGTTGCCAAGCTCCCAAATTATGATCACATGACTAAAGAGATGCTGTAATGAATGCCCCAAAGATGCTTTTTCAAAAGGCAACTGGACTTTGTATTTCCTTGACGACGTTTCACTTCTCATCCAAGAAGTTTCTTCAGTTCTTGGATGAGAAGCGAAACGTCTTCAAGGAAATCCAAAGTCCATTTGCCTTTTGAAAAAGCATCTTTGGAACAACCATGACCTGGATGACCGAGAACCTCCACAGATGGATGCTGTGATAGTTGTTAAGTACAAGGACCAGTCCTAAATGGCATGGGTCCAGAATACCTTGGGGAGCACCTGCGGCTGGCTTCAACTTCCCTCCGCCCAGTACGCTCCCACAGAGAGGGCCTCCTCAGGGTGCCACCGGTCAAAGAATGCCGACTGGTGGCCCCCAGGGGGAGGTCCTTCTCTGTGGGTGCGCCGGATTTATGGAACCATCTTCCGGTTGAGCTCCGGATGGCGCCTGACCTCCGCTCCTTCCGGCGCGATCTAAAAACTTACCTCTTAGAACAAGCTGGCCTGGCCTGATGGGATGGGGTTGGGTTTTATTAATGTGTTTTAACCTACTTTTTTAATGTGTTTTAACTTATTGTAAGAGTTGTGGGCATTTTGTTTAATCTTTTTTAATTTTTGTATTTTGTCTTTTAACATGTACTGCCCTGTTCACCGCCCTGAGTCCTTCGGGAGAAGGGCGGTATACAAATAAAATTAATAAATAAATAATAAATAATAATAAAACATTTTTTGCTGCACTGTTGTAACTTTAAATTGTCACTAAATGAATGCTGTTAAGTCGAGGAATGCCTGTAACCTTTTCCGTATGATTATATTGATTTTAGGATAGATCGCTAGATCTAATACTGCACCACCCTTTCAACGCTCTTGGGAAAAGGGAAGTCTTTGTCCCGTTTTCAGCCTCCAGGACCATCCTTTGCAGTATGCAAAAGCAGATTAAGAGAAGCAGGTGGGCTAAACTCATTTACTCTCCTTGGAGTTTTTGCTCACTTGCGAAGCCTAGCCCTGCAAGGGGATGCGTTCACTTTTAGCCCATTTAGATCTAAGAATATAGATCCACAGGGCTGTTCTTGTTTGTTTTGTAATGCATAATGAGATTTTATATATATACTTTTATGAACTCCTAGGAAAGTGCGATTTTCAAAAAGCTAAGTGAGAATTTATTTTGCCTGAACATTTGGCATGAAAACATATGCATGCCTTGTAGGTCTGGAAGGGAGAAAGTGCTGTCACTAATTTAATCTTCATTTCAGGTTTTTGTTGTTGTTGTTGTTGTTTCATAGTCCTAGTGTGATACCCGCTAACAGCAGATCTTTTTTTGGGTAGCGATCAGTTTTTTCCCCTGGAATATAGAAGAACTCTGCTGTAAGAATCTCCAGTGCAATTGAAATATATCCTCCTTTTCCATGTGTTGCTGGAAAGATCCTCAGCAGCCATTAAAGCTTCCACAATGAGGACCCTCTGATTGAAAAGGGATCATTACAATTCTCTGTGTCAGGCACAAGAAACCAGGAGCCAGGATGTACTTCAAAAGCACGGAGAGTTTTTTCCGTTGAGGCCTATAGAAGAATCTGATCTACTAATGGTCAAGGCAAATTGGCAGCAGATAAGAGCTTCAAGAGAGGGTTGGAAACTATGTCTCTTTCAAGGGCATAGGGCAGGGGTAGGCAACCTCGGCTCTTTTATGACTCATGGACTTCAACTCCCAGAATTCCTGAATCAGCATAGCTGACTCAGGAATTCTGGGAGTTGAAATCCATGAGTCATAGAAGAGCCGAGGTTGCCTACCCCTGGCATAGGGACTCCAGACTGATGATGCCTTTGACCCCACCTGTCAAGCGCCAGGGAAATCAGGAGATTTAAGCAGTTCAAATGAGTGAAAAGATTTCTTGTAAGCTTAAGCTCTCTACAAGAATCTGAACTACTAACAGTCAAAAGAAATTAGTGGGAGTTAAGAAAGAAATTCAAGGGGGGGCGGGCTAGACTTAGAATTCTTCTAGGCATGCAAAGACTCATGACTGATGATGCGTTTGACCCCACCCTCAAGCTCAGCCTGTTCATCTCCTACACTCTACTTAGAAAATGTTGAGTAGTGGTTGTTCTCAATATATGACCTTAATGGAGCCTGCCCATTACAATTGTATGTCATAACAGTCATAAAAGTGAGCATGGTGGTCATGAAGCAAACACCACAGCAGTTAAGTGAACACTGTGGTCATTAAGCAAATACCATGGTTATTAAGTGAACCAATGGTGCGCTATGGGCACGGTTTTGCAGAACTGGAAATAAGCACCAGTTTTCAGTAAAACTGATAAAAACATGCCAAGTTCCCAAAGTTTGGTCATGTGACTTACAGAGGAGGCGCAACCATTGAAATTTTAATTCTGGATCACAAGTCCTCTTTTTTCATGTCAGTCATAAATTTAAACAATCACTAAGTGACCAGTCATAAATCGTGGACTACATGTATTGGAAGAGTTGGTATAGTAACAATTTTTAAAAAATAGCTTATAGAAAGGACTTTGCTTTTCAGGAAGGAAGGACAGAAAGAACAAGAGAAAACTGGGAAGATGATCAAGAATGGAAGAGAATGAACCCATTCTCTAGAGCAGGGGTCTTCAAACTTGGCCTTTTTATGACTTGTGGACTTCAACTCTCAGAATTCCTCAGCTGGCCTGGCTGAGGAATTCTGAGAGTTGAAGTCCACAAGTCATAAAAGGGCCAAGTTTGAAGACCCCTGCTCTAGAATCTATATTCTAACCCAGTGTATATCAATCTCGAAAGGGACATGGTGGCTCAGTGGGTTAGGACGCTGAGCTTGTCGATCAGAAGGTCGGCAGTTTGGCGGGTCGAATCCCGAGTGCCGCGTAACAGAGTGAGCACCTGTTACTCGTCCCAGCTTCTGCCAACCTAGCAGTTTGAAAGCACGTAAAAATGCAAGTAGAAAAATAGGGACCACTACAGTGGGAAGGTAACAGCGCTCCGTGCGCCTTTGGCATCTAGTCATGCCGGCCACATGACCATGGAGACGTCCTCAGACAAGCGCTGGCTCTTCGGCTTTGAAACGGAGATGAGCACCGGCCCCTAGAGTTAGAAACGACTAGCACGCATGTGCGGGGGAACCTTTACCTTTACCTATATCAATCTCAGAGCTTTTAAGATGTGTGGACTTCAATTCCCAGGATTCCCCAGCCAATGTACTGGCTGGGGAATCCTGGGAGTAAAAGTCCACACATCTTAAAGGTGCTGAGATTGAGAAACTTTGCTCTAACCTGAATAAAAGTAAAATGATTGCTTCCATTCTAGAAGCCAAAACTAAGCTAACCTTTAAGCTTCTGTTGATAGTTAGCCTATCACATGCTTTTCAACCTATGTTGTTATTTAACAAAAGCCACATTTTGGAAAAAGCTGGGAGAATGAGGCTGTTGCCTCATCATCCCCCTCACCTGCAAAACACTGGGCTGCAATTCACTGCTGACATAGCTTAAGGAACTTTAAAATGCAGTCTCTCTCCACTGTTACAATTAAGTCATTCCAAAATGTCATGCAAAGCAATCTAACCCCATTAAATCTTCACACTCTCATTAAAAAAGCACTTACCGACTTGACAATGTTCCTAATATATTATTTAAAGACACAAGATGTACAGTGCCTTTAAAACCTGGCCATATCAGGATTGAAAGGAGAGGGAGTGGGAGGTGAGAGGGAGGGAGAGAGAGAGAGAGAGAGATTGCAGGAGGCTAACTCTATGGAAAGAAATATTATTAGATGCAAATTTATATTTAACACCAGCTTATTTCCACACTTGCAGGTAGCAATTAGTTGCAGTCAACCTTTTAGGTATATGTTGCTAAATTGTAGACAAAGTGTAACAGCTGGATAGATAAATCAGATGGTGGAACATCTGTTTCCCGCATGTTGTGAAAGGAGGACAAAATTCATTTGTGATGGGTTAGATTTGCTGCTCCACTGCCTAAAATCTGATTGGCTCATCTCAGGCCGAATGCTTGGGAAAGGCCTTGTGTGGCACTCATCATTATTTACAGATTCAAATTGTTTCCCCTCAGAAAATCACCTCGTTCCCCCCCCCCCCCGTCGCCGTCCCCCACAAAAAATCCCCCTTTCCCTCCAGCTTCCTATAGTACATGGCATCCTAGCCAGCAAACAATAGGAAGAGGAACCGGAAGGGGTCAGCAAAATGACTTCTGTTTTTCAACCTCTTTCTTAGGATGCCTTTAGAGTCGCGTTTTTCAAACTTGGCGACTTGTTAAGATGTGTGGACTTTAACTCCCAGAATTCCCCAGCTAGCATAAGAAACTCTGCTTTATACTAAAGATGGACTGGCTTTTGGTGACACTTAGCATCTGGGATGGAATAGGACCTGCAATAAATAAGGGATGGACTTCTTATGACAGGGAGGTTGCCCATTGGTGGAAGAGAGGAGTGTCATCTGAGCTGAGGACTGCCCCCGACCTCCATTCATTCTGCCGGGGCCTGAAGACCTTGAGCTCTCTGGCCCAGGCTGAGGATTAATTTATTTTAATTGGGGTTTTATTTGTACAGGGATAAATTTAATCTTTGAGCTCTCTGGCCCAGGCTGAGCTCTCTGGCCCAGGCTGAGGATTAATTTATTTTAATTGGGGTTTTATTTGTACAGGGATAAATTTAATCTTTTTTAAACTTGGTTTTTAACTTTTATTTTTATTTATTTATTTATTTTATTACACTTATATACCGCCCTTTCCCGAAGGACTCAGGGCGGTTTACAGGGTAATTAAAAACCAAAATACAAAAGTTAAAAAACCAAGTTTTAAAAAAATTAAATTTATCCCTGTATAAATAAAGCCCCAATTAAAATAAAATTAATCCTCAGCCTGGGCCAGAGACCTCAAAGAGCCAGGTCTTCAGGTCCCGGCGGAATGAACGGAGGTCGGGGGCAGTCCTCAGCTCAGATGACACTCCTCTCCTCTCCTTTTGTATTTTTGGTTTTTAATTACCCTGTAAACCGCCCTGAGTCCTCCGGGAAAGGGCGGTATATAAATGTAAAAAATAAATAAATAAATAAATAAATAATAATAATAAGTTGGAAGGGACCTTGGAGGTCATCTAGTCCAACCCCCTGCTCAGGCAGGAAACCCTATACCATTTCAGGCAAATGGCTGTCCAGTCTCTTCTTAAAAACCTCCAGTGTTGGAGCATTTACCACCTCTGGAGGCAGGTTGTTCCACTGGTTAATTGTTTTAACTGTCAGGAAGTTTCTCCTTAGTTCTAGGTTGCTTCTCTCCTTGACTAGTTTCCATCCGTTGCTTCTTGTCCTGCTTTCAGGTGCTTTGGAGAATAGCTTGACTCCCTCTTCTTTGTGGCAACCCCTGAAATATTGGAAGACTGCTATCATGTCACCCCTCACCCTTCTCTTCGTTAAACTACACATACCCAATTCCAGCAACCGTTCCTTATAGGTTTTAGCCTCCATGGGACACACACACACCTTGGCCTCTGCATATCAAAGATGAACCCTTCTCCTCTTTCTCCTTCTTCTCCCTGCTGGTGTTCCTCTCCTTCCCTCTCTCCTCCCTCTCCTTCTTTCTGTCCTCTTCCTTCTACTTCTCCTTTTTCCTCTCCTCCTCCTCCTCCTCCTCCCTGTCCTCTCCTTGTTCTTCTCCTTCTCCTCCCTTTCTCTATTGTCCATCTCCTTCATGTTAGATAATCTTTATTGTCATTTTTTTTACTGTGGGCACAACAGCACACATCGAAAATGAAATTTAGTTGCCCGCTCTCAAAGTGAAACACATACACGACACACACCTAAAACATACTATATACAACACATGTATAGACCCACACCTCTCTTTCTCTTTCAGTGAAAGTTGTGGTCCGGGGCGAATTGTCCTCTGATAGACCTGGGATGATGCAATGATTAGACTCAAATGTCACAAAGACACTAAGAAGCTTGACACATAATTAAAATACCTACCATCTAGCTGTAAGTATACAAAAGAGGCCAAAGCATTAAGTACTGTACAACTTTTATCATTTTTAATACCTGTTATGTATCCAGGTGAAGAGAACACATACACACTTACATAGCAGTCACCACCAGGGGGCGTTGAACTGTAACTGTTTTGGCGGGAACCCAGTTTCGGCGGGAAACAGAGGTTCAAACCGATTGGCTGGCTGCTCACCTGGCCAAGTATAAAAGGAGGGCAGGTAACCCCTATTCCCCAGTATGGTCACTTCCACCTAATAAAGATCTACCATGCTGTACTCATCATCTCGGCATCCTTCCTGCTCTCCAGAACCCACTACACAACAATACCATTACTGTAACTACCCCCCAGTATCATGTATTTGAGAGGGGCAGCAGGTATGTAAGTAGGACCATTGGAGATCAGCAGGAGCAAACAGGAAGAGAGAGAGAGGGAGGGAGGGAGGGAGAGGGAGAGAGAGAGAGAGAGAGAGAGAGAGAGAGAAGAGAGACAGAGATATAGAGGGAGCAAATTGCCTGGTGGAAGGGAACAGAGGCCAGGGGTCTTGCAAAGACAGCATAACAAAGATGCTGGAATCCAAGAAGCAGAGAAAGGAGTTATCTTTCTCTCTTCATGTTCTCCTCCTAAGGAAGAGGCCCAGAAGTGAAAGCACAGAAAGAAGCTGTAAGAAGGGAGGCAGGGAGGGCGGGAATCAGATAAGATGCTATAAAAAGCTCTGTTTGAAATGGCCTGTACAGAGCGGCATGTGTACAGTTTGTTAAACTAAGACCACTGCAAATATGCAGTAGCACTGCAAATAGAGAAGAACTGTTATCTGTGTGGCTAAAAAATTCCTGCCCCGTTTTCCACCCCACCCCCCCAAAAAGAAAAGCTTTTATGCTAGCAGAGTAACAGAAGATAAGTGTTTAGCGCTCTGCTAAACAATCACTGAGTTGACACACTATACTAAACTGTCTGATGGCAGCAGTTTGGGTTTGGAGGGATATCTAAGCCCAATAATCAAGATCTGTAAACTAAAACTAATAACTGAGACCCAAGGCCATACTTGCCCCTCAAAAAAAACATGGGTTCCTTTAAACCCCTTCAAAGGCTGTACTCCTCAGGACATTTTAACATGATGGGGGGAAATATATGGAGCAATAATGATCTTAAATCCTAGCATTTTCGTTCGTTGGTGGAGCAGTGGGCTAATGCCTCCTTAAGTAACACCAGCTGCCTGCAATTAGTGCAGGTTCGCGTCCCACCAGGCTCAAGGTTGACTCAGCCTTCCATCCTTCCCAGGTAGGTAAAATGAGGACCTAGATTGTTGGGGGCAATTAAGCTGACTTTGTAATAATGCCGCTTGGGGTGTGTGTGAAAGCCCTAATAAGCAGGCATATACATAGAATGAAGGCTACTGCTAAGCTTGTAAGCCGCCCTGAGTCTTCGGAGAAGGGCGGGATATAAATGGAATTAAAATTAAAAAAAAAATAAATAAATTGGGTTGGATTAGATTTAGCTTTCCCGCCTCCTCCCTACAAATCATGCATCCTAGTCTTATGGCCTAGCAGCATTACATGTGAATCAGATCATGATGACTTGTTACACCAACGATGGATGAAGCAGATAGAATTCAACCCATCCAAAATGGATAGGCAGTTGACATTCCTCTTTGGCTGTTGCTGCCGGTAATATAGGTAGGCAGTCTATGATTCAGGTCAAGGCTAGCTGCCATTCATAGGCCTGATCATCCATGAATCTCTCTAATCCCCTGATAATTGGTGGTTATTATACAATGGGCGCCAGATTAACTGGAGGTTGTGCAGATTTCAGGCCAGAATGTCTAAGATTGCATATAGTATAGCATTTCTCTCGCCACCACCACCCCTTATTTTTCCCTTTGATTTTCTCTGAACAAAAACAGAGCAAGTCTGTATTATCCAAATATAGAAAATAATAAGCACCTCCATGGAGGAGGAGGAGGAGGAGGAGGAAGAGGATAGAAGGAGGAGGAGGAGGGGAGGAGGAAGAGGAGGAGGAAGAAAGCAAGAAGAGGAAGGGAGGAGCAGGAGGAGAGAAGAAGGAGGAGGAGGAAAGAGGAGGAGGGGCGGGGGGAGAGAGAGGGATGGTTGAAAAAGCAGCAGTTACTAGAGCCTTTCTCCAGCCCTTCCATTCTTTAACTCGCTCTCCCAGGCTAGAAAGAAAGAGGAGCAATGACAGGTGTAGATACAAGGTCTCGGCTTTTCTCCATTTATTGCAATTAGTTTCTCTTTACAGATGAATGAAATGCTAGAAAGAACAAGGGAAATGGCAGGCAGGGCCACTTCACCATCGACCCTTTTACACAGCCCGTCCGATGAGTGGTGCAACAACAAGTATCTTACAAGGCGCCCATTAGAACACATTTTGCTCTCTTATCAGATCAAGTGTGTTTTACCTCTTTTGTGCCCTGACTGAAGTGGAGTGGCTCTCGAGGCCTTTGACGGTGGAGCACCAGAGAAACGCTTCAAGGCTTGACTGTGAGTTTCCACATGGCTGGAGCAACCCAGGAATCACCGATCTGCATACTTCTCAACATAGGTTTCTACAAACAGTTTTAACTTCCAATTTCCATGCATGCAAGGGACAATGACCACCCAAGAAGGATGTGAAGGAAATCCATCATGGATCTCCCTGGGATTTACTTGGCATATTCCTTCAAAATGTTATTATAGCTTGCTTATCTATCTATCTATCAGGTTACACAATTTAAAAAAACCCACTAAAAGAAATACTCTCACACACACACACACACCCATAGCAGCAATGACACAATCAAATCAGTCACTTGATCGACTCCGTCTCCATTTGTGGTCCTCAGGCCCGCTGACAAAACCACATTTTTAGGGTTTACAGGGAAAGCAACAGAGTGTGGGGCCAAGCGTACCACAGGGGGAATGAAGTTTCCACTACTGAGAAGACCCTTTTCTGTGGTCCCACCAGATGTATCCTTCTAAGGTGGGTAAAATGAGGTCTCGGATTGTTTGGGGCAAGATGCTGACTCTGAAAACTGCTTAGAGAGGGCTGTGAAGCACTGTGAAGCACATTGGTTAGAATGCAGTATTGCAGGCTAACTCACTGCTCACTGCCAAGAGTTCGATTCTCACTGGCTCAAGGTTGACTCAGCCTTCCATCCTTCCAAGGTCAGTAATATGAGGACCCAGATTGTTGGGGGCAAGATGCTGACTCTGTAAACCACTCAGAGAAGGCTGTAAAACACTGTGAAGCAGTATATAAGTCTAAGTGCTATTGCTATCCCTAACTGAGGATTACCTGTATAACTGTCATCATCCCCAATCAGTTTGATCAAGAGCAACGTCAGCTGAGAATTAAAAATAATTGGAACAGACAATACAAGACAAAATTCACCAAACTTATAATCTGCTTTGATTTAAATTGGTTCCAATACCAGAGATCAAATACATCAACTCATCCACATTAATTTAGATTTAATTTCAAGAGGGCACTGAAATTAGATCCATCCATAATATTCTACGGGGTCAAATTCTTCGCACATCTTCTGAGAATTCATCAAGCTTACCAAAACAAGGAGAAAATGTTGAACAGTCTGGAATTCTTTTTGGCTGAGAACTAAATCCTGGTCACAGAGAAGTCTTGAATTCTCTCCAATTATCCTGGTCAGAGGTTGAAATTTCCCAGAACCAAATTCCAAAGCATTCATTCTTCTACTTTCAACCTATAATATAACAACTGCACACAGGAAAAGCCACCTTTCTCTTCCCCAAGCTAAATTTAATTTTACCGAACACTTAAACATTAATATCTTCCTATATTGTGTTCAAATTATTTCCTGGTGCTAGGAGATACAGCTTTCATATGCTTTTTAATTCCTATTTCATTCCTTCCATCTCAGCTGTACTCATCTCTGCTTAAAAACCAATTCTTCTTTTGCTTTTTTAACCTAATAATATTTTTTTTCCAAATTGTAGTTTCTTTGGTGACAGGAACAGAGGCAGCCCTCGCGTTACAGCAGTTTGTATAGTGACCGTTCAAAGTTACAACAGCAGTGAAAAAAGCGACGTATGACCATTTTTCACACTTAACAACCATTGCAGCATCTCCAGGGTCATGAGATCAGAACTGTCCCGCTGTGTGTGTGTGTGTGTGTGTGTGCACGTGTGTGTGTGTGTCATGTGGTCACCTTTTGCAACCTTCTGACAAGCCAAGTCGATGGGGGGACGCCTGATTCACTTAACAACCGTGTTACTAACTTAAAAACTGCAGTGATTCACCTAACAACTGTGGCAAGAAAGGTCATAAAATTGGGCAAAAATCACTTTAAAATGTTTCGCTAAGCAACAGAAATTTTGGGGTCAATTGTGGTCGCAAGTTGAAAACTACCTGTTACAGTCTATGAAGAGAGCCCCCGACCTAAGGAACATTTTGCCCCCAGAGGTGAGGCGGGCCCACATTCTCCTGACCTTCCAGAAATACATCAAGACCTGGATCCTCCAACTGGCATGGGGGACTCAGAGTAGCATGCAACCCTGGGTGGTGGTTCATGCTTTGATCACACATACCTGCCACCTTTTTTTTTTTACCTTTTATAGTTCTTTTCAACTCTGTTTTTAATATTGTTTTTTTTTAAACTATGTCTGTTTTATGGTTTTTATTTGTAAACCACCTCGGGTCATTTAGGGTGAGATGGGTGGTATAGAAATAAAATAAATAAAGTACACATGTTCACAGCTTCTGGACGGTAGAAGGGAAATACAATATACACATTAAAAATAAATTGGGAATAGATGAAGTCAGCATACACACACACACACACACACACACACACACACACACATGCATTTATACCCATAACCACATACACAGAAAAACATATCCTCTTTTTATTTTTGTTTTTTAAAAAGGAGAGAAAAGTATTTTACCTACAGATCGTACCAAGGACAGCAAGGAAATCAGTATGCAAAGGATGGCTTAAAACATACACCAACCTTAGCCGATTTACACATGTAGGGAAAATTGCTATCTATTATGCCACTCAATTATCCATTGTAATAGAATTAGAGATAAAATTTGCTCATTATCCCCCAGTTCAGAACCTGTTGAGCAGCAGGCTGACCACATGTTGTATTAATGACAGATGCTTTGTCGTATTAACCTTTAGACAGAGCGTTACTGTCTTCGGTGGGCTCCTGGGTTTATTCTAGACACCCTTTACATCAACATCCAGCACTGGCAGACAGAACAGAAGCCCAAGGAGCTGAGTCTCAAATTTTTTCCAACCTCTGTTTTCAACCAGAATGTGTAAACATTTATTTAGAACAGTATGACCTAAGATTACAAGGAAAAGCCATTAGCAACCATTAAAAACGACTACAACCATCTCCAAGGGGCCTCAACACAAATGGAATGTTAGACATTAAACACTTCATTAATGGACACTGCAGGAAAATGGCAATGGAGCAGGATGAGGAAGGAAATTAGGGCAAATCTGAAATATTAACATTTTGCCCCAATAAAAGGTATCCTCTGGTTTTTGCTTTGACGTGCTTTCAGAGAGTGTTTGATAACGTCTGCCATCTCTCCAAAATGACTTTGTCATTAGTGCAATTCCCAAACTCAGCTCACCTTGACATCATGTGCAATCAAACTGCAAATTTGGCTTCAACAGCCAGTTGTCAAGAACCATCCGATCGGTAGTCCTCTACTTACGACCACAATTGAGCCCAAAATCTCTGTTGCTAAGAGAGACAGCTGTTAAGTGAGTTTTGTCCCATTTTTTTATGACCTTTCTGGCCACAGCTGTTAAGTGAATCACTGCAGTTGTTAAGTTAGTCACACGGTTGTTAAGTAAATCTGGTTTCCCCGTTGATTCTGTTTCTCAGAAGGTTGTCAAAGATGGTCATATGACCCCAGGACACTGCAACCGTCATAAATAAGAGTCAGTTGCCGAATTTTGATTGCATGACTACAGGGATGCTGCAACAGTCATAAGAGTGAAAAATGGTCGTAAGTGCCATTGTTAATTTTGAATGGTCACTCAATGAATGGTTATACGTCAAGGACTATCTGTATAAGATATGCACTTGACACAAGATAGACCTTTGTTCTTTTGCAGGAGGATGCGTTGTGTGTTCTTATAGAAGAAAGCGTGCCGTTCTCTAAACCCTCAATCCAACTAGATTCGATATGGAACCATGACATCCTCATGTCCAGTCTGTGGTCCCAGAGTGGCTATGCTTTGTACCATAAAGGGGGAAAAAAGAGATTCACTAGCAGAGTGAGGGCTAATTCAGGTGCCATACTGCCCCAAGCACACTTGAAATAAGCTTCTAGGAGGCCTCTTAAGAGCGTGTGTCCCTTTAATGTTGGGAAATGATCATTTTGTTCAAAGAAATCCTGTTCAAATGAATTTTCATTGCAGTGGCTCTTGGAAGCACCCTTCTGCAACAATTATTAAGCTTGCATAGCAATGCATTGTTGAGTAATACAATAGGAATATTGTACTGAAGCTAAGAGGAAGCACACATTTTGTCTCAACAAGTTCTAGCTGTGAACTAGCTGTGTTGGTGTATATCCGTCCATGAAAGGGTTATTTTAAAATAGCAATAGCTACGACACTTAGACTTCACAGTGCTTTACAGCCATCTCTAAGCGGTTTACAGAGTCAGCATATTGCCCCCAGCAATCTGGGTCCTCATTTTAACAATCTCAGAAGGATGGAAGACTGAGTGAACCCTGAGCTAATCTGGATCAAACTCCAGGCTGTGGGCAGAGCTGCCTTGCAATACTGCACTTTACCCACTGCATACCAGGCCTGCTAAAGTAAAATAAATGCCAGGGAACAAGTACAAATACTCCTAGACTTACAACCATTGATTCTGCAACCATTCCAAGTGACAACAGCACTGAGAAAGTGAGTTATGACTGGTTCTCCCATTTAAAACCATTGCAGCACTCCCATAGTCCTGTAATCAAAATTCTTCCCTTGGCAAACAGCAGTGTCTGGAGGTCATATGATTGCCATTTGCAACCTTAAAATTCTGTTTCCGACAATCGAAGTCAACAGGGGAAGCCATATTCACTTAACAACTGCAGGCATTTGCTTAACAACCATACCAAGGATGGTTGTAAAATAGGCACAACTTACTTAACAACCATCATTGAAATTCTGGTCCCAACTGTGGTCTTAAGTCAAGGGCCATCTTTATGTGCCTCATCACTTGATATACCTGGCATCTCCTTTAATCTCCTGGGGGGAAAAATGAGTTTTATTGTCTTTCAGGACAAGCAAAATTTCTGTTCCTACGATGGATTCTCTCACTATTCCTGATTTTGTTTTGTGGTTTCCGGGAAAGATCGGGATTAGCTGTATCAATCATCTGCTGGGGGCAAGGCAGGATCACCACCTTGGGGCCAGAGGGTAAAATTGGAGTTGGTGAGCCATTCCTGTGATGTTATAATGACAAATTAGGAAAGGCTCTGAACCAGACCTTTCATCATTCAAATACTGTGTACACCCTTGAGAGATACGGTCAGATTCTCACCCACTGGGAATACATGGATCGGCTTTTATTGGCCTTGACATGGTGCTCTGTCTAGCAGATTCAGTCAGCACCAGCAAGGGATTTGATGCTGGGGGGTGTTTGGTGCTCTCTGAGCTTGGTTGTTTTCTTGCAGATGTTTCATTACCCAAACTAGGTACCATCACCAGTCCTAGATGTTACCTAGTTTGGGTAATCAAATGTCTGCAAGAAAACAACCAGAGAGCACCAAGGACCTCTCTATTCAACCTTGAACTATAAATATTCTTATTTATTGATTTGATGTCACACAGAGACCAAACAAAGTCAGCATGAGGGGCACTTTCCCAAGCCCCCGCTTGCTCTGAAGGCACATTTTGCTCAAAATCCCAATGAAGCAATGCATTCCTTCATATCTGCTCAGCCCTGGGTCTTCCCATTCCCACCTTCAGGTTTACCCTTGCACCACATGATACCTTCAAGTATCATTCATGGAGATCACCTAGAACAGCAGCTCCCAACCTTTTCTATACCCCAAATATCGTCTCGCACCCCCAAGGAGTGCAAACACACCTGGTTGGGAACCCCTGACCTAAAAGGAAGGTTGAATCTCCCACCCATATCCGAGTTCACTGTCTCCTCTAACAGAAATCTTGGCTGCCCTCAGATTCTGTTAAGACGTCTAAAGCAAGGATGCCGCAGAAATCTACATCTGGCAATTTTTGTCCCACAGTTTCACAAGTGGGGGAGCTGGATTTTTTTTTCCCCTAGAGTTTGCGCAACAACAAAGCAAGCCTCATACGATGGGGACATTTCTTGGTTCTGGTCACCCATGTTCAGCTCCAAACCTAAAAGCTGCATTCACACAACATGCTGCACTTGGGTTAGATTCGCTCTTTGTTAGGGGTATCATTTTGGTGGCTTAAGGCAAAGCTACTTGGTTAGTTTCTGGATCAAATTATTGTACAAATCCAGAAAGCAGACGATTAGCATTCCAGATCAACCATTCTGTGTGCACATGAGCATCTTCCTTCCTCCCTCCCTCCCTCCCTCCCTCCCTCCCTCCCTCCCTCCTTCCTTCCTTCCTTCCTTCCTTCCTTCCTTCCTTCCTTCCTTCCTTCCTTCCTTCTCTCATCTCACAAGCAATACAAAACTTGAAAGCATCAACTCTCACGATCCCTAATATCTGGCTACAATATTGGACTGCTCTTCCCATCATTCTAAATCATTTTTGACTCTGGCAAGGATAATAAGAGTAGCTGTTCAACAGCATCTGGAAGACCACACACTGTCTATTCCTGCTTTACAACAAGATCAAGGTACTAGTGGTGCTCAGACAATGAAATCAGACATAGACCACACAATTGCATTCCTTCTACACGCTAAACCAGATCAGTGTTCACTTAACCTCAGCTAAGATTGTAATGGTTTAGCATTGCTCCATAGTCCAGCCCTTCCATTTAGCTTCTGGTTCAATGGTCTAGGGCAGGGGTGTCAAACTGCTGGCCCGCGAGCCTGTTGCATCACACTGAGGCTGCGCCCACCCCAGCTCTGGCAATGCAAAAGAAGTCGCAATATGTCATGACACACCACATGAGGTGGTGAGTTTGACACCCATGGTCTAGGGTAACCCAGAAAACAAGGTTAATTCAGGTAACCAGGTCAAGCGCGTTGTGTGAACACAGCCATTATCTTAGGCTTTGCAAGCTTCTACGTTTTGAATGGTTTATCTCCTCTTTATTGGATTAATGTTGCAAGGGTGCATTGCCAGAATCACCAAGGATGGCAGCATTTTTAAAAAAAGTAATAAACATTTAACGATCCAATAATTAGCTATATGAGAATAATCACTGTTGAGTAATTAACTCCCGGTCCTCCTCAGTCACTTGATAGATGCAGCAGCCTTTGATAGCTTATTATGACAATCAGTGTTCTTTAGAATCTCATAACCTGAAACCCTTTTGATGAAGTTGAAATGCACTGATGCCATTAATCACAGAATGGAAACCCCTTTGCGGCTGCCACATTCTGCTCCATGCTGGTGGATGATAATTCTTCTTTCTCTCTACTTGGGTCTTTCCAGAAGGTAAATCCCATTTAGCACAACATTTGCATTTCATGTTAACATACCACAAGCTTTGCAGGGCAGGTAACAGTGACAACAATTGCTATGCAGTAGCAAAGATGGGACAAGCCATAACGACAAGCCTCCCCTGTGGCTTGATTACTATTGCACAAATGATGGGCCTTATGTCATTTGCAGCCAATTAGATCCGCTGTGTTATTTGCACAATAATTTCATGATGCACACCAGGCGGGGGCATCTCAAGAGGATGCCCCTCCTTGCCCTGTTGAGACTCCCATGCATTGAAGTAGGATGTAAACAGAACAACGTTTATTTCAAAGTAGTAAGATGTTTTTCTTCCTTACTGGGAAAGGGACAAAAATCCAGGTTTGGTTTTAAAAATAAATGGGAATGATGCCATATTAGAACAGCTTGTCTTAAAAAAAAGAAAATTTCTTTGCTATTGATTTGCAATGCAATCATACAGCTACTCAAAAACAAGACTTACAGATTTTAGGGGAGTTTCCTGCTGAGATACATTACAGCAGTGTTTCTCAACTTTACCAACTTAAAGATGTGTGGACTTCAATTCGCAGAATGCTGGCTGTGGAATTCTGTGAGTTGAAGTCCCCTTATCTTAAAGTCACCAAGGTTGAGAAACACTCATTTATAGCACTGGTCAATTGTGAGGTTATTTGTAACAGAAGGGAGAAGATAAATTAAGGCTTTCCTATCTAAATTGCAAAACATCAGATGACCACTATATGGCAGCAAAGAGTTAATCTTTTTCCCCTTGCTGCCCTCTAATGGCCATCCAGACTTTTCCAGCCTTACCCAAGTTAGATTAGTACAATTTCCAAGAAGCCCAGTCTCCATGACCAACAGTGAAGGATGGTAGGAGTTCTAAATCCAGCAGTTCTAGCAAATAAATATCGAGTATGGGCTGTATGGGTCAGCCTAGGACCAAGGAGGAAACAGCCAGAGCAGAGAACTCGCTCTTGTAACACCTGTTGGCTTCCTGATCAAGTCTCAGTGGCTTGTAAGAGTTCAAAGAATCCCATTTGTTTCACCACGTGCTGAAGCCGAAATCAATTGTGATTTATGGATCTATTGTCATTCACATTAACGTCTGAAATGTTAAGACTCGCATATTGACATTTTACCATTTACAGATATTGATTCATTGTAGATTGTCCTGTCATCGATCATTCACCCCATCCTCGCCTAAGGCAGCAATTCTGTGCAGTGATTGCTAAAGAATAACCTAAAATAATCCTTGATTCTGCAAAAGCTGTATCTCAAAGTATTTGGATGAGGTCAACATTTAACCCACTTTTCTTCCTTAATTAATTTTCAATACAGGCTCTGCAACATAATTCTGTAGCTGATTAAGCTGAATTTTTTTTTAAAAAAAATCTTGAGTTGAGCTTGACTTTGCTAACGCTGTAGGCAGATCCATGTACGATTTGTATTTTTCTGCAATGCCAAAATAGTTTGGCATGTTTTTCTTTCCAGGATGTTTCCTAGCTTCTCGTTGTAGCCTACAGCCCTGGCATTTCCTGGTGGTCTCTTTGCCAAGTACTTATCAGAGCCAATTCTTTATACTACGGCCCAAATAACACTGCAGAACCTCAAATATGAAATAGGGTTGGACCTCTGCCTGGGGATGGATGGGGCCAAAGATTTTAACTGGCTACTGTGGGGCATGAGGTGTGTGGCCAGAGTTACTCTGATATGTACTCTGGGAGGGGCTAAATTTTCACAAACCTCTTTTTTTCCCCCTCCGGTTGATTTTAAGAGATGCCCCCCATTACAGGGATAAAATTAAGAGGGAAATCAAAATTTACAAGGGGCAAAATGAGTTTCTTGAGACTTGGTATAGCTTAGGGCAGGCATGTCAAACTCATGATGTCACGTGACATCGCATGACATATCACAACTTTTTTCCCATTGCCAGCAATGGGGTGGGCGCGGTTTCAGGAAGACGAGTCCGGCCCACGGGTCGGCAGTTTGACATGCCTGGGGGCAATCATTTGTTCTTTCAAAGAAGCTCCGTTCTCCACAGGGCTGAAGATGTCAGTCTGATCTCAATGTAGGATCATTCTGGGGACCATAAAGGCAGTGAAGATAGATAGCCCTGGGTCATTTCTTGATTTGGAGACTCCCTTGCATTGGTGTGATGGAATATGCAGCTGAAGAAGCAGAGGGGGGAAATGTCAGTCATAACATCACAGCTTCCCAAAAAGGAGGCCACACATTCCATAGAGAGGCCCCAGACTGCACTCAGTAAGGGGAAGGAAAAGGGTAGCCCCAGCCTAAAACCTTCCAGGTTATATCTGTGTATAGCTTCAGAAGAGAATATTTGTAGCTCAGGGTTAACCTGTGGGGGTCCTTAGTGCTCTCTGAGCTTGGTTGCTTTCTTGCAGACATTTCATTACCGAAGTAGGTAACTACATCAGTGCGCTGATGGTGTTACCTAGCTGGGCAATGAAATGTCTGCAAGAAAACAACCCTGTCAACAGGGTTTCCAGACTCTAACCTAATCTAATGTGTTCAGGTTTCCCAGGAATAAACAAGGATTATTTGAATCTCAGTTGATTTGGGGAGCAGGAGAAAGGGAAAGCGTAATGAAGTGTTCAGTGTATACGCAGATTTCCAAACTGTCTTTAACAAAATCTACACTGCAGCTTTTTAGACAGATAAAATGAGCTTGCTGTTATCCCATTTAAAAATTCATCTGCTTTCAAAATGAAGAGAAAAGAGGATGCGTTTAGCCTAGCTTTCAGATGAAAAATTCAAAAGGGGAAATGAAAGAAAACACACAGCCAAGATTTTGGTGTGAACACCCAACTAAATTCTAAACTAAATTACATGTAATACTATTCCAAGGAAAACCTTTGCAAGTGTTGCCACCCAGACTTACTCAAGGAGCAGCGATATCCATACTCCTTTCCAGTCCTGCTCCAGAGTCAAAATGAGCTCCCTTCACCTGCCAATTTGGAATAATGGCAACATGATTGATTGGCTGACTGATTATGTGCCATCAGGTCACTTTCTACTCCTACGGACCACGTAGATTTTCTTTACAATAATGTATCCTTAACCTGGTCTTTTGGGTCTTCCAATGGTACACCGATAGCTATTGTAACTGGGTCTATCCAACTTGAGCTGCTCGTCCTCCTCTTCTCTTTTCTTCTACTTTTTTCCAACATCAAAACCTTCTCTAGGGAGTTGGATCTTCATGCAATCTGTCCAAAGTGGGATAATTTGATGGTGGTCATGTGAACTGGAGACTGATTTGTTTGATGATCCATTGGTTTGTTTTCTTAGCTCTTCTGAGTATTATTATTATTATTATTATTATTATTATTATTATTATTATTATTATTATTATTATTATTATTATTATTCTCGGCAGTCTTCTGCAGTTCAAAGTTCAAAAGCATCCATACTCTTGCTCAGGGCTTTTTTTTCTCATAGAACGCTCAGAACGGGGCTACCACAAAGAAGAGGGAGTCAAGCTATTCTCTAAAGCCCCTGAAAGCAGGACAAGAAGCAACGGATGGAAACTAGTCAAGGAGAGAAGCAACCTAGAACTAAGGAGAATCTTCCTGACAGTTAGAACAACTAACCAGTGGAACAACCTGCCTCCAGAAGTGGTGAATGCTCCAACACTGGAAGTTTTTAAGAAGAGACTGGACAGCCATTTGCCTGAAATGGTATAGGGTTTCCTGCCTGAGCAGGGGGTTGGACTAGATGACCTCCAAGGTCCCTTCCAACTTTATATTATTATTATTATTACTATTACTATTATTATTATTATTATTATTATTATTATTATTATTATTATTATTATTATTATTATTATTATCTTTTTTGGATAGAACCTTGTAGGGTTGTATGACATGTGTGAGTTCCGGCACCTTTTTCTTTTACAAAAAAAGCACTGCTCTTGCTATTCTATACAGGAGAATATTTGCAGCTCAAGGTTGAAAGGAGGGGTCCTTGGTGCTCTCTGAACTTGGTTGCTTTCTTGCAGATGTCTCAGTACCCAAAGCCAAAAAGGGAACAAAAAGACCAGAACCCCTCCTCACCAGCAATTGATACCCAGATGAGCAGAGATTAACACCAAGCTTAACATTAAAGTAACAATCAGGAAGCAAACAATACCCCAATCAAAGTATTGCCAAACAAGTTAACAGTAAACAGCCGAACCAAAGAACCACCAAGACCAGTCCCACCAACACTGACAAGGTAAGCCACTGGAACAGGGATAGGGAACCATGGCTCTTTTATGACTTGTGGACTTCAACTCCCAGAATTCCTAAGCCAGCCTGGCTCAGGAATTCTGGGAGTTGAAGTCCACAAGTCATTAAAGGGCCATGGTTCTCCATCCCTCCACTAGAATATAAAATATGAGGAAAACTCACTCTCTACTAGCACTGATGATGTTACCTAGTTTGAGTAATGAAACCTATCCTGGTTCTTCAAAGTCCAACTTCCACTTCCATAGAATGTCACCGTGAATGCAATGGATGGCACGATTCTGAGGGGGGCAATACCTCCCCCCCATCAAAAGAGATGGAACTTGTTGGACAATACGAGATGCTGGTATCCACAGCCACTTGGCCTTGGAGGGGTTCAGCCTGAGCCTGTTCCTTCCCATCCAGACCCGCACCGCCTCCAGGCACTGGGACATCACGTCAAGGGCATCACTGGGTTGGCTCGGGGTGGAGATGAACAACTGGGTATCATCCGCATATTGGTGATACCTCACCCCAAAGCCATGGATGATCTCACCCAGCGGCTTCATATAGATGTTGAACAGGAGGGGGGAGAGAACCGACCCCTGAGGCACCCCACAAGTGAGGGGCCTCGGGGTAGATCTCTGTCCCCCTGCCAATACAAATTGCGAATGGCCCGAGAGGTAGGAGGAGAACCACCGTAAAACAGTGCCTCCCACTCCCAACCCCTCGAGCCGTCGCAGCAGGATACCATGGTCGATGGTATCAAAAGCCGCTGAGAGGTCAAGTAGGACCAGGACAGAGGAGCAACCCCTGTCCCGGGCCCGCCAGAGATCATCCACCAGTGCGACCAATGCCATTTCCATGCTTCATGAATTAAAGTTTGCTTCATGAATTAAAGATATTACATATGTTTAAGAAAAAGAAGATATTTACTTGCTCTCAGGGGTGCCCCCCCATCCTGGGAGCGACCCGCCTTACTTTTTAATCTGCCTCTTGATGACGGGTCCGATTGTTGGGACCCTGAGAGATGGCCGGGCAGTAACAGGGGCCTAAGACATAAATTTAACAAGAGGCCCCTGATTACTTTTTTAGCTAAATTTTTTATAGGGTTAGGGAGGGGGGAGGGTTGTGGTTGGTTGGAGAGGGGGGGTAATCCGCCAGCTGCTGTTCTGACCAGGCCTAGGATAGACCGCGTTGAGGGGGAGCCGGGGTCGGTCATCTCTGGAGCTCTGGAGCGGGTCGTGGGATTGCCAATCCCCACGACGATAGGGAATGGCAGCAGGTGTAAGATCAGAGGGCCGTATCGACCTCTGGGAGGGCCTCTCCGCTATTTACAAGCGGTGAGGCGCTCCGACCCTCTGCCTTCGACCCAAGGTTCTGGGAGCGGGGATGTGCAGCCACCTGAGCTCCGACTGGTGTACCTAAATGCCAGGTCCGTTGCTAATAAGGCTCCCCTCGTCCGGGATCTAGTCGAGGGTGAGCAAGCGGACCTGGCTTGCATCACGGAAACCTGGTTGGGCCCAGAGGGTGGTATCCCCCTGGTTGACCTTTGCCCACCAGGCTTCCGGGTGCTACACCGGCCTCGGACTCAGGGTAGGGGTGGGGGAGTGGCTGTGGTTATGAGGGAGACCTTATGTCCGCAGGAGGCCACCGTTCCTCAGATAGTCGGGTGTGAATCTCTCTTATTGAGGTTTGGTCCTAGGGCACAGTTGGGCTTGCTGCTTGCGTACCTTTCGCCTAGTCGCGTAGCAGCAGCCCTGCCTGAGCTTCTCGATATCCTCTCAGGGCTGGTGATTGAGTTTCCCAAACTTATGGTTTTGGGAGACTTCAATCTACCATCCCTGGGAGGAGTATCTGAGTTAGCTCGGGAGTTCATGGCTTCCATGACGGCCATGGACCTGACGCAGGTAATTCATGGACCGACCCATGAGGGAGGTCACACCCTTGACTTGGTTTTCTTATCTGGTCGGTGGTTAGATGATCTTGGTGGGGGCTCCCCAATTGTTATGCCCCTGTCATGGACCGATCATCATCTCCTGCGGCTGGTCTTCCATTTTGCCACTCCCCACCGTGGGGTTGTTGAGCCAACTAGATGGTTCCGCCCCAGGCGCTTAATGGACCCTGAGAGGTTTCAGGCAGCGCTGGGGCCCCCACCTGCCTCCTCAGCTCACAACTCGGCAGATGCCTTAGTGGAAGCCTGGGAAAGGACGGCCACGGAGGCACTTGACCGAGTTGTACCCTTGCGGCCCCTGACCCGGCGCAGATCCCAATGGGCTCCATGGTTTTCCGCGGAGCTCCGGGAGATGAAGCGTCGGAGACGGGGCCTAGAGAGCGTCTGGAGGTCCACCCGATCTGAATCCGACCGATTGCGACTAAGAACCCATATTAGGTCTTATCTCGCTGCGATGAGGGTAGCGAGATCTAACTATTTCGCTGCCCTCATCGCGTCCGCAGATAATCGCCCGGCCGCCCTGTTTAGGGTGACCCGCTCCCTCCTCAACCAGGAGGTCAGTGGGGATCCCTTGCAGGGGCGTGCCGAGGAATTTAGTCAACATCTGTCGGACAAAATCGCTCGGATTCGGACCAGTTTGGACTCCGACTGGGCAGTATCGGACGATCAGGACACGAGTGATCTTGTCGATGTCATCTGGGAGGAGTTCGATCCTGTGACTCCGGAGGAAGTGGACAGGATCATGGGGAGGCTGAGCTCCACCACATGTTTATTGGACCCGTGCCCTTCCTGGCTGGTTTATGCAGCCCGGGAGGGGACACGAGGCTGGTTCCAGGCGGTTATAGCTGCTTCTTTGAGTGAGGGCAGTTTTCCCGCCGCCTTGAAGGAGGCGGTGGTGAGACCTCTCCTCAAGAAGCCTACCTTGGATCCGGCTGTTTTGAATAACTTTCGTCCGGTCTCCAACCTTCGCTTCCTTGCGAAGGTTGTCGAGAGTGTGGTGGCGCATCAGCTCCCTCTGGTCCTGGATGAAGCGGATTATCTAGACCCGTACCAATCGGGCTTCAGGCCTGGGTACAGCACGGAGACGGCATTGGTCGTGCTGGTGAATGATCTCTGGAGGGCTCGGGACAGAGGATACTCCTCTGTTCTAGTCCTATTAGACCTCTCAGCGGCTTTCGATACCATCGACCATGGTATCTTGCTGCGGCGTCTCAGGGGATTGGGAGTGGGAGGCACGGTTCTTCAGTGGTTCTCCTCCTATCTCCTGGGACGTTCGCAGTCGGTGTTGACGGGGGGGCAGAGGTCGACCGCGAGGCCTCTCGCTTGTGGAGTCCCTCAGGGGTCGGTCCTCTCGCCCCTTCTGTTCAACATCTATATGAAACCGCTGGGTGAGATCATTCGTGGTTTTGGAGTTGGGTATCATCAGTATGCTGATGATACCCAACTTTTTATTTCGACCCCAAACCACCCCAGTGATGCCCTCGACATGATGTCCCGGTGCCTGGAGGCGGTCCGGGTCTGGATGGGGAGGAACAGGCTTCGTCTCAACCCCGACAAGACGGAGTGGCTGTGCGTACCGGCATCCCGGGATATTCAGGATATTCCACCCCTCATTATGGGGGGTGAGTCATTACCTCCTGTAGATAGGGCTCGCAACTTGGGAGTCCTCCTAGATTCACAGCTCTCTTTAGAAGACCATATTGTAGCTGTAACTAGGGGGGTGTTCGCCCAGGTTCGCCTGGTGCGCCAGTTGCGGCCCTATCTAGACCGGGATGCCTTGCGCACGGTCACTCATGCGCTCGTGACCTCTCGTCTTGATTACTGCAACGCTCTCTACATGGGGCTACCCTTGAAGACCACTCGGAGGCTCCAGCTGGCACAGAATGCAGCCGCGAGAGTTGTGTCGGGGGTCTCCCGATACTCCCGTGTTACACCTTTGCTCCGCGAGCTGCATTGGTTGCCAGTTGTCTTCCGGGTGAGGTTCAAGGTGTTGGTAATGACCTACAAAGCCCTCCATGGCATGGGTCCAGAATACCTTGGGGAGCACCTGCAGCCGGCGTCAACTTCCCTCCGCCCAGTACGCTCCCACAGAGAGGGCCTCCTCAGGGTGCCGCCGGTCAAAGAATGCCGACTGGTGGCCCCCAGGGGGAGAGCGTTCTCTGTGGGCGCACCGGACTTATGGAATCATCTTCCGGTAGAGCTCCGGATGGCGCCCGACCTCCGCTCCTTCCGGCGCGACCTTAAAACCCATCTTTTTAAGGAAGCGGGCCTGGCCTGATGGGACGGGGTGGGTTTTGTTATTATGACGTTAATTTTAAATCTGTACTATGGGCATTGTTTAATCATGTTTTAATTAATTTTAACTTTTGTATCTGTCTTTTATGTATTGCCCTGTTAACCGCCCTGAGTCTCTTGAGAGAAGGGCGGTATATAAATTAAATAAATAAATAAATAAATAAATAAATAAATAAGATATAAAGAAGAGGCTTCCAATATTCTTCACCACAGTTAATAGTACAAATATATTTTAATCTCTCTAAAGTTACACGTTACTCTTTTTTCTATGATCTATCCCAGGGGCCCCCAATCCCTGGTCCGTAGACCAGTACCGGGCCATGGCATGCCAGCAACCGGTCTTCACAAACAAGCAAAGCCCCATCCGCGGGATCCAGGCAGCACACAAAACCACGCTAAGATGGGATTTGAATTCACAATCTCCTGCTTTCCAGCCTGACGCCACCAGACCCAATTGGCTCTCAGACGCAACATTAAAAAGAGTTTATTACTATCAAAAGCCTGGACAAAATGCCCAGTTTATAAATTTGCACTTCCTGTACTTACGCAGGCAAGGGAAAAAATTGCCTATTCATTTACAAATCTGGTGTTGAGCCCTAACGACTGTGACATAAAGAGGGACGAACAGTTGCTTTCATTTGCAGCTTGTCTTTAATCTAGAAGTGCCGATTTGCTTTTGCTTTAATTACATCGTCCTTGATAGATTGGTCCTGTCTTTATGAAATGACTACATTGCCTATTGGAAGACTGGGGGGAGGGGGGAGGGGGGGAGGGAGAGTCAAGAGACCTGGCAGGCAATTTGGACCCATCTCTTTCCCTAATCTTCTCAACAGCCCAGGATCCTGGGTTCCGGAGAAAAAAGGAGGAACCTGCCCCACTTCACATCGGAGAGAACTGTGTAGAGAGAGTTTCCTCCTTTAAATTTCTGGGAGTCTACCTCTGTGAAGATCTGACCTGGAAAGTTAACACAACTCAGGTGGCTAGAAAGGCCCAACAGAGGCTTCACTTTCTTAGGGTCTTGAGGAAGAACAGGGTAGAACAACGGCTAATGACCCTCTTTTACCGGTCTACCATAGAGAGCGTCCTCTCGTATGGTATTGTGGTTTGGTATGCTGGTCTGACAGCCGCGGATAGGAAAGTATTACAGAGGGTAGTGAGCACAGCACAAGACATTGTGGGCTGTCCCCTGACATCACTGGATGACATCGCCAGGGCTCGCTGCCTTGGAAGAGTGAGGAAGATTCTCAGAGATGACTCACACCCTGGACGGTATCTCTTTACTCTCCTACCATCCGGTAGGAGATATAGGAATATAGCCAGCCGTACCAACAGGCTGAAAAATAGCTTTTATCCGTGGGCTGTTAGGCTTTTAAATGGGACATAATCTTATGCAGAATTGACTTGGGAGGCCGGTGTGTGGTGTAGTGGGTTCACATGGTGTGGTGGGATGGAGGGTTTGTTGTCACTGTGTGTTGGGGGGAGAGAGCACGGGGGGAGGCTCAGCTAATCTCAATGTACACATGTTGTACTTTGACAATAAAGGTTTATTATTTATTATTATTATTCCTCCAAGTCTTCCTTTGCCAGACAAAACAGTGCTTAAAATTCCTCCAGCTCCTCTTGGAATGGCAACACTCCATGACTAACACTTCCCTTCTGCCTGACAGATTCCTGCACGGGTGTCAAGCGATGCAAATCATCACTCCAAAGCCACCAGAGTTGCAGGCTCCAGCATCCATCCAAAGGGGCTTGGAAGAAGCAAGAGTTTCTGTAATGCTGGAATGGCAAGCAAAAGTCTTTGGGAGTTGGCAGAGGCACACAGAAGGGACTGGGTGGATGGTGACATCTGTTTCAGATCCTTCCCACTTCGATGTTTCACGTTCTTTGGGAGAAAGAGGTTCTCTACTACCCCTTCCTCTTCCAGCAATCCCGCAAAGTATAAACATTTCAGAAATTAAAAAAAGAAAGAGGCGAGCTAAACTACAGTCCTCATAGCTCTTAACTTACAAACAGTTACTTTAGTGACTATTTAAAGTTATAATGGACTCCCCAAAAACTATTTATGGGCCAGTTTCAAAGTTCCAATTTCCTCCCCCCAGAAGTTCCATTCCTAAGCAAAGACGGTTATTATGAGTCGCGCCCAATTTTATGCCCTTGTTTACCACGATTGATAAATAAATGAAAGCCGCTGCACCACCAAAGGTGAAGCTTTGAAAGATCCTCGTAAACAAAACACAAGTGGAATAAAACAATACCAAACTAAACTGCTCCATCTTTATAATAAATTCCATTCCAAGGAGACAAAGTAAATTGTTCCAGATTTCTGCTGATAACTTCGCAGCTCCATTTTTATTAATTACATCAGAGACTTTTGCAGGAACTCAAGCATTTGGACTATTTTTAATAAGGTTGATCTGACTCAAATGTATTGTTCTGCTGGAACTGAAGATCAAACTCCTAATTTAGCTGGGGATAATTGCCCGTCTGTGGGGTCAGCTCCCAAGAGGAATGGAGAGAGCCTTGCCTCAGAAACCTAATTTTTTAAGAAAAGAAAAAAAAAACAGAGGCAGCAATGCACAGCCCAGCTCTGTATAGCTTCAGGAGCACAAAGACAGGGACACAAAGGAAGTAATTTTATTATTTTAAAAAAATGAGACGCTGGTTCAATTAATATCCTTTTTTTTTGCAGCTGATCCAAGCCATCTTACATGGTAAGATTTACAGAAAGAATGTGAGATTTTGCCAGAAACTCTCACTTTCATTAATATTTCTCATTCTCTGGTGTTGAAGTCTTTTGATTATTGGAATCTATGACTGGGTGCTGTACAAATCATTGTCATACATCAATAAACCACTTCAACCCTTGGGAAAAAAAATTCAGTCTGCTCCTAGGCTGTTCCCTGGGGTGCTACTTAATTCTAAGGTTGCCACAATGACCAAGCCATTTGTTTCATTAAAAAAAGAGAGGTTTTTATTCTTATTTGGTGTTTTTGCTGGACAGACATGCCTCTGAAAGTCCATCAAAGTTTTCAAGGTTGGGCTAACTGACCTCTTTTCTGCTTCCCCAGGGAACATCTTCTAATCCCAGCTGGTGAAAATCAACAGCAAAATGTCTCCATTTTAAGACTAGAAACACAATGAAATAGAGAACAAATTCCAAAAATAGAAAAGCTGTTTAAAGAACAAACAAGGGGGGGGGGAAGGGAACCAATCCTCAAAAATGTTGGTCTAAAAGATGAAAGCTTCCTAAAATCAAATTAATAAATACTTAGTTCTAACCAATTTTAATTAGAGAATCACGGTCTCCCGCTTTCTAGCCTGGTGTCTTAACCACTAGACCAAACTGGCCCTCTTATATAAATCAGATAGACAGACAGACAGACAGGCAGGCAGGCAGGCAGACTAGACAGACAGACTAGACAGTCAGACTACATACATAGACAGACAGATGATGGATGGAAAAGAGAGAAAAAGAAAGAAAGAAAGAAAGAAAGGAAAGAAAGAAAGAAAGAAAGAAAGAAAGAAAGAAAGAAAGAAAGAAAGAAAGAAAGAAAGAAAGATCTAAATGAGAAGGAATAATTTATATTGTTCTAAGCAATCTGTTCCAACCTAATTCCTCCTAATATACTTCCTTTCTTTGCATTTCAATCAATTGGTCCTTATCCAGCCCTTAAACAGATCTGCTCCTCTGGTATATGACATTCGTTAACAATCAAACCACCCTTTCCTCTTCTCTTTTGCAAGCTAACCCTGTCCAGCATCTTTAAGCCCTCCACATGGTGGGGCAAATTTCCCTGGCCCTTGGTTAACCCAGCTGCTCTTCTCCAAATCATTTCCACCTTCTCCATGGCCTAAAGTTGCTGCCTAGAGTGGACACGTTATTCCAAGGGCAACCTAATCAGTGCAATAGAGACTATAGTGGACTGAGATAATATCCTTTGATAATGAAAGCCTAGACTGCATGGGCTTCTTTTAGCTACTTCATCCCACATTTTCTCCTGTTTGGCTCTTGGCCCTCTGGTATTCCTATAACTTCTTCACATTGCTCAGCTGGTCTCCCCAGTTCTAGAAACTGCAATAATATGGCTTCTTTCCCCCTTTCTGGTGTTTTCCCCCATCCTCCACATTTCTGGCAATTTGGTTCAATAGATCTAAGAGCGCCAAGATGAGAAGACTAGTCTATAAATGCAAGTAGTCTTCAACTTACAACAATTCCTTTAGTGACCGTGCAAAGTTACAAGGGCATTGAAACAAGCGACGTACGGCCAGTTCTTGCACTCAAAGGATTCCCCACAGTCACATGATCAAAATTCAGACACTTGGCAACTGGCATTGATGTATTATGGACTGCAGTCTCCCAGAGTTGTGTCATGGACATTTGTGACCTTCCCAGCCAGCTTTTGACAAACAAAGTCAGGGGAAGCTGGATTCCCTTAACGGCCTTTTCACCACTGCAGCGATCCGCTTAATAACCATGACACAAAAGATCATAAAATTGGACATGGCTCATTTAACAACTGCCTTGCTCAGTGACAGAAATTTGGGTCCCAATTATGGTTGTAAGTCAAACACCACTCTCATATGTTTTCTACCCAATTCAGGATATTAATTCTTCGCTCTTGTGACAAGACACATTGTAACCGATAAAAATCAATTGTTTCCTAGCCCTTAAAGATACATCAAGATACCAGCATTCGAAGAGATGATGAGTCAGAATCTCACAACAGCCCAATTCCCAGTTGCAAGTGATAGAATTACAACTAAGCTAAATCTGTTCTATTTTCCCAGGCATTTCATCCCAGTGTTTATTTTCATGTTTAAACTGACAATAAGCTTGTTGGGGTGTTGTCTGTTTCTCTGTTTCCTTATTTGTGTTGTAGTATTAGCCATTGTGGCATATCGTTTGAAATCTTTTATCTTCTCTTACAGATTCTGTGGGTTAAAAACAACTGGCCTGAATTGTTCCAAAGAAACAAGCAAACAAGCCATGAAGAGCTTGTTATGACGAGTAAATCATATTCTTTTGTCTGCAATACACTCTGCAGCTCTTTGGAAAGCAAAAGAACTATAGCTGTTGCAAACTGAGAAACCAATTTACAGAACAAAAATATCAATCAGTTTGGAACAATGCGTTGATCACAAGAAAGGAAAAATATGGTCCCATCTGAATCTTCAAAAATCCTTTTATCTTTAAACATTAACTCATCAATTCTGGAAGCATTTTCTTACTGATAATAGTTAGACCCCAAATTCTCACTGTCTTTTTTTTTAGACAAAGAAAGTTACCCTATAGCTGGGAGACAAGTGCCTTAAGTTCAAAAACAGTTAAGTGGGAATGCCAAACTTCAAAAGCATTCAGAGTTTCTAAAAAGGATGATTCAAGAAACACTGCATTCTTAAACTACAGCTGTCCTGTGGTCATGCTGGCTTGACTCCAAGCAGTTCAAGAAAATCCAAACCAGTCTGAGCGAGGATACTTTGGCAACAACTTGCAATGCTGGAATCTGGACTGCAGGATACCAATAACTTTTCATCCTATAGGCAAGTCTTAATGTATGTGTCTTTGTCTCTCTCTCTCTCTCTCTCTGTGGGTGTGTCTGTCTGAATGTCCTTCAAAGAAGTGCTGCCTCTTGGTGATTAGCAATAGCAATAGCACCAGGGTGCATTTGATTTAAATCAAGTTGATTTAAATCACGATTTAAATCATGGTTTAAATCACTAGTCAAAAGGCTTGATTTAAATCAACTCAATTTAAATCATAATTGTTAAAGAGCAACTGTCATCTCTGTCCCACAGCGACTCCTCCTCTGACCAGCCGTTGACTCACCGACAGTCCCATTCACTTTAATGGGACGCCTGGTGATGTGGCAGTGACAGAACAAGGTGAGGGACGTGGCAGGCAGCAGATGAATGGATGCCCGCTAACAGGTGCTGCCATGATGGATCTGAAATGACAGGTGTTCTTTAAATGTAGGGGACTCATTCTTGCTGGTAGTTAGAATCTGTAATATTATTATTTGCAAACAAAATGAAGGTTTCCTATTTAGAATAATAAGCTGTCAGGTTAGTAAAACAGCAACATCACAACCAATTTTTGGTTAATAGGTTAATCACACATAGCTGGAAAACTACTCAAATTCTTTTATTTAACTAAAACACTTAGAGCCTGGCACAGGTGCATTTCTCTATGAACAACCATACAGTTTGTAGTGTACATAGATTTGCAAAACAATGGGATAAAGGAATATTCCTGAACTTTAATGATTTATCTCATGGTTACTGTGAAATTGTGTGAATGCATCAACGCAGTGCATGTTATCTCAGCTTGCAGAGCTTGGATTCACTGAATGAGTTTACCAAAAATGTAAATATTGCAGAATATACAGCCTCATGCTACATAACTAAGCTCCATTTCATGCTGAATAAACTAAATTATTAATGTATCTTCAATAGAAAACTATATTTAGATAGATTTTTACTCCAAAAGCATTTTATTAAAATAAATTTGAAAAAAATAAAAAAATCTGATTTAAATAAAAAAAAATCCAATTTAAATTTAAAAAAATCCATTTTTAAAAAGAAAATTAAAAAATCATTATTACCCACCCTGAATAGCACTTAGATTTACATACCACTCCATAGTGCTTTACAGAACTCTCTGGTCAGTTTACAGAGTCAGCCTATTGCCCCCAACAATCTGGATCCTCATTTTACTGACTTCAGAAGGATGGAAGGCTCAGTCAACTTCAAGGCAGTCAGGATCGAACCTCTAGCAGTGAGCAGAGTTAGCCTACAATGCTGCATTCTAACTATTGTGCCACCACGGCTAAGTGGTTACCTGGACTAGTCATAGCAGGTTTTTTGACAAGCTTTTTTGGAAATGATTTGCCATTGTCTTCTCCCTAGGCACTGAAAGACAGTGACTGGCCCAAGCTGGCTTCATATCCAAGGGAGGACTAGAACTCAAGGTCATCCAGTTTTTAGCCTGGTGCCTTTAGTATTACACCAAACAGGCTCTCCATATCTATGTCGTTTGTTGTTATATACACTTTTATATGTATGTTTTCATAGATTTTCATGGGTATAGGTATGTAGGTCTTGGCGTATTCGGGTCTTTTCCCGTGTAGGATTGGGGGTGTCTTGGCGACGTTTCGACGAGGTTCCACTCGTCATCTTCAGGCTGGTGTCTTCGGTTTCGTGCTTGTGTGAGTAAAGTGTGATCGGAGCTGCAGTCTCTCTATAAATACTAGTGGGGATGTGTGGGGTGCTGGCTTTGTTGCTGTAAGCGGATTGGTTGGCTGTGATGTTACATCATGATTGGTTGATGGGGTTATTGTTAGGGGATTAGTTGGCTGATTTGTAACATCCTGTGTGGCTGAGGTGCTGGCTGTGTGCTCGTTAGTCCTTTGTGTTGTAATGACCCGGGTAATGGGCTGTGTGATGACATCCTGAGCTCTATTGTAGTGATTTCCTGAGTTCTGTGTTGAAATATCCTGGGTGGTTTGCTGTGTTGTGATATGTATATAAGTACATAAAAAGTAGGCAGACACACACGTATTTACACAAAGCTAAATTTATATATACAAAGCGAAAGCACGAAAATGCACAGACGTGCACATGTATAAGCCTTTAGAGGAAGAAATTGAGGACTATGTATCTATCATAAACACACAAAAAAATTGTAAAAGCCTCCCTCTACCTGAGAAAATAAAGAGAATGGAAAAGGAATTTAATCTGCATAACGTACATTAATAGCCACTCAAAATGAGGAATAAGCACTAGAATTTCAATAGACACACAACACATTTGGTATCACAATAGCAAGGCAGATGGCAATTAAGCAATCTGCAGCTTGTTTTGATACAAGGCTTAATTTCAGTTGATGTGGATTGGTGGACTACTTCAAACTCTTTGCTCTTCCCCCCCCCCCAACTAGCCAGGATTGTCTTTTGAAGAGTAAGACATCCTTCTCTAAGAGAAGCACAGGTTTTGGAAACAAGTAAAGATGGAGATACTGAAGCCTTGTGGGAAAAATGTTCATGTAATAGCATAAAAATCTAAAATGTTTGTAAGAGTTGTCCCACCTTCTCATCCAATCAGAACTGAAGAAGCTTCCTGGATGAGAAGAAAAATGCGTTCAAGGAAAAATAAAGACCAGTTGCCTTTAGACCTGGATGACTGAGAATCTCCATAGTTGTCTTTAAGAGATCCTCAAAAAGTGACAAAATAATGTAGGTTGTCAAAAATGTAGAGCCGTAAGTCAACTTTCAAGGCCCAATCACCTCCTTGTAGTTCAAATACTGTGCAGGTAATCCTTGGCTTACAACCAGTTGTTTAACAACCAAAATTATGACACCCCCCATACACACACACACACAGACAAAAGTTACTTACAACCAATTTTTGAAATTACACCGACGCACACACCCACATCCACACTTATACCTGTGGTGCTCATGTGATTTTTTTATTTTATTTTTTTTAAATTCCATTTATATCCCGCCCTTCTCCGAAGACTCAGGGCGGCTTACAAGCTTAGCAGTAGCCTTCATTCTATGTATATGCCTGCTTATTAGGGCTTTCACACACACCCCAAGCGGCATTATTGCAAAGTCAGCTTAATTGCCCCCAACAATCTGGGTCCTCATTTTACCTACCTGGGAAGGATGGAAGGCTGAGTCAACCTTGAGCCTGGTGGGATGCGAAGCTGCACTAATTGCAGGCAGCTGGTGTTACTTAAGGAGGCATTAGCCCACTGCTCCACCAAGGCTCTTTTATTGAATTTTGAAACTTGGCAACTAGCTCACCTGTATGGCCATTTGCAGTGTCTTGCACTCGAGTGAACTTAATTTGCAGCATTGAGGATTTCCAGTGTTTACTTCCAATTTCCAGGAAAAAAAAATCCATTGGAGAAAATTGATTTGCTTAATGATCAAGTTCTTTGTTTAACAACATGGTGTTTCTTAGCAACTGTCACTATAAATGTCCAAAAAAAAATTGGGATGTCTTGATGTATGACCTCAATGACTTAAAACTGTAATTCTGGACTCAATTACAGTTGCAAATTGAGGAATTACCTGTAGTTTTTAATCATCCATTAATCAGCAGAACAACCTGCCTCCAGAAGGTGTGGGTGGTCCAACACTGGAGACATTTAAAAAGAGACTGGACAGCCATTTGTCTGAAATGGTGTAGGGTTTCCTGTTTGAGCAAGAGGTTGGACTAGAAGACCTCCAAGGTCTCTTTCAACTCAGCATTCTCCTCTGTTCTTTTGACTACAACCACTTTATCCTTTGATACCCTTTGATTACCCTGTGGAACTATGACTTAGAAAACACCATTAATAAGCTTACATCAACCTTCCTCCTGTAGCAAGGGAGAAGTGAATCTGTAGCCTCAGCTCCTCCAAGGAGCAATCTGTCCTTCCAGACTTCTAAAAATATTTCCCTTTCTTCTCTCTATCAACTCACAACGGGGCAACCACATTTTCTAAACTTTCAGCTGCTCACACACCCAGCCTGCCATACAGGTCAGCTGTGTTAGAGGATGAAATGAAGCTGAAACACCCTGCCTTAGAAAAACTGCTTCTGTGGGGAAAAAACGCCAGAAATTTCAGTCTGTCTGCTGATGGCATCCAATCACCATCTCAGAATAAGAAAAAATGAAATTGCAAAAAATGGTCTATTTCCACAACGGAACACATCAGGAATGTATCTGGCTTGCCTTATTTTATTTATTCATGTGCATTAATCTGTTGGTTTTCACCCCAAGGATCACTACAGATGAGATGCTATTTAATATATGCAACTCCTTTTTATACATCTGAGAGTGGGGTTGTGAACTCCAGCAATTCCATCAAGTTGCATGGCTTTTTTAAAAAAACTGTAATCCTATTCACACCACCTTACTAGGCATTGGTATGAGTAGTCTGGTCTGGTTGGAAGAAGGCGGGGTGTGTGGAAGAAGCTGCAGGTCAAAATTACCCAGTAAACATAGTGGGCCCTTCTGGCTTAGGGGAGTGAGAAAGAGCCAGTTTGGTCTAGTGCACAGGTAGGCAACCTTGGCTCTTTTATGACTTGAAGTCCACGAGTTGAGCTATGCTGGCTCAGGAATTCTGGGAGTTGAAGTCCACGAGTCATGAAAAAGCCAAGGTTGCCTATCCTTGGTCTAGTGGTTAAGGCAATAGAACAGAAAACAGAAGATTGTGAGTTCTAGTCCCACCTCAAGCATGAAAGCTGACTGCATGACTTTTGGTCAATTGCCAGGAGACTGGGAGTTCTAGTCCCACCTTAGGCATAAAAGCCAGCTGGGTGACTTTGGGCCAGTCACTCTCTCTCAACCCAACCCACATCAAAGGGTTGTTGTGGGGAACATAGGAGGAAGAATGTGTATCTTCTGTGTTCACCACCTTGATTTATTTATAAAAATAATAAAGGGATAGATAGATAGATAGATAGATAGATAGATAGATAGATAGATAGATAGATAGATAGACAGACAGACAGACAGACAGATAATGGTTATTGTATTTTATGATATGATCATGACTTGTTGCTTGTATCAATACTGAGAGGTTATGCACTGGAGACAAATTTCTTGGGTGTCCAATCACACCTGGCTAATAAAGAATTCTATTCTATATTGTATATTCTATTCCATCCCATATAAAGAGATGGAAAGATAGATAGACAGACAGACAGATATATAGAAAGAGAGAGAGACATACAGACCATTATTGAACTCTTAAGAGCTCACAATGGCATTGTCTATGAAAGGAGGAGAAAGTGAAGGATGATCATGATGATGATGATGAAGATGATGATGACAATATACATTTATCAAGTAGCTCACCAGACCCATTGACCTCTCCAAAAGAAAATCACATAAAACTAAGCCACCACATAAAATTACTGCCGAACATTTAAAGACCTGAAGAACATGTTATAAAGCCCACAAGTGTTCTGCACTTGACTGAAAAAGGACCAGCTGTAGCACTTATGAAATGACCTTTGTTTCTGTCTGTCAGCATTAGCTTAACTGTTTGCAAATTGGAAAGAGAGAGAGAGGGAGGGAGGGAGGGAGGGAGGGAGAGAGAGAGAGAGAGAGAGAGAGAGAGAGAGAGAGAGAGAGAGAGAGAGAGAGGTCATTAGCTTTCTCCTCCTTCTCCAGCAGCCTGAGATCACTTTTCTTCCTGCTCCATTCAGAGCACAGAAGAGCTGCACGCAACATCTGGCAGGATCACATGAAAATGTAATTGAACAACTGCTTACAATTATAATCACTCAGTGGGGGGAATGATATTAGACAGATCTGGAATGCAAGCAAGAAAGCCTCCTGTACATTTGTTTGTGTGTTAGGAGAATGTGTTGTGTTTCCTCAGGGAGAACATTTAGCCAAAGCACTGGACCAGTTTGCATTTTCACAACTGACACCCAATGGGACGAATTCTCTGCTACATTTACTGGGGCAGTAAAATATGAGCATCACATATTGGATCCATCAGCAGAATTCCAAAGCACAGTGCTCTGATCTACACCATTTGGATCAATAGAGACATCTTCCAATCTGGGATCTTCTACTGCAGATAAGTGGCTTCCAACGTTTTGGACACCAAGGACCGTGAAAAGAGATTTTCTCACAGGCCAGCGGGGGGCATGCTTTCTCATGCTGCCTGCATCCAGCAGATGAGACTTGGTATGTTTGTGCAGCCCGGGTTCTGGCATGCTGGGGACTGTTGCCAGTCCACAGACCAGGGGTTGGGGACCCCTGCTCTAGACCTGTTAGCTAAGGCACTGAAGCCCAAACAGTTGGAGGCTACTGGTAGTTAACATGAGGGGCATATCCAGCTTTTGAGTCTGTTCCAACCAACTGCAGCATGGTTTTCTGGTATTTCACGATGGTGATGCTTGAAAAACCATAGGTTTCAGATATTTCTAAATCACTAAGAAAATCTCAAAAGCTCTCCTCCTCAAAAGCAAGGAGAAGAAATCCAGGCTCTGTCCAAATGCACAAGATGGTCCCCTCATTTATTGTGAGTCATGCCACATTCCAAATAGAAGTAGCAACAGCACTTAGACTTATATACCGCTTCATAGTGTTTTACAGGACTTTCTAAGCAGTTTACAGAGTCAGCATATTGCTCCCAACAATCTGGGTCCTCATATTACCGACCTCGGAAGGATGGAAGGCTGAGTCAACCTTGAGCCAGTGAGAATCAAATTCTTGGCAGTGAGCAGTGAGTTAGCCTGCAATACTGCATTCTAACCAACGTGCCACCACAGCTCTTATGTTTAGTCACCCTAATCACCAAAAGCTGGTCCATTATTACAGTAGAGCAGAGTTATTCAATTTTAGCGACTTGAAGATGTGTGGCCTTCAACTCCCAGAATTCCCCATCCAGCAAGCTGGGGGATTTTAGAAGTTGAAGTTTACACCTCTTGAAGTAACCAAGGTTGAGAAACACTGCTCTGGAGCTCTGCTCTCTCTCCTTCCAATGTCTCTATGATGTCTACTACAATGTCTCTACGACACAGAAGGTTTCTGCGATTGGAGTACAGCCATCTGCAGGAAAATAGGACTACAGTCTTTACAGAACTGGCCCGGGGTTCTCTTTTCTCCTCTCTTGCAGCCAATTACAATCACACATATTGACAGAACACCAGTTAATTTAATGAATACTAAGTGAAAATTGTACTTGGAAAGCAGTATGCCCAAAAGTGAGTATCTGCATACTCCCAAGCATGGGACATGTGCCAGGTGTTTCTCTAAGAAGTGCTTTAAACAATGCTTTCATTAAATAAGGACATATTTGCACAGGATAGGATGTAAGTTCCAGAGATCTCTTTGGAAGCTCGCTAGATTCAATATGAATTTTAGAAAAAGAGACTAAAGTCTAAGAAACAGCAGGACGAACAATGCTGGTGGTTCCTTTAAAAAAAAAAACCAAATTTCCCCCTTAGTTATTTATAAAAGTAAAATGACAGGAAGATGGTGAGGGAGAGGGAGGGAGGGAGAGAAAGAGAGCACAGGTTTCCAAAGGAGCATTGCAGAAAATTCTGGGCAACAATGTATGGATGCTTACATTTCTTTCCAGTCATTGGGGACACCAATTTGGTGTGGCAGTTAAAGCCCTGAGCTAGAAAGATGGAGACTGAGTTCTAATCCTGCATAAAATCAGCTGGGTGATCTTGGGCTGGTCTCCCTCTCAGCTCGAAGGATAAGGCAATGCAGACCATTTTTGAAAACTGTTGCCAAGAAAATTTCAGGGACTGGTCCAAAGCAGATGCTAGGAGTCAAGGTTGACTTGAAGGCACACAGAAACACACACACACAAAAAAAAAAAATCTTTGGGAGATGGAGAACTATTTCTAGCACTAGATTATTTCTCTTTGTGTGATACAGGTAGTCCTCGACTGAGTCCAAAATTTTCGTTATCAAGACAAGGCAGTTGTTAAGTGAGCTGTGCTTCATTTTATGAACTTTTTGGCCACACTTAAGTGAATCACTGCAGTTGTTAAGCGAATCATGCAGATATTATGCGAATCCCGTTTCTCCCATTGACTTTGCTTGTCAGAAGCTGGCTGGAAAGGTTACTAAGGGTGATCACATGACCCCAGGATAGTGCAGCCGTCATAAATAGATGCCAGTTGCCAAAAGTCTGAATTTTGATCATGTAGCAGTGGGGATGCTGTGATGGTCATGTGAAAATCTGTCATAAGTCATTTTTTGGTGGGGTTCTTGTAACTTTAAAGGGTCAATAAACAAATGATTGTAAGTCAAGAACTACTGGTATTTAGGATTTGAGCCCCACTTGCTCATCAACTTAATAGTCAGGCTACCCAACATTGATATAAATTCCATTCTTGAACAGAAGCAGCTCTCAAACGTCTCTAGATCTAAATGTATCTGTCAGAGCTGCCATCATATGCTTCAGCTTCTCCTTGTTAGCTACCAGCCTGCCATGAACTTTGGGGGGAAGAGGGAGCTGTTGGGAGGGAGAAAAACTGACTACTCATTGTACCTTCGTCTCACCAGCCCAAGGCCAAAGCCATGGGAATGGAATGCAATGGCTCAGCATCATTTTTATAGAATAACAGAGTTGGAAGGGACCTTACAGGTCATCTACTCCAACCCCCTGCTTAAGCAGGTGACTCTATACCATTTCTGACAGATGGCTGTCCAGTCGCTTCTTGAAAGCTTCCAGTGATGAAGCATCCACAACATCTGAAGGCAAACTGTTCCATTGGTTGATTGTTCTCACTGTCAGAAGATTTCTCCTTATTTCTAGGTTGAATCTCTCCTTGATCAGCTTCCATCCATTGTTCCTTGTCTGGCCTTCAGATGCTTTGGAAAATAGGTTGACCACCCACCCACCCCTTTCTTTGTGGCAACCCCTCAATACTGCTATCATGTCACCCCTGGTCCTTCTCTTCAGTAGAATAGCCATGCCCAGTTCCTGCAACTGTTCTTCATATGTTTTAGCCTCCAATCCCCTAATCATCTTTGTTGCTCTTCTCTGCACTCTTTCTAGAGTCTCAACATCTTTTTTATAGCGCAATGACCAAACCTGGATGCAGTATTCTAGGTGTGGTCTTACTAAGGCTTTATAGAGTGGTATTAGTACCTCATGTGATCTTGATTGAATCCCTCTGTTAGTGCAATTTAGGATTACATTGGCTTTTTTGGATACCACCGCACACTGCTGGCTCATATTTAATTGATTGTCTACTAAGACTCCAAGATGAGACTATTCCCAAAACAATTTATTCAGATTTAATTGGACAATGGGTGATCTGCAAGGGGAAGAATGAAGCAGAAGAAAAGTTAACTGGAGAATTTTGGCAAGCCAATCTCATTCCTGGCTTTGCTTTACTATAATACACTTGGCTTTTAGTAAAAGTATATGTTTCACCACAAATGGAGTCAAGGGTCTTTCTTTGCTAAGGGACCAAGTTGGGACAGGTGTGACAGTACTTTCAAGGGCCCCCTCTTATGAATAATTGCTTTCTCCTCTAGAAGATGATTGCCTACATTGTGCACTGTTTCTGTCATATCTTAAAAAGCAAATACATTCAGAATGGTTCAAAGACTGGGCCATCAGATGCAAAGAAGTTTTATCTTCCAGTGGCGCAAATACATCTGCATGCAACATGCAAAAAAGTACAACTGTGATAATTACACTAAAGCTTTCATGGCTGCAGAACTATTTCACAGACCAAGCATTGTTGTTAATAAATGATTAACATCCAGACATGGTTAAGTCAATTAAAATATGTGGTGGATATGTTCCAAATATTCTTTAGACGGTGCACTTTACGACAGGATTTTTTTAAGGCTCTAAATTTAATGGTCTGGGAGATGGTTGAGATTTAAAGTAGCTTACATCACTTTCTTCAGGAAGCCAACCTTGATCCTCATTCTGCCCTTTGGGGCCTTCTGTCCCAAATTTCCTCTCTAACAATATCATTCCTGGCACAATCTCTTTTCTAGAGTTTGCCAGCTGAGGACAAAATTCTTCCCACTGATGAAGGAAGTTGGTATATAGGTAGATCTCAACTTACAACCATTCATTCAGCCGTTGTCTAAAATTACAATGTTACTGAAAAAAAGTGACTTATAAACAGTCCTTACACTTATGGCCATCACAGAATCCCCACAGTCGTATGAATACAACTGGCATGTATTTACAACGGTTGCAGCCTCCCAAGGTCATGCGATCAACATTTGCAACTTTCCCAGTTGGCTTTCAACAAGCGAACTCAATGGGGCAAGCCAGATTTGCTTAATGACCACTGGGTTAGCTTAAGAACCATTGCAAAAAGATCATAAAATTAGGTAAGACCAACGCGCTTAGCAGTTCCAATCCCAGTTGTGGTTGTCAGTCAAAAACTACCTGCAATGGATTTGCAAAACAATGAATTTACTTGTCTCTTAAAACACTTGTTGCTTGTTTTTATATTCTTTTACCTTCTTGAAACAAGTTTTCAGATCAATATGGGATTCTTTGAAAAGAAGTCCTTTGAAAACAGTTCTTGTACACTTAGCCCTAAGCATCCAATCCCAAAGGATGCTGTTCAAAAAGCAACTGGACTTTCTTGGGGGTTTTTTCTTGAAAACGTTTTGCTTCTCATCCAACAAGCTTCTTCAGTTCTGGCTGAACGGTGGGGAAATGAAGAAGCTTCTTGGATGAGAAGCAAAACATTTTAAAGGGAAAAAGCAAACAAACAAGAAAGTCCAGTTGCTTTTTGAAAAGCACCTTTGGGACAGCCATGACCTGGATGACTGAGAACTTCCATAGAAACTAAGCATCCAATATCTCTTCTCAAAGGTAGAACACAGATTGTGCAAACCCGGGCCTTTTGTAATGATGTTGTGACATTGCACACAAATAGGTAAGTCATGTGATTTGTGTCCTTGTGTTGCAGTGCACATTTTGTCATTTGTCCCTCACTCCCAGTGCTTTTAGCTGAGCTTGCAAGCTAAGCTAGGGTTGGCCCCAGTTAGTATTTAGATTTTTTATTTATTTTTATTTTATTTAGATGTGCGAGCACTAAGAAATCCTTGCTCTGAAAAAAACAAAACGAAAAAGCCAGAAAGTAGCTATAATACTCTGTTTTCCCATAAGGTCTATGCTGTTGCTAGGAAAACTGCATAAATGTGTTCAATGAAGTCACCAGGAATTGGACTCAACTTAAAAAAGACTAATATATGCATAAAAGGCACTTCTCTCCGAGAATTTTCTGCCAGTTTTAGAACAGTTCCAGTCTTATGTATTCTAGAGATGAACCAATATATTTCTTGCTGAACTGTGATGTTTTTAAAACTACCATCAGAGTAGCATTTTGCTGGAAATATGACAGCTCTGGAAAACTTATGGGGGTTCAGTTTCCCACAGGCCGCCATTTTTCTCTCATCTCGCATTTTTCTCTCATCTCGCTTACAAATCTCTTAGTTTCAGAATTTCAAACAGGGCTTTCAGAGTAAAAGGTGGCTTGACAGCTTTGCAGTGCTCCTTTATAGAAACCACTCAGATTTTTTTTTCATGCAAACGTACAATTCACAAAGCAACATGAACAAAAAGCTGAGGAGGGTGAGTGGGGAGTGCAACTATTTTTTTCTTTTTGGGGTTGTTTGGGATTTTTTTTGCATGGAATTAAAAATTTATATTTTGGGGTACCCCAGGATTTACAGTAGGTTCAGGCAGGGCAGTTAATTTTGTCAAGCTTTTGTAGTAACAGGTAGTCCTCAACTTACGACCGCAACTGAGCCCAACATTTCTGTTGCTAAGTGAGACAAGTGTTAAGTGAATTTTGCCCTATTTTACGTCCTTTCTTACCACAGTTGTTAAGGGAATCACTGCAATTGTTAAGTTGGTAACATGATGGTTAAGTGAATAAGGCATCTCCATTGACTTTGCTTGGCAGAAAGTCACAAAAGGGGATTGCATGACCCCGGGAGTTGGTTGCCAAGTGTCTGAATTTTGATCATGTGACCGTGGGGATGCTGCAGTGTTCATATCTGTAAAAAATGGTTGTGAGTTTTTTCAGAGCCATTGTAACTTTGAACAGTCACTAAATGAACTGTTGTAAGTCAAGGACTATATGTAATAAGGTTAGGGTTAGAGGAGAAACAGTAAATCAGAGCATGCACAGGCATACCTACATCAGCATCATCTCAAAAAAGTCTTTTTTTATCCCTCTTTTTTCTGGTCCCAGCAGTGGCAATCATATAAGTCACTTTCTTAAGGAATTGATGAAGGTATGACATGGATATTTGCACATACTCCAGATCCAAATAGATGATGATGATGATGATGATGATGATGATGATAATAATAATAATAATAATAATAATAATAATAATAATAATAATAATAATAATAATAATAATAATATAAAAGTTGGAAGGGATCTTGGAAGTCTTCTAGACCAACCTCCTGCCCAAGCAGAAGACACTACACCATTTCGGACAAATGGTTGTCCAATTTCTTAAAAACGTCCAGTGTTGGAGCATTCACTGCTTTTGGAGGCAGGTTGTTCCACTGGTTAATTGTTCGAACAGTCAGGAAATTTCTCCTTAGTTCTAGGTTGCTTCTCTCTTTGATTAGTTTCCATCCATTGCTTTTTGTCCTGCCTTTAGGTACTTTGGAGAATAAGTTGACTCCCTCTTCTTTGGGGCAACACCTGAGATATTGGAACACTGTTATCATGTCCCCCCTCGTCCTTCTCTTCATTAAACTAGACATAGCCAATTCCAGCAGCCGTTCCCTATATGTTTTAGTCTCCAGTACCCTAATCATCTTTGTTGCTCTTCTCTGTACTCTTTCTAGAGTCTCGACATCTTTTTTACATCATGGTGACCAAAACTGGATGCAGTATTCCAAGTGTGGCCTTACTAAGGCATTGTAAAGTGGTATTCACACTTCATGTGATGATATAGATAGTATGAACTGATCCAGCTTATTCTTTAGATGTCAAGTAGCAGTCATGCCCGCTTACTCAAAAGACAGCCCAATTACGTATGTTCAGGCTTTTCCAAGTCAGTGCATTACAGCTTCAGATCTATACAATTTATTCCTCTGAGATGCACAAAACAAGCAACAACAGGATAGCTCTAATTTCAGGAAGCACCTGAAAACTGAAGGATTTTGCCACTATTACTCAAACTGACATTTTTATATCATTTTATATCAAATGCTTTCCTACTTAAACAAGACATCAACCTCAAGCTGAGCTGTCATGTTGGCTTAGTAGGATGTGTGAACTTAGTCATTGTGATTTTTAAAACACGGTTAATGGCTTCCTATTACATGTGAACTGGACAATTATGGCATGTTTAGTATGCTATGATTAAACGCAAATTCTGAGAGAATATCTTGTCTAGTCTTGAAAGGTTATTCTTTGAGGGGGGGAAATGGTGAAGGATGTTTTGAAATGTGTTGAGATAAGTGTTCAGGAAAGTGCAGACTTCTCACCTTTTCATCTCATTATTTTTTCTTGCACTTTTACTGTGGCAAGACTTGAGTTTCTTACATTTAGAAGGCAGTTAAAATAGCCTTAAAATTCCATTCCAGAGCTGCTGCCCCTTGAAGACCAAGAGGTTATTACTTATATTATGACTTCAATACCTGAGATTTACTGTAGCATTGTTTTTAAAAAGAGCATGATCTGGAGTTCTGGTGGTCCTCACTTAATGACCAGTCACTTAATGACTGAAGTTATGATGAACTCCAAAGAAGTAACTTACAATCCGTTCTTGAAGTTACAACTGCCACATTCGCCCTACTTCCCAGCAGAGTAATTTGAATACATTTTGGGTGCTTGGCAGCCGATGTGCACTTATGAGCAATTGCAGTGCCCTCCTGTCTCATGAAGGTAATTTACAACTTTTTTGCCAATTTCCAGTCTTTTTCCTTGGTTTCCAGCAAAATACTCCCATTCGGGAGAATGGATTTGCTTAACAACCATGGTTGTGACTTGCTTTACAATCATCATAAAAACAAATTAAAATCGAGTCAGGTCATGTGGTGACCCACTTAACGACCAAAATGGAAAGTGTGATGGAAAGTCTGGGCTCAATTGTGGTTATTAAGTGAGGACTACCTGTATGCTCCTTTTATTTCTCTAAGAAACAATGTTTTCTTCTTCTCCATCTTACTCGAAAATCATACACACTTTCATCAACCAAGAGAAATTCAGATTTGGGATTGTGTGACTTTGATAGGATGCTTACAGAGATAAGCAAAACAAAGTAGGTTATTGCCCTTGGAATTAAGAGCAAGGAAGGGCTTAGATGAAGACTTTGGAAGTTAAATAAATTCATCACCGCAGATGGAGACTGCAGCCAAGAAATTAAAAGACGCTTGCTCCTGGGGAAGAAATCCATGGCAAATCTAGACAGCATACTAAAAACCAGAGACATCACCCTGCCGACAAAAGTGCGTAGAGTCAAGGCCATGGTTTTCCCAGTTGTGGCTGTGAAAGCTGGACCATAAGAAAGGCTGAGTGCCAAAGAATTGAGGCCTTTGAACTGTGGTGCTGGAGAAGACTCCTGCAAGTCCCTTGGACTGCAAGGCGATCAAACCGGTCAGTCCTAGAGGAGATCAACCCTGACTGCTCTTTAGAAGGCCAGATCCTGAAGCTAAGACTCAAATACTTCGGCCACCTAATGAGAAGGAAGGACTCACTGGAGAAGAGCCTAATGCTGGGAAAGATTGAGGGCAAGAGAAGAAGGGGACGACAGAGAATGAGGTGGCTGGATGGAGTTACTGAAGCAGTAGGCGTGAGCTTAAATGGACTCCAGAAGATGGTAGAGGACAGGAAGGCCTGGAGGAACATTGTCCATAGGGTCACGATGGGTTGGACATGACTTCGCAACTAACAACAAAAAGAAACTTAAGGAAAAAAAGTGCTGAAAAATGAGAACCCAAATCACAAAATAAATAAATGGAATTTAAAGCCATCAGAGAATTAGGTTATATTTTTCAATATTTCAGTAATTATCTTAAGTAACTGAATATAGCATTTTTAAAAACCTAATAATCACATAATCTGAAGCTAGAGAAGTTCCCTGACGATGTGCTTCAGCACAAACCCAAATAAACCTTTGGTCAAGGTGACCAATTCAGATTTGATCCTGCAACTAATCAACACTGCTAAAATCCAAATAATATATAAATAGCAACAGCAATAAACAGCACAATATAAATTGTAACATGAGATTATGAATTTGTCAGCCCTTAGAGGTAACCAGTGGAAGGAACAGACAGTGTAAGGACTAGTGTGATTATATTATAAAGTATAATAACACAATCTTGAAAACCTTTTGAAAGTTCCCCTCTGTCCTATCTCACACCAAACAGAATCAAGGCAAAGTTCTTTGGGGTCTCTTTCTCAAACTCTCCCCTTCCCCAGTACTGAGTAGCTGTTTTCTCCTAACAAATTTTACATTTCTTCATCCAAATTAACCCCATACTCCTCTAGAGTTACAACTATTTCTATCTGAACACTTAACATTAATAAAAAGCCACAATTCAGATAGGATCCAAACCCCTATATTGAATTACAATCCGAAGAGAGTCTTCAAATTAATTTAATTCTATGTCAGATTTACTTTCAAAATACCAAGTTATGGGCCTGGCTAGGATGGGAGACCACCTGGAGATGTTAGACAGGTTTAACTGGGAAATCAGAAAGCATGCTAGAAAAAGGCAGAGGCAAACCACTTGTGTACTATTGCAAAAACGGACACATTTATGAAGTCTACAACAGTTGAGCTCAATCAAAAGAGACTTTACTTGAACAAAACAGATGATCATCCTATTAGTTTGTTGTTGTTGTTTTAAAAAAAGTTAAAAAAGTAGCAAAAGAACTGGGAAATGTAAAAACTCAGGGACAGTTGAATAACTCAGTATATGCAAGGCAAAGATCAATGTCTCCTTACAATGTCTCCTGTCAACTGGTGACTTCAGACTAAACTATCCTTGTCAAAGCTGAAGACACCTGGAGGATGCCTGGCCCTGTACAGGTAGTCCTCGACTTACGACCACAACTGAGCCCAAAATTTCAGTTACTGAGACAGCTGTTAAATGAATTCTACATTTTACAACCTTTCTTGCCACATTTGTTAAGTGAATCACTGCAGCTGTTAAGTTAGTAACCTGGTTGTTAAGTGAATCTGGTTTCCCCTTTTGATTTTGTTCGATAGAAGGTCACAAAATATGATCACATAATCCCAGGACACTACAGTTCAAATGTCATAAATATGAGTCAGTTTCCAAGTGTCTGAATTTTGATCACATGTCTATGGAGATGCTGCAATGGTCATATATGTGAAAAATACGTCCCTTTTTCCACTGTCATTGTAATTTCAAACCGTCACTAAATCGAGGATTACTTGTATTTTAGAACCACACACACACACACCACACATCAACATCCTACATTCCTGGAATATATTTCATCATTGCTACTTCATCTAGGTCACTGTCTGGTTATTTCCAAAGATAGTTTCAAGGCCTGTCTGGAAGTTAACATTCAACAAAGTACTTTTTGGAAGGAGAAAGAATGCCAACCCAAATTCAGTCAGCTTTCCCAAGAAATAGAGAATACCAAATCAAAGCACATAAGCCTCTCTTTTTATTCCATTCAGATATATGAAAACAACTGTTCTCCAATGGTCATCTACTCCACCCTCTCCATTCCTTTTAAAATGACAGGGGAAAAAAAATCAATTCTCCAAATCAATGACCGGCTCAAAAATTTCATTTTCCCCCTCTCTTTCTTTCTTTCTTTCTCAATCTGACCTGGGGGGAGGACATCTTGCATTAACACCTTCACACAAACTGCCTCCAATGTAGCAGGCTAACCTTAGATGACCAATGCAAAAGAGGAGGGTGGGCAGCCCAGAAGCTCAGGATCAAAGTTCTGAAATTGACCAAGAAGGAAAAGAAAAGCTGAAATTGACAAACACTTCAAGGGTAGTTTATAAACAGCTTCCTGGCTAGACTACTAGCTCCGGGAGGGGGGAAGAGAAACGTCCACCTTTGCCCAGCTGGCATTTCTTATCACTGGCATTTCTTATCACGTCACCAAAAAGCCGGTGTGTGTGTCAACATTTCCTCACACCTGATAGCCCGTCCGTCTCCCCCCCCACCTTCCCTCCCCTCCCCCCCCCCGCTAAGAAACTCCGCACTGCAAAAATGCATCTCTAGGTTAAGATCTCGCGTCACCACCCCACCCCCCCGTTCAGCCCAGATCGGGACGCCGAGAAGAAGGAGAAGGAGAGGCTGCCCAATTGTTTCGGGGTGCAAAGTCCTCTGCCTCGCCTCCCCCCCCCCAAGATCTCAGCAGCCACTTTCTATTTTTTGCCGGCCGCCGCGGAATCTCCGTCTTTGGGTAGTCCAGCTGTCAACCCTGCGGACGACCAACCCTTAGAAAGGAGCCTTACACTCGGGGACCGTTCTCCGACCCGCAGCTCTTTCTCTCCAGCTGCCCCCCCCTCCATCCCTCTATCCCCTCTTTCTTTCTCTCTGGCTCCCCGCCTGCTTTAAAAAGGGACAAGAATCCCCTTCTGGATCACGGAGGAGAGTCCAATCGAGCATGGTTCGCACACACCCCCTTTCCAAGTTCCACCAAGCCCCTCCCCTCGGCTTCTCAGGCCCGGGGAATACGGCCCCCGGTTCCTCCTGCCTCCCTCCCCCCCCCTCCCGTAGCAAGCCAAAGCACCACTCCCCAACAGCTGGAGCGAGCGCAGGCGAACCCTATTCGAAAGCCCTTCCCCAGAATCGGCGCATCCGTCAAACTGCAGCCCAAACCAAAATTGACACACTCTCTCTCTCTCTCTCTCTCTCTCTCTCTCTCTCTCTCTCTCTCTCTCTCTCACACACACACACACACACACACACACACACAGAAAGAGAAAGAGAGAGAGACAGACAGACAGACCGACCCAGGGACACAAACACACTCACATGCACACACGTGCGCGCGCGCTCCTACACAAACGCACACCCGCGCGCCCTCGCCGTATCTAGCTCGATCAATATTTGGAGAAAGCGGGGCGGGGAGGTACGGGGGGGGGGGGAGAGGCGGGGGTGCGCGCGCGCGCGTGCCAAGTCTGCATTGTTATCCCAACACAGCCGGGAGGCGCGAGGCTCTTTCCTTTTTCCACGCGCTCAGACGTTACACTCCCCCCCCCTCCTTCCCTTTCCCTTTCGGCTGCCATTCCCCCATCAGCAAACAATGGGACTCCGGCGCACACACCACGCTTCCGACTCCAACCCCCCCCGCGCTCCACTTCTCCGGTTTCCCCCTCTCTCCCCCCCCCCCGGAGCCGCTGGGAGAGAAGCGGTGCGGGGTAAGGAAGAGGGGGGGTGGGAGACCCGGGGAGGGGGGCTCGAAGGGGTCCCTTACCTCTAAGGCTTCCAGAGTGACAAAGCTGGCCAGGGCGAACCCGTCCACGATATCTTCTTCGGGCGAGGAAGACTCCCTCCGCTTCCTCCGGGGGGGCTTCGGTCGGGACGGCGGCTTGCCATTGTTTTCAAGATCCGAGCCGGAGGAAGAAAGGATGGAAGCCGCTCGGGTCCTCCGCGGCTCCCGGGGAGCGCCGGCTCCCAAATCCCCGCCGGGGCCACCTTGTAATAATCCGCGTTTGGATCGCCTTTCCCGATCGCGCTGCGTTCTGGATCGCCGTTTCTTGCGGAAGCCGTTGCAGAGCGCGGATCCGTCCATGGCTCTTTATCCGCGCAACCCCCCCCTCCCGCCCGCCCGCCCTCCACTCCACAACTCCACACTGCCTTATCCCTCCCTTTCTCCCCTGCTCGCTCTCTCTCTCTCTCTCTGCCCCCCCACCCCGATTGCCAACTTCGGTTCTCCCACCCCCCACCCCCGGTGGAAGCGAGAGAGAGAGGGAGGAAGGAGGGAGAGCGGGAGGAAGCGAGAGGGGGAGCGGCGGGAAGGGAGGGAGGGGGGGTTCACAAGACGGGAGACTCCCAAGGAATGTCAGCCTCGGGAAGGGGGGCGCGGAGAACGTCGAGAACGCTCTGAGCAAGCCCAGCAAAGTAATGGCTGTTCGCTGGTCTTCCTTTGCGAAGACTCTCCCGTCTCTCTCGCCTTCCCCCCTCTTCCTCCCCCCCCCACCCGCTGGAAAAAGCAGGCAATAAATTAGAGTAACGGAACGCTCCGATCCGAAGGCAGCGAGACAGTTAGGTGGCTGCCTCTTGATTCCCTTCTCTCTTCCCCCCCCACCCCACCATATACACACACGCACTTACAGGGACACGGCGCCTTTTGAACCCCGTGTTAATCTAGGGGCGGGGGCGCAAGGGGGAGATGGGGTTCAAAACTACTTCTCGCTCACAGCTTTCTTTGCTTCGGGGTTGTCAAATCAAAGGCGTTCCCCCTCCCCTCCCGCTTGTCAATATCACGCAGACACCACAGCGCCTTAAGCAAAGGGAAGTTGCTTCGTTTTGTTGTGTGTGTGTGTGGGGGGGGGTTTCCCCCTCGAAGGGGTGCGGGATAGGGAATTTTCCCCCTCCCCTCGTCTATTTCCCGCAGACGACCTCGCGATTTGATGGGGTGGGGGAGCGAAAGCAGGTGAAAAGCGCTGCTGGGGTTATACTCCAGCCTGGCACCTGGCGGGTGTGCGGAGGGGACCCCCTTCGCAGGGCACATTCACACACGCACCACCCCTCAGAGCGCACGCGCCTTGCAAAACGCCCGCGGACCCCGACTCCCCAGCAGTCCTGCATTTTCGTCCCTTCTGTCGGGCGGGGAGGGGGCGGACGATGCTCCCCGGCCGACCCACGGAGGCAAGTCTTGACTCCGAAGGGATGGGAGCGAGGACCGCTCAGGAGCCGTCGGGTGCGGGGATCGGGACAGCCCCGCCGGGGGGGGGAGGGCTGAGGCAAGAGTTGCGCCTGCGAGAATCCCAAGGATCCCAACACAAAGGAATCGGACGGGGCCTTCGCCGCCCGTCTCGGAAGGAGAAGACCCAAGAGCAAAATAGGGGAGGGGAGGGGGGGTGGCAAGTGGAAGGGCTGGCGCTGATCGCCCCCTCCCCGCGAGAAAGATGGAGGGGGGTGGTGGGGGTGGAAACCAGTGTGCGAAGTATAGAGGAGTGGGGCTTGCAGAGGATCCGTTAGACTGCGGGGGTGGGGCGGAGAAAAAGGGCCGGCGGGGTGGGGGGGGCGAAAGGTGCGGTGGGTAACAAAATCCTTCCCGGGGTGCTTGGTGCAGACGTCGGAGGGGATTTCTGTCCCCCACTCCTCCAGCTGCAGCAGCCCCGGGGTTCAGCCCCGTTCACCTCTCCCTGCCTGGCTGGGTCTCTCCCCCGCCCCCTTTGGTCACGTGGCTAACTTTCTATCTCTGATTTTCCCCCCCCTCCTTTTCCTCTCTCTCTCTCCCCCCCCTCCTCCCAACCGTGTGAAATAAAGCTCTCCTAAACGCGCGAACTAAGGGACAGGCATGCGCGCCGAGTTTGCGCACTGCTCCTCGCTGGCTTTTCGCTCCAGCTGAGAAGAGATGAATGGGGGGAGAGGGGCTTCTCGCGGGAGCTGCCCCGCCTGGAAGGTGGAAAGAGGAAAGGACGGTGGATTGTGGCGGGATCGTACGCTTTTTGCGGGAAGCCGACTTTCCCCCCCCCACACACACACACCACCCTTTTCCTCCTCCTGTTCTTCCTCCCCTCCCTTCTTTTCTCGCTTGCAGCTTTGGGCGAGGGTGGTCAACCTGACACCCCAAATCTTTAGGCGCCCCCCCCTGAATCGATTCCAATTTCCCCCTGCAACCCAGGATTTATCGTTTGGAACAGGGGTTTATCGTTTGGAACAGGGGTCTTCAAACTTGGCACTGTTATGACTTGTGGACTTCAACTCCCAGAATTCCTCAGCCAGGCATGCTGGCTAAGGAATTCTGGGAGTTGAAGTCCACAAGTCATAAAAGGGCCAAGTTTGAAGACTCCTGGTTTGGAAGAAAAAAAAAGGCACTCAAGACCGTTCTTGAAACCAGTTGCCGGCACTCTGCAGGACGCCCCAAGTTAGCGGAATGCAGACAGAAAGGGTCCAGATAGCCATCGACTTTATAACGGTTCACTTAGCGACCATTCGCCGTTACAATGGCACTGAAAAAAAGTGAGTTATGACTTTCTCACACGACCGTTGTAGCATCCACGTGGTCACGTGATCAAAATTCCAGACGTTTGTGAATTATTAATAATGTTGGAAGAGACCTTAGAGATCTTCTAGTCCAGCCCTCTGCTCAGGCAGGAAACCCTTATACCAGGGGTGTAAAACTCAATTTCATTGAGGGCCGCATCAGCATTGGGGGTGGGGGGGGGGGTGGCCAGAGTGGGCGTGGTCTACTGGGTGTGTGTGGCCTACTGGGTGGGCGTGGCCAGCTCTACATCATTCACGTCAAGGGTGTCTATGGGGGCCTGGGCAGGAGTGGGACAGATCTGAGGGTCTCTGGCAGAAGTAGATGGGACCGGGGCAAATGCCAAGGCATTGTCCACTGGAGGAGCCTCACTGTTCCTCTCTGGCCTTGGGGCGGAGGGGGGGGGCTGGACGGTAGCGTGGAGGTCAAATGCCCAGCCCAGCCCTCAAGCACCCACGGCACTAAGCCCAGCCCCACTTACCTCCAAGGTGGCGCGCCCAGCTACACTTACCTCCTCAAGGCTGCTGCTGCTGTGCTTGCTCTCCTTTGCCAGGTTGCTCATGATGGGTACGAGAGCAACGTCAAGAGGGAGGCCCACTCGCTCTCCATGAGAGGAGACCCAGCTTTGTATCCAAAGCTTCCTTAGCAATAGGATGGGAGACCCCCCCAAGATAGGCCAGGAGGAGGGGACAAGGGGATGGTGAAAAGGCAGCAGGGCAGGACTAAGCCATGACTTCCCTCAGACTCTCCCTCTCCTTCCTTCCTTCCTTCCTAAGAACAGTGGTGGGAAAATATTTGAGATGAGGGAGGAAGAAAAACAGGCAAGAAACACAGCTGAGGAAGTGTCATCCTTTGTGAGGAATGAAGAAATGCACCATCACCTGGAAGTGGCCAGCACATGGCCCTCCTCTAGTTCACATATCCGGCTTGGTGGGTTCTGGGGGAAGGGATGCCATGAGCAGCGTGAGAGTCGATGTTACCTGCGCAATGCTGCCCAGCCCCCAGCCTGCCCAATTTTGGCAGGCAGCAGGGCGTTCTCCACACAGTGCCGAGAGGCTGAGCCGGGTGGCATGAATCTGAAGAGAAGTGCAACACTGCCCAGCCCCTAGCCTGCCCGAAGTAGGCAGGGCCATGTGCTGGCTACTTCCAGGCAATGGTGCATTTCTTCATTCCTCACAAAAGGTGATACCTCACCAGTGTGCGCCCAGGCGGTAGTGCCAATACGGCATGGGCCAGTCCTTCGCTGTTTCCAGACGGCCTTGTGGAGCTAAGACTGAATGTATTTCAGCATAGATGACCACCACGATATTGTACATTGGCTCCTGGCCAGCCTGGGCCAAGGCCAAGGCAGTGGGGGACGTTCTCTTACTGTTTCCAGGATGGCTTCGGGGGCCACATGAAACCACTTTGCGGGCCGGATCCAGCCCCCGGGCCTTGTGTTTGACATGTCTGCCCTATGCCATTTCAGACAAATGGCTGTCCAGTCTCTTCTTAAAAACTTCCAGGGTTGGAGCATTCACCGCTTCTGGAGGCAGGTTATTCCATTGGTTAATTGTTCTAACTGTCAGGAAGTTTCTCCTTAGTTCTAGGTTGCTTCTCTCCTTGACTAGTTTCCATCCGTTGCTTCTTGTCCTGCCTTCAGGTGCTTTGGAGAATAGCTTAACTCCCTCTTCTTTGTGGTAGCCCCTGAGATATTGGAATACCGCCATGATGTCATCCCTAGCTCACATTTATGACCGTTGCAGTGTCCTGGGGTCATGTGATCACCTTTTGCGACTTGTAAAGTCAATGGAAAAACCAGATTCACTTAACAACCATGTTACTAATTTAACAACTGCAGTGGTTCACTTAACAACTGTGGCAAGAAAGATCTTAAAAGGGCAAAATTCACTTAACAAATGTTTCACTCGGCAACAAAAAGTTTGGGCTGTAAATTGAGAACTAACTGTATTGGCTTGCCTGGTAGTTTCTGGATTAGAGATTCAAGCATACATACAAGTAGTCCTTGACTTACAACAGTTCGTTTAGTGACCATTCGCAGTTACAATGGCACTGAAAAATATGACTTATGACCATTTTTCACAGTTACAACCTTTGCAGCATCCCCATGATCATGTGATCAAAATTCAGACACTTGGCAGCTGGTTCAAATTTATGACCATTACTGTGTTCCAAAGTTGTATGATCCCCTTTTGAGACCCTTACCAACTCTGGTAAGAAAGGTCATAAAATGGGGCAAAACTCACTTAACAAATGTCTTACTTAACAGCAGAAATTTTGGGCTCAATTGCAGTCGTAAGTTGAGGACTCACTGTAGTTGGGTGTGGGGTAAATCTGAGCTTGTGTTTGGGGTATACTGGCCAAAATGTGCCGAAGATCAGGAGAATTGTCCTTCCTGTCAGTAGGAAATGCTGCATGTGGCACAAGAATGCTGTCTATTCTATTAAAATCATCCTGGACAATAAAGGTCTATCTGATGACCACATGACATATGGAAACTTACGAATGTGGAATGTAAATGGGGAGGGAAGGGAAGGGAAGGAAGGAAGGAGCTAAGCTTGTAAGCCGCCCTGAGTCTTCGGAGAAGGGCGGGATATAAATGGAATTAAAATAAAAATAAAATAAATAAAAATAAAATATGTGCAGGCGAAATGAAGAGAAAGAAGGATTTAATTGGATCTACAGTAAATGGTGGTGATCAGATCTTGTAGAATGGAGATGAATATATGCAGGAAAGTGAAGATGTAGCTTCAATTATGCATGCAATTATGCTTCAATTATGAAATGCATAATTCTGTCAGTATGAAATAACAAGCGTCCTATTAAGACTGTGGAATTAATACAAGCTCGGATTGTTCCTGATGATACCTTTGTTCATCCAGCACAAGAACTATCTTATAGAAAAGAGACAGCGAGCAAAGTGAAGTGGTTATAACAAATCATACTAAGATTTTTTTAGTACAGGAACTTGGACAACTTAAGATGAAGTCAAGAGAATAATTGTCTGCAGAAGATTTAATTTTCAATGATTTACATGTGCCCAATTAAATGAAAGATAATCTGAAATGAAAGATGACTAAACCAACAACACAAGATGGGAATTTGAAAATGAGCTATGTACAAATGATTATTATAATGTGGTTGCAAAAATGGGTAAACTTTTGTTGATGTGTAATCGAAGAAGAGAAGTAAATGATAAAACGGGCTAAGAGAGAAATGGATAAAAACATATATTTTATTTTTATTTTATTTGATTTCTATACCGCCCTTCTCCCAAGGGACTCAGGGCGGTTCACAGGGCATATATAAATAGCAGTACAAAAATTAAAAGAAAATTAAACCAATGCCCAATTAAAATACAACAATGATAGAACAATAAAAACCAATTAAAATAAAATTTTAATAAAATTTTCAGGCCAGGCCAGCTAATTCAAATAAATGGGTCTTCAGCCCGCGACGGAAGGATCGAAGGTCCGATGCCATCCGGAGCTCAACCGGCAGTTGGTTCCATAATGCCGGAGCACCCACAGAGAAGGCCCTCCCCCTGGGGGCCACCAGTCGACATTCCCTGACTGGAGGCACCCTGAGGAGGCCCTCTCTGTGGGCACGCACAGGGCGGAGGGGAGTTGACGCCGGCAGAAGGTGGTCCTCGAGGTATCCCGGACCCATTCAGTTTGCAGAGTTCACCCTCAGGTCTTTGAAGAAACCCAAACAAGATCTGAAGTTTTTCACTGGATTACATGAACATTTAGATTGTGCTGGGTTTAAAATGTTTTTAAGTGTTATATAGTAGAGCCGGCCTTTTTTTGTGTGCTGCATCACTTGGGTCCTTTCGAAAAAAGTGATAAAAAATAATCAAGAAAAACATGGGTTCGGTCAGATAGAGTTATGTTCCTAATTATCATGAATAGTGAGCATTTTTCAAGAGGTTTTGCTGGATCACAGCCAAGGCAAGTATCCCATGTTCCACTGTGACAAACAAGAAAAATACAGCTTGTAAAACATGAACACAACAACTCCAAAATGTAATCAAGTCCAGCCTCTAACATGGATTCAAGATTGGGATAGTCTTCGCTATGTTTAAGTTTTCTTTTATAATGGTATTAATATTGATTGAATCCATGCAAAACCCTTCAGAACAGACCTGCTACAGTAGCACTTGAGATACACAAGTAATCCTCGTTTAACGTCCTCTCATACATCAACCGTTCAACATTACAATAGTGCTGAACAAGGGAGACTTACAATTGGTGCTCATAATTGCAACAGTCGTAATGTCCTTGAAGTCACGTGATCATTTGTGCACAATATTCAGAATAATGACATTGCTATGTCCCATTGGCCACATGATGCCCATGTGTGACCTTCACTGCCAGCTTCCGACAAGCAAAGTCAATTTGGAAAACTGGCAGGAGATCCCAAATGACAATCACATGACTGTGGAACACTGCAGCCATGTCAGATTCACCAAACAAGGGCAGCTGGGACTGCTAGGACACTGTCATAAATCTGCATACCGTGTGACATCGTGCCTTATGACTTTTGCTTACCAGGAGAGTTTTTGGTCCCAATTGCCATTGGTAAGTGAGGACTAAGTGAGGGTTAAGTAAGTAATTTGGGGGCGCTCATAAACCCCCACATTCTACCATTATAGCATTCTTCTCCTTGTGTTGCCCTCCAAATGCATGGGTTTCGCTTTTTATAATCCCCAGCCAGAAAAATCATTAGCTGTTCTGTGCAGAAAATATCACAAAAGAAGCCTAACACATCTAGAGGTCCTCAAGCTGGGAAAGAGTGGATTACAATGTCAAAGAAGGAACACACTGTCACTGACCTATAACCTTGGGGCTTATCAAAATCTCCTTTGAATGTTTGTGGTGAAAAGCAACCTTAGTGGACATCATGTGTAAATATAGTATTCTGTGAATGGAATATTGGTAGCCTGATTACTTCGCTGAGATGTTTGAGCTTACCTGTAATTAAATTGGATTCCACATTGGTCTCTGAATTAATTATGAAGTGTAACCTGCAATTAATTCAAAGAACCAATTAATTACAAAGTGGAACCCAGCAGGTTGGTGTGTTCCTTTTTTCAACTGGTCACTCCCGCCATCAAAAATTAAGAGATTCATGAAGAGCAGATGCAAGGAAATGAGTGTCTCCAGTGAAGCAATAAAAATGCTGATAATTTATATTTATTATGTCTCTAGTTTTGGACATTCTTCAGTCATAATGTTTATTTATTATTAAATTTAGTTGCTACCCATCGCATAATTCAAAGCGACTCTGAGCAGCTCAACATAAAAGACTTTTCTTGTAGAGGATCAGACCCAGTCAAGCTAGTATTACCTAACTCAGGGGTCAGCAACCTGAAACAGTGAAAGAGCCACTCGGAACCGGTTCCCTCACAAAAGGAAAAACTGGGAGCCGCAAAAAAATGTGTGCGCATGCGCGTACATGCACACATGCGCAGAACAGGGTTTGATTGAAGAGTGGAGCCAAGGCGAAATATGCACCTACCCTGCATATTTGAATTGATTGGTTGAACTTTTTTAGTCCCACTTTTTTTTTTTTTGGACTGCACATGGCAGAGGACTGGGAGCTGCAGGAGATGGCTGAAAGAGCCGCATGCGGCTCCGGAGCCGCGGGTTGCAGACCTGTGACCTAACTTATGCTGAATTATAACAAACTTATGAGAAATATAAGAAGCTTCCTCATTTCTGCAGAATTTTGGTTACAGATAGTCCTCAACTTACGACTGGTCGCTTAGTGACCATTTGAAGTTACGACAGATTCTTAAAAAGTTAGTTATGACCCAGGCTCCTCCCCCTTTCTATGGTTCTGTGACTGCATTTATGACTGCGGTGTCCCGCAATCACATGACAACAATATACAATGTTATCTTAGGGAGCACCTGCTGCCAGCATCAATCTCCCATCGTCCTGTGCGCTCCCACAGGGAGGGCCTCCTTAGGGTGCCGCCGGTCAATGAGTGCCGCCGGGTGATCCCCCGGGGGAGGGCGTTCTCTGTGGGCTCACCTGCCCTGTGGAACGACCTGCCTGTGGAACTCCGGACCGCCCCCGACCTTCGTTTGTTCCGCCGGGACCTAAAAACCTGGTTGGTTGATTTATCTGGCCTGGACTGAGGGGTTTTAAATTTTTAAATTTTAAATTTAAATTTTAAATTTGGGCTATTGTTATTTAATCCTATTTTAATTTTAACTTTATCTTAACCTTTGTACTGTTTTAACTGTTTTTAACTTTGCCCTGTAAACCGCCCTGAGTCCTTCGGGAATAGGACGGTATAGAAATCTAATTAATAAATAAATGTTTTTGCCAAAAGCCCCCTTTTACTTCCAATTTCCGATAAAACCATCCCAGACAGAACAAACAGATTTTCTTAATGACACAGTGCTTGCTCAATGACTGCACGTTCACTTAGTGACCATGGTGATTTGCTTAATATCACAAGGTCGTAAAACTGGGTTGGTCACATGATGACCTGCTTTACAACCATCATGACTTACAATCAAAATGGGCAGGTTCTATTATAGTTATAAGTCAAAGACTCCCTGTATTTTTGCAGCTCTCCGTGGAAATGCTGGCACTTGAACTATGCGTGCTTTCTGCATACAACTCCCAATCAACAGTTCAGTAGCTAATTTTTAGGAATAGAATAGAATAGAATAGAATAGAATAGAATAGAATAGAATAGAATAGAATAGAATAGAATAGAATAGAATAGAAGCTGGAAGGGACCTTGGAGGTCTTCTAGTGCCCCTGTTCAAGTAGGAGGACTTACAAAATCTCAGACAAGTGACTGTCTAGCCTCCTCTTAAAAATCTCCGGTGATGGAGCACCCACAATTTCTGGAGGCAAACTGTTCCACTGGTTAATTGTCCTCACTGTTAGGAAGTTTCTCCTTAATTCCAGGTTGCTTCTCTCTTTGATCAGTTTCCAACCATTGTTTCTTGTCCTGCCTTCTGGTACTTTGATGAATAATGTGGCCCCCTTTTATTTGTGGCAGCCCCTCAAATACTGGAATACTGCTATCATGTCTCCCCTATTTCTTCTTTTTTTTTAGACTAGCCAAACCCAAGTCCTGCAGCCGTTCTTTGTATGTTTTAGTCTCCAGGCCTTTCATCATCTTAGTTGCTCTTCTCTAAAATTTTTCCAAACTCTCAACATCTTTTTTGTGATATGGCGACCAAAATTGGCTGCAGTATTCCAGGTGTGGTCTTACTAGGGTTTTATAAAGCGGTACTAATACTTTGCGTGATCTTGATTCTATGCCTCTGTTTATACAACCCAGGATTGTATTAGCTTATTTGGTTGCTGCTGCACACTGCTGGCTCATGTTCAAGTGATCGTCCACTAGGACTCCAAGGTCCCTCTCACAGTTACTGGTGGTTTTTTTATTAAAAAGTTTTACAGTACATTTCAAACATATATTGAACCCCCTCCCCATAAACCCAGCCTTTCCTCCCCCTCCCCCCCGACTTCCCAGAGCTGAATACAGGGTATTGCATCTAACAAGCTTGAGCTAAAATATGCTAACTATCTATAAATACACTTGAAATCCTATCGCACTTTAACTCCCATTAAACATAGCTAAATAACAATGCATCTTATTAAATTCTAATACTCATTCATATGCTAAATGAAACTTTTTAGTCCCATATTTATTCTGAATGTAATCAATCCATCTTCTCCATTCCGAAATGTATCTTTGTTGCGACTGATCTTTCAAATATGCTGAAACTTTTGCCATTTCTGCTAGGTTCGAAACTTTTAGAGTCCACTCTTCTATAGTAGGCAGATCCTCTTTCTTCCAATATTGCGATACCAAAAGTCTTGCTGCCGTTATTAAATTCAACATCAATTTAGTTTCTATAACAGTACAATCTGTAATAATACCCAACAGAAATAGCTGCGGAGAAAACCTTATCTTTTTCTTAAATATCTTCTGCATATTCCACCAAATTTTAATCCAAAAAGCTTTAACTTTTTTGCAAGTCCACCATATATGATAGTACGTTGCATCATCACAACCACACCTACAACATTTAGGTTGATTATTTAGATACATACATGCTAATTTTTTTAGGATCTAAATGCCATCTATAAAACATTTTATAAAAGTTCTCTCTTAAATTTTGTGCCTGTGTAAATTTTACATTCCTGACCCAGACTTTTTCCCAAGTATCCATTATTGGCTCCTGAAAATTCTGGGCCCATTTTATTATACAATCTTTAACAAGTTCTGTTTCTGAATCTATTTCTATCAATGCATTATATATACTTCTTATATGCACTTGACTTTGATCTCTAATTTGTTTTACCAAATTTTCATCAGTTGTTGTAATACCAATTTTCCGATCTTCTTTCCATCTAGCTTGTATCTGCCCATACTGAAACCAAGTTTGTACTATCTTTTCTTCTTTTAAAATATTAAATGGCTTTAGTTGCCATACATTCCTTTCCAATCTAAGAATTTCTTTATATGAAGTCACATCATGTTTAAATCCCAAACTTATATTCTGTATCGCATGTTTAGGTATTGCCCAAAGTGGTATTTTATAATTTAACTTATATAGATATTTTTTCCAGACTCGCAACAGGGCATACCTTAATATATGTGTCTTAAAGACATTATCCATCTTCTTATCATACAATAAATATGCATGCCAGCCATATAATAAATCACATCCCTCAATATTCAATATTCTTTCTTCTGTTAAATTAAACCATTTACTAATTGTCGATAAAGCCGCAGCATCATAATATAATTTAAAATTGGGCATTTTAAGACCACCTCTTTCACGTACATCTTGCATTATCTTGAGTTTTACCCTCGGTCTTTTCCCTGCCCAAATAAATTTATTAATACCTTTCTGCCATTCTTCCAAATTTAAATCTTTTTTAAGTATAGGTATCATTTGAAACAAAAATAAAAATTTTGGCAAAACATTCCGTTTCACTGCTGCAATTCTTCCCAATAAAGACAATTGTAGTTTTCTCCAACTATCTAACTCTTTTTGTGTTTTTAGCCATAACAACTCATAATTATTTTTGTATAATTTCACATTTGAAGCTGTAATATATACCCCCAAATATTTAATCTTTTTAACTATTTCCAATCCCGTTAATTTTTCTTGGAATTCTTTTTGTTCTATGGTCATATTTTTAGACAGTATTTTAGTTTCTTGCCTATTTATCTTAAATCCCGAAACTTGTCCATATTGCAAAATTATCTCCATTAAATCTATAACCGATTGAGTCGGTTGACTTAATGTAATAACCAAGTCGTCCGCAAACGCTCTTAATCTATAATCTTGATGTTTTATTTTAATTCCATTTATTTTATTTGAATCACATATCTTAATCAATAATATTCCCAATGTTAAAACAAACAGCAATGGTGACAACGGACATCCCTGTCTTGTACCTTTTTTCAAGTTTGCAAGTATCTGTTAAGCTACCATTGATTATTATTTGAGCTGTTTGTTTCTGATATATTGCCCTGATTGATTGTAAAAACTTATCCCCAAACTCCATCTTCTCTAAAACTTTTAATAAGAATCGCCAATTCAATTGATCAAATGCCTTTTCGGTGTCCAGAAAAATCAGCGCTGCAGGGACTTGATTATTTCTTTCCAAATATTCTCATAAATTTACAATATGTCTCACATTGTTTCATTTGTCTACCACTTACAAATCCTGTTTGATCACTATGAATCATTTGCTGCATAACCTGCATTAATCTATTTGCTAATTTTTTTGCAAATATCTTATAATCAATATTTAAAAGCAATATTGGTCTGTAATTTTTGGATTGGGTAAGATCTTGATCTTCCTTTGGAACCAACGTTATAAAAGCTGTTTTCCAGAATGGAGGCACTTCTCCAGATTGAATAGTTCTAAATAGCTCCTTTAAAGGTTCCACCATTTCTAGTTGTAGGTTTTTATAATAAATAGTCACAGTTACTGTTTTTAAGCCAGATCTTGCCCAATCTGTACTTGTACCTTTGACTTTTCTGCCTAAATGTAAAACTGCTTTTCTTCACATTGAAACTCATTTTGTTGGATAGGGCCCATTGTTCAAGTCTGTCAAGATCTTTTTGGATTCTGAGTTTGTCTTCTGGGGTATTGGCTACTCCTGCCAGTTTTGTGTCATCTTCATATTTGATGAGTTCCCCTTCAATTCCCTCATTTAAGTCATTGATGAAGATATTGAAGAATACTGGGCCTAAGACAGAACCTTGTGGTACCCACTGCTTACTTCTCTCCATGTGGATGTAGTGCCGTTAAGGACTACTCATTGAGTATGGTTTGCCAGCCAGCTACAGATCCATCTGGTTGTGATGTTGTTTATTCCATCTTTTTCTAGCTTACCAAGGAGTAGGTTGTGGTCTACTTTATCAAATGCCTTACTGAAATCTAAGTATACTACACCCACAGCATTTTGCTGGTCTACTAGTTTAGTCACTTTGTCGAAGAATGAAATAAGATTGATTTGGCATGATCTGTTTTTAACATACCTGTGCTGGCTACTAGTTATGTTTGCTTCTAGTTGTTTGCAGATCTGTTTTTTGATTATCTTTTCTAGGATCTTCCGAGGTATTGATGTTAAACTGATTGGTCTGTATTTTCCTGGGTCCATTTTTTCCCCTTTCTTAAAGATGGGAACCACATCAGCCCTTTTCCAATCCTCAGGTAATTCCCCAGTGCTCCAGGATTTATGAAAGAGGTGGTGCAATGGTTCTGAGATAACATCTGCCAGCTCCTTCAGAATTCTGGAATGCAATCTGTCAGGTCCCAGTGATTTATATTCGCTTATTTTAATTTTTTGTTTCTAGTTTGTCTTTTGCAGTGGGTTTTTTTGGTATGTTGGGCTATAGTTTCTTTTTGTATGAAGACTGATGCAAAGTATGTGTTAAGCAGCTCTGCTTTCTCCCTGTTGCCTGTTATTTCCTTACCATCTTCTCTCTTTAGTTTCCTTGACTTTTTTCTTGTTGTTAATATGTTGGAAGAAACTTTTTTTATTATCTTTGATTTTTGTTCCAAGTCTTTCTTCATTCTGAGCCTTTGTTTTCCTGATTTCATCTTTGCATGTTCTGGCTGTCTGCTGATAATCGGCCTTAGTTATGTGCCCCTTTTTCCATTTTTTTGTATTTCTATTTGTCCTTTCAGTTTGTTAGAGAGATCTTGGTGCAGCCATGTTGGTTTCTTCTTTGATTTCTTGTTTTTCTTTTTCAGTGGTATTGTGCTGGTTTGGGCTTTTATGATCACACTTTTCAGAGTTTCCCATGCTTCTTGGGGTTGTTTTCCCCTTTAGGATTTTCATCCATGGTATCTTTTGTAGGTTCTCTCTTGAGTTTGTTAAAGTCAGACCTTTTGAAGTTTAAGACACTGGTTGGATTGTTTTCTGTTGCTAGTGTTTGCATTATATTAAATTGTAGTATGACGTGGTCACTTTCACCCAAGGTTCTGGCAACTTCAACCCCCTCTATCACTACTTCTCTATTAGTAAGAATTAAGTCCAGTATAACTTTATGTTTAGTTCCCTCTCTACCTTTTGGGTGACAAAGTTGTTGTCTTTGTTAGGAGTCTGTTTGATCTCCCGCTTGCTGGAGAGTTTGTCTCCTAGTGGATATATGGATAGTTGAAGTTTCCCATTACTACTGTGGTGTGCTTCCTACATACATTTGTTAACTGGTTGGCAAAGAGTTCATCTATTTCTTCTGATTGGTTGGATGGCCTGTAATGTACACCTATGGCAATGTCACTTTTCTTCTCTTTTATCATTGAGCCATATACATTCTGGAGAGATTTTATCTTTGATCATGTGTGTTTTTGTAGATGTATAGTCTTTTCTTACATATAGTAGCTTAGTTCAAAGCTAGCATTACCAAAGATAAGGCACTAAGTCCTCTCAGGAGCAATGTAATGTGTCAGTGGAGTGGAGTGGAGTGGAATGGAAATGGAATAGGATATGACAGGACAGAACACCATAGAACAGAAATGTAAATAGAAATTAAAAAAATAGAACTGCATATACGCATATGACGGACCATAAAGCAAAAGCCCAAATTATTAGACATAGGAAATAGGTTTTATTGAACCTGTGAAGGAAGGGTAACTGTTTGAGAAAGCTCTTTACATTTGGATTACACCAATAATTACCCCCTCCTCTCTCTGTCTATATATATATAAAGAAATTGAATTGCCAAGGAGTATTGCAGTAGCCGAGTTTCCTATAGTATCTCAGGACTGATTGGGTTACATGACCTTTGAGATCCCTTTCAACTTTATATTTGGAAGGAAATAGCAACACTGATATAATCACGCTGCTGCACACACAAAAAATAGTAATATTGAATGTTCAGAGTCACCTCTGGCATATGCAACGAATCTGGTTTTGTAGCCACAAATGAAGAAGGGAGCCCATTGCTTGGGGAAATGGCAAGAAATCTTGCCCCAAGCAAGAATAATTTGCAATTTAGAACTGCCTGTTAGGATTAGTGCTGAAAGATCTAAAAAAACAAAACAAAACTCAGCACACATCGTAGGAACCTTTTCCGAGAGAAGGCAAAGGAGACAAGCCGTCAGAGGATCAACTGTTACACGTCCTTACATGTGTCTTTAAAGGCCTGTCCATCATTGATCTAAGATTGTGGTTGCAATCTGATGCACTTTCTTTCGGGAAGTAAATCCCATTGATTCAGCTGCCGAAATGCACACTCGGGGTCAGATTGTAAATCTGCTGTGAGAGCAACGGCCGCAGTGATTTCCTTGTACCTTCTGTTATCTGCCAACAAAACTTCAAAGAGCAAATGGCACGATGGCAAACACTTGCTTTGGAGGATTATCAGCAGACAATCAGGGCTCATCCTGATATGCCTGGGCCAAGCTTGTCGGCTCCTCAAAGGGCAATTGAGGGCAGGGGAAGCGGGGGCAGGGGAAAAAAAAGACTGGCACTCGAAGAGCATGTTCCGAACAGAAAGATCTGAGCGACAGAGTCAAGACTTGGGATCAGCTTCTGGAATGTCTTTCTGGTGTGCTTCTTTAAAAAAAAATTAAAAGGAAATGAATGCAGCCTTCAAGAGCGGTTTTGTTAGGCCCGGCATTCTTAGAATTTGGAATAAATGTAAAATAAATTTCTCTCCTAAAATACATCTTTGTGTATCACCCCAGGAATCCTTTTTCAGAAAAGAAATGATGCAGAGACTGAATTGTGCCATAGTGGATTACGGTAGATCAATCAATCAATCAATCAATCAATCAATCAATCAATCAGGAAGGGACCTTGGAGGTCTTCTAGTCCAAACCCCTGCTCAAGCAGGAAGCTCTATAGCAGAGGTGTCAAAATGCCAATCCGCGGGCCGGTTTCATCATACCGAAGCCATGCCCATCCCATTGCCAGCAGTGCAAAAGGATTCGCAATACATTGCGACACATCACATCACATGGCAGGTTTGACACCCGTGCTTTATATCATTTCAGACAAGTGGCTATCTAGTCTTTTCTTTAAAACCTCCAGTGATAAAGCACCCACAACTTCTGGAGGCAAGCTGTTGTTCTCACCGTTAGGAAATTTCTCTTTAATTCCAGGTTGCTTCTCTCTTTGATTAGTTTCCATCCATTGCTTCTTGTCCTGCCTTCTGGTGCTTTGGAAAATAAGTTGACCACCTCCTCTTTGTGGCAGCCCCTTCAATACTGGAATACTGCTATTATGTCACCCCCTAGTCCTACTTTTCTTTTGACTAGCCAAACCCAAATCCTGCAGCCGTTCTTCATAAGTTTTATTCTCCATGCCTTTAATCATCTTAGTTGCTCTTCTTTGCACTTTTTCCAAACTCTCAACATCTCTTTTGTAATGGGGTGATCAAAACTGAATGAAGTTGTCAATGCTGCAAACATTGACATATTTTTGCACTGACAATATAAGAGGCAGCCTTTTGCTTTAACTGTTTGGCTTTGAATCACTAAAGCGCGGGAGGAATTCAACCCAGATGTTTTGAGAAGAGATAGCGCGCTTCAGAAGGGAATTGAAACTTTGTGTGTTAAACTAATTGGTGAATGTGATTCATGACATGTAATTAAGGGAGGGAGATTCTGTAGGATATGATGTGTCAAGGGGAGGAGAATTCAGATTCTGGCATCCATCTATGAGTGCTGATGCTCCGTTCTCATTATTATAGACTTTTTTAGAATAAATAGTCATGCAGTGTTCTTTGATGTATCTCATTAATCGGAACCATGACAGCAATATTCCAGGTGTGGCTTTATTAAGGATTTATAAAGTGGTACTAATACCTCACATGATTTTGATTCTGTGCCTCTGTTTATACAACCAAAGATCGTATTAGCTTTTTTAGAAAATCTCACAAGGTCATATCCATTATCTGAAGGACACCTCTTCCCTGTTACATCCACTTGACCCACCAGAGCAAGGAGGCAGGGAGCATTGTGGGTCTCCTGTTCCAAGTGCCGAAGCCAGAAAAAGGGCCTTCTCCACATTGGCTCTCTCCCTTTGGCACATTGTCTCACACAGAGATTAGACTGCCCCTGCCCACTTTGATGGTCTTTCACAAGACCCTAAAGTCCTGGTTTTGCCAATGGGCCTGGAGAACGCAGAGTGGCGTAGAGTACATCAACTAGCTTATTTGATTGCTTGCTGTCTCCAGGGTGGGAGGGTGAGGGTTTGTTTTTACTGTTTGTCTATTGGGTTTTTATTTTTTGTAAGACAACCAGAGTCACTGAAAGTGAATGGGCAGCCAAATAAATTCTCTAAATAAATAAAAATGAAATCTGTGGCAGGTTTCCTTATACACCATACCTGGAATCCTCCAGAACGGTGCTTCTCAGCTTTAAAATGTGTGGACTTTAACTCCCAGAATTCCGCAGTCAGATCTTTAGGGTCTTGTGAAAGAGCATCAAAGTGGGCGGCCAGTCTAATCTTTGGCTGGGGAACTCTGGGAGTCGAAGTCAACACATCTTAAAGTTGCTGAGGTTAAGAAATGCTGCTTCAGAGCTTGAAAGGGAGAGTTTGTATACCTTCAGGGATTTTGATCTGGACTCGTGGATGTCTGCGTGGAAGATAAGGCTTCGTCCATCAACTGATTACCACACAAAAGAATACTTGTGGGCAGTATGTGACTCCCCATTGCACCTCCTTGTAAGAGTCCAAGCTATGTTGTTGATTCTGCCTTCCATAGATTATGTTCCCGTAGAAACGATAATAACTTGCCTTTCACACCCACATCAAGAATGACAGCTTTATTTTAAAGGCAAAAAGTGTGGCTGCTTTTATTGCAAATATCAGGAGAGAAAATGTTTCCTGCTAGACAAGCTTTGATTTCTCTTTTCCCTCTCTTAAGCCCTTTCTCCCCTTTCTCTTCCTTCACAAAAGAACATATTTCAGAGCTTTCTGTTAAGAATTCAAAGCATTTCTTTTGCTGAAAAAAACACATCATTGGCTTAGTCATTTCGTAACCTGCTGTTTGAATAGAACTCAGGATAGCCACAGAAGTTCTGCCAGAGAAAGGATGGTGTCGGTCTTAGAAGGGTCTGTAGAATCTATAGCTGGCTGACCGGCTGTACTCAGCGTGTACTCCTCAATGGAACTGCATCTACATGGGGGGAAGTGAGTAGTGGGGTGCTCCAGGGCTCTGTTCTGGGCCCAGTGCTCTTCAACATCTTCATCAACGATTTGGATAAAGGGATAGATGGGGAACTCATCAAATTTGCAGATGACAACAAGCTGGCAGAAATAGCCAACACTCCAGAAGACAGTCTTAAGATACAGGAGGATCTGGACAGACTTGAACACTGGGTGCTATCTAACAAAATGAAATTCAATGGTGAAAAAAGTAAGGTTCTACATTTAGGCAAGAAAAACCAAATGTACAGGTATAGTATAGGGGGTACATTGCTCAATAGTAGTAACTGTGAGAGGGATCTCGGAGTCCTAGTGGACAATCACTTAAATATGAGCCAGCAGTGTGCTGCAGCTGCCAAAAAAGCCAACACAGTGCTAGGCTGCATTAACAGAAGGATAGAATCAAGATCTCGTGAAGTACTAATACCACTTTACAATGCCTTGGTAAGGCCACACCTGGAACATTGCATCCAGTTTTGGTCACCACAATGTAAAAAAAGATGTTGAGACTCTAGAAAGAGTACAGAGAAGAGCAACAAAGATGATCAGGGGACTGGAGGCTAAAACATATAAGGAACGGCTGCTGGAATTGGGTATGTGTAGTTTAATGAAGAGAAGGGTGAGGGGTGACATCATAGCAGTGTTCCAATATCTCAGGGGCTGCCACAAAGAAGAGGGAATCAAGCTATTCTCCAAAGCACCTGAAAGCAGGACAAGAAGCAACAGATGGAAACTAGTCAAGGAGAGAAGCAACCTAGAACTAAGGAGAAACTTCCTGACAGTTAGAACAATTAACCAGTGGAACAACCTGCCTCCAGAAGCTGTGAATGCTGTGAATGGGGTAATGTGGGATGAATCCATTTCACTTTCTCCATTTCTCATTTTGAATGAGAAATTATTATTGTCATCAGGCCCAGTCCAAGAACAACATAGATAGTACAATCCAGCTGAAGTTCAGCTCTTTATTTGCTCATGCCAGTAGACAGTACCTTGCCGGACTAAACCATGGTATCTTTGCTCATTTTGGCAAAGCATACTTCATGGATTATCACCGTGATCTGCTCACCATGATTTTGAGTTTTAGAACATGGGACAAAGCAGTACAGGTAGTCCTTGACTTACAACCATCCATTTAGTGACTGTTCAAAGTTACAATGGCTCTGAAAAAAGTGACATATGACCGTTTTTCTCACTTAGGACCGTTGCAGCATCCCCATGATCATGTGATCAAAATTCGAATGCTTGGCAATGGTTCATGTTTATGACGGTTGCAGTGTCCCAAGGTCACCTTTTGTGACCTCCTGACAAGCAAAGTCAATGAGATTCAGATTCACTTAACAACCGTGTTGCTAACTTAATAACTGCAGTGATTCACTTAACAACTGTGGCAAGAAAGGCCATAAAATGGGACAAAATTCACTGAACAAATGTCTTAACTTAGCAACAGAAATTTTGGGCTCAATTGTGGTTGAGGACTACCTGTAGTAGAGATATCAAACTAGCCAATGGAGATCCAGCCTTTGGGGAAGGGAGAGGAGGGGAATGGCAACTTAGTGGTGGAAATCTCCATCAAACATCGTTTCCCCATTAGGGTCCAGGATTCATTCTCCGCCATAGGAAATCCACATGTCATTTTCTACTATTTGTCAAATCTTTACAACATCTTTTCCCACTAAGACTCACAATTAAAAGCCAGTCTCAATGGCAAAAGAAACTCCTGAAGTCTATAGAGACTTCAGACTGGATGGTCCGTGAGGAGCTATCTTGAATGAATCAAAAGTAACCAGAATACAGGACTGGAAATGAGGCAGGCTCAATCAGCATGTCCAGGACTACAGGCCAACTGAAGCTTGGGTAAACCTTTTCACAACCACAGGAAATTTTCCTGCACTCCATCTTGCTTGGAGAAATCAAGGCCAACTTGAGCCAAGATGGATCTTGTGGTTACTAATGTTTGTTTGTTTATTTGTGTTCAAAGCCTCACAAAGTAAGGCATACTATATGACATAAAATTTGAAATATAAAATACAAGATTAAAATATGTACAAATTAAACAGATCTTGCCCATTAAACTAGCAACATTGAGCCTTGGTGGAGCAGTGGGCTAATGCCTCCTTAAGTAACACCAGCTGCCTGCAATTAGTGCAGGTTCGCATCCCACCAGGCTCAAGGTTGACTCAGCCTTCCATCCTTCCGAGGTAGGTAAAATGAGGACCCAGATTGTTGGGGGCAATAAGCTGACTTTGTAATAATGCTGCTGGGGGGGGGGGCAAAAGCGCTAATAAGCAGGCATATACATAGAATGAAGGCTATTGCTAAGCACATTGATTTGTGCTTCTTAGATTGTAAGCCGCCCGGAGTCTTCGGAGAAGGGCGGGATATAAATGGGATTTTTAAAAAAAAACATTAATTGCATTCTGTTGCGGTGCCATGAGGTCCTCAAGTATACACTGATGGGGGCACAAAGGGCAGGCATACATATGTATTGCTGTCTGCATGTCACCACAATCGCAAAGAGCAGAAGCCACCAGATAGCCCCATTTGTTCAGATTGTCTCTGGATCTTACTGTACCCATGCACAGTCTATTTAACAATTTCCATACTTCCCAGCTTTCGTCACACCCAGCTGCCAGCTCCTCTGCTGGTACCATCCAGTGTTGGCTCTTTGTAGCTTTCCATAGATCCACTCTGCTTTCAAATTTCAAACTTCAGTCACAGTTTTGTCCCATACAGTATTAACCTTGTGAACTCTAAAGCTTCCTCCTTCCGTTATGTATTCAAGATGGGCAGTGATTAATATTTATATGTTACTTATAAGTAAGGGTGTAGGTCTATCCATATGTTGTATATAATATGTTTAAATGTTTGTTATGTATGTGTACGCTTGGAGAGCAAGCAACTAAATTTCATTTTTAATGTGTGCCATGTGCCTACAGGAAAAAATGACAATAAAGGTTATCTACTCTAATCTAATCTAAATTCTTCAAAGTCTTCTCTTGACCTAAGGAATCTTTTCCTGGATTTTACTCTCTGCTAAGCTGGTTATAGCCAGAGTGGGTGTTGTTATTAGGTCAGTTATAATTACAGGCAGCTCTGAGCTTACATGCACTCATTTACTGACTCTTCAAGTTATAATGACAGCTGAAGATTGTAATTTACAACAGGTCCTTGTGCTTACAACTGTTGCAGCATTCCCCACGGTCACATGATCCAAATTCAGGCACTTGGCAAAAGGGGTGTATTTGGAATGCTTGCAGTGTCCTGGTATCATGTGATCGCCATTTGCAAACTTCCCAGCCAGCTTCCAACAAGCAAAGTTAACAAGGAATATCGAGTCTCTTAACAACTACATGATTCACTTAACCCTGGCAAAAAAAGTTGCTCACTTAACAACTGCCTTGCTTAGAGATAGAAATTCTGGCCCCAATTGCAGTCATAAATTGAGGGCTACCTGTAATACATATTATGAATTTATTATGGATGCTTTTATGGAAAATAGAAAATAAGGAGTAGGGATGAATGGAGATTTGCAACCTTAAATATTGAGGTTTATCTAAAGTAGCTGGGGCCAGTTTGATGTAGCAGTTAAAGCAACGGGCTAGAAAACTGAGAGACCATGAGTTCTACTCCCATATTAAGCATGAAGCCAACTAGGTGACTTGGAGCCAGTTACTCTCAGCCCTAGGAAGGAGGCAGTGGCAAGCCACTTCGGAAAAACCTTGCCAAGAAAACTGGAGGGATTTCTCCAGGCAGTCTCTGGAACAGGGGAAAAAAATAGGTAGCAAGCAAGGGAGGCTGGATTGCAGAACCACAAATCAAAATAAAGAAGTCATGCTTTTTTTCCCTTATATTGTTCCACAATGAACCAGTTGCTAATTCATATTGATAAAATAACATTCATGAACTCTGCATTCTTCCCAGTCTATATTGCCTTCTTCATGTTTTGAATTTCCTGTTGGGTATTTGCATAAATGATTTTGGACTCAGGTTGCATATTGATTTATCAGTAATTTAGCAGGCCTTCCTCACCTGTAACTTCCTAACGAGCATTCATCTTGGATGCTTCTAAAAGGCTCCCCTTGCATTTATTTCAGACTTAGGAAATTATTCCAAACACATGGAGACGGGCTAATTACGGAGTGCTCCAGATTAGATTAGTTACCAAAGGGTGGTGAGAATAAATAGTGAGAGGGGAATAAAATGTATGGAAAGAAAATCTTCAGTGCAAGTACTGGAAGGTATGGAAATAGACAAATCTACTGACATTCATAAAGCAAGCTATGTTGTGGGTAGGTTGTGCTTCTCAGCAATTGCAGAATATGAGGCTGTGCAAAGCCTGTCCTTGAGCCCAGTCTCTTAGTTCTGAAGCATCACAGCAGTCATAGTTACGTAGCATGAAACTGGGTTAATTGAAGAATTTATCTAGATTATGGATGCAGACTTGGATCAAATTGTGCTTAAGACAGAGCAGTGTTTCTCAACTTTGACAGCTTTAAGGCATGAGGACTTCAACTGCCAGAATTCCCTAGCCCGCATTAATCTGGAAGATGAAGTCCAAGGTTGAGAAATGCTGGGATAGAAGTCTTATCACAGGGGTCTTCAAACCTGGCAACTTTAAGACTTGTGGACTTCAACTCTAAGTTGCCAAGTTTGAAGACCCCTGCCTTATCATATGTGTTTAAACCTGTTGTTGTTGTTGTTGTTAGCTGCGAAGTCGTGTCCGACCCATCGCGACCCTATGGACAACATTCCTCCAGGCCTTCCTGTCCTCTACCATCTTCTGGAGTCCATTTAAGCTCACGCCTACTGCTTCAGTGACTCCATCCAGCCACCTCATTCTCTGTCGTCCCCTTCTTCTATTGCCCTCGATCTTCCCCTGTTAGCTGAACTTAACTTGGTCTCTGTTAATCATCTGTGTCCATAGGGAGGATTACTCTGAAGTTAATCTCCAATCACCAGTGATAGAGATGGGAAGCTATAATACCCATCTCATGGACATACAAGAGAAGGAGGGACAACAGCAGAGTAGGATAAATGCTCAATTGGCTACCACAGACCTAGGAATTTTGACTTTTTCACTGGAGCATTCCATCTACATACCCACACAGGGTCAGGTAGCCAGCTTCCATAGAAGATAACTGCCTTTCAGGAAATTGGGGTGATCATGGATTGCTTCATCAATTGAGTCTGGATCCATGAGAATTTATGATTACCCATGGCAAATTCTGCAAATATGGCCAGTTTTCATCCCTTTTTGCCTCAGATTCCCAAGTTCTGGTCAACCTATTCAAAAGCAAGTATAGGTGTTCTCCAGCTTATAGCCATTTGTTTAGTGACCGCTGACAACAGCACTGAAAAAAGTGGCATGGCCATTTTTCACCCTTATGACTGTTGCAGCATCCCCATGGTCATGGGATCAAAATTCAGACACTCAGCAACTGGCTCATATTTGTGACAGTTACAGGGTCATGTGATCACCTTTTGGGAACTTCTGACAAGCAAAGTCTGTGGGGAAGCAGATTCAGTTAACAGCCATGTTACTAACTTAACAACTGCCGGAATTCACTTAACAATTGTGGCAAGAAAGGTGGTAAAATGGAGCAAAATTCACTTAACAACTTTCTCGCTTAGCAAAGGAAATTTTGTGCTGAATTGCAGGTAACTTGAGGAATACCGGTATGTATAACCTCAAGCTACTAGGTTTCTATCTTTGTTCAAAATGCATTCACTATTGCAGGAAATGTAGTGGAAGAAAGAAATGGAAGCTGTTATCTGATGTCCAGACTGCTCCATGCACATCCTTGGGGATGTAGATACACAAGTATGTAACAGGCTATTCTTTCTATGAAACCACCCTCACTGCTGCAAGACCAATCCTAAGGAATCCCTTCTCCAGGCAGGAGGATTTGAAGAATGTCTCCTTGCTTTCTGACAAACTATGAATGAGCCGAGAATGAGATCTGTTTTTATTTTATTTATTTTTTTAAAAAAAAATACCTTCTCACCCTTATAGGTGGTCTGTACTTTCCACAATCTTGGGTCTTCTACTGAAGGCACGCGAGTTTGAGAGTTCTATGCAGGATCTTAGCTGGTCCTAACACTGCACTCTTCTATGCAGAGAGCTGTGACATCTGTTGTTCCTGCGATCTGTTGGAGCCCCATCTTAGGAGTCACAGCCCTGGGTGTTCCTTCTAGCACTGGGACCATTTTGGCCTTTACATTCCACATCCAGGAGCCATGGTGGCGCAGTGGTTAGAATGTGGTATTGCAGGCTAATTCACTGCTCACTGCCAGGAGTTCAATCCTGACCGGCTCAAGGTTGACTCAGCCTTCTATCCTTCCGAGGTCAGTAAAATGAGGACCCAGATTGTTGGGGGCAATATGCTGACTCTATAAACCACTTAGAGAGGGCTGTAAAGCACTACGAAGTGGTATATATGTCTAAGTGTTATTGCTATTGCTAGCCTTTCCAGTTCCTCTTTCAGGCCCTGGCCCTTCTCCAGCTTTTCATAGTCCTTCTTCCTGATGTTGCTGTCACTTGGCACCACATATTAAATTAAAAAAAAAACAGACATAAAAGTAAACAAGCAAAGAAAAAGAAAATAGAACGAAAAGGAAAGGTCAGAGATAGATTTTAATAACCATTTTATTACATGTGCCACACTGAGAGTTAAGGTGTAAAGAATAGGTGTAAAGCAATATTCTCGCCTAAAAAAACCTTTACGGTTATCACCCCCCCCAAAAAAAAACATTTTTAGAAGGGAAATGGCAATTAAACAAAAATGGCTAATTTATAGTTGATGCACTGTATTTCTCTCAAGCAGAATTTAAGTTAGAAACAAGAGGAGATCTGGAATCGGAAGGTTATATATGTCATTGATTTTCCTTTGCCCAGCTAAGGGAAAAATTTAAACTTGACAAGAAATATGATTCTGAAATTGGTAAGACGGAATTTGATGTGGAATTGTGTACAGATGGTGATCATATTATTGCTAAGATCTATCAGTTCTTACTGAAAATGGAAACCAAGAATGAACAAGTCAAACACTATATGATAAGATGGGCAAGAAAAAAAATGGATATAATATACTGTTGGACCAGTGAAATTTACATTGAATTGTATAAACTTTTAAAAAATGATGTATCACTGATACTTGACTGCCAGATATATAATGTATATATACATGTATAATGGCATTTCAAATATTTGTTGGAAATGTAACCATTCTGAAGGTACATCATTTCATCTTTGGTGAACATATAAGAAAGCGAGAAAATATTGGGATACCAAACAGTATTTTGATTCATATGATTTTAAAAGTAAATCTACAATTGAAACCAGAGGTTTTCCTTTTGGGATTAATGGACAAACAGATTGAAAGATTTTATGGAACTTTGTGTTTATATATGATAACAGTGGCAAGACTTTTATATGCGCAAGGATTTACAAATACCTACATTGGAAGAATCTATGGTTAAACTGATGGAATTGGAAGAAACAGAGGAATTGAGAGCTTTGATTAAAGCAATTTTAATTGTACTTGGACTTTTTGTGAGAAACAGAGAAATGAAACTTTGATTCTGGGATTTGATGATAAGAATTATGTGGGATTATGCAAGAGCAAGAGCATTTTGATTTATATACCGCTTCATAGTGCTTTACCGCCTTCTCTAAGTGGTTTACAGAGTCAGCAAATTGCCCCCAACACTCTGGGTCCTCATTTTACTCACTTTGGAAGGATGGAAAGCTGAGTCAATCTTGAGCCGGTGAGAAACGAACCCCTGGCAGCCAGCAGAATTAGCCTGCAATACATACTAACCACCGCACCACCATGGCTCTTGTAAAGGTAAAGGTTCCCCCACACATGCTAGTCGTTTCTGACTCTAGGGGCCGGTGCTCATCTCCGTTTCAAAGCCAAAGAGCCAGCGCTTGTCTGAGGATGTCTCCGTGGTCATGTGGCCGGCATGACTAGACGCCAAAGGCGCACGGAACGCTGTTACCTTCCCACCGGAGTGGTCCCTATTTTTCTACTTGCATTTTTACGTGCTTTCAAACTGCTAGGTTGGCAGAAGCTGGGACGAGTAACAGGTGCTCACTCTGTTACACGGCACTCGGGATTCGACCTGCCAAACTGCTGACCTTCTGATCGACAACCTCAGCGTCCTAACCCACTGAGCCACCGCGTCCCTATGGCTCTTATAGAAGTATACTATTGCTAATTTTAGAGTAAAAATCGGATGTATTTTTTTAATCTGTCACAATGCCAAAGTCAGCAGCTTTTTCTTTCTGTACTTTTTCTTTTCTTTTCTTTTTTTTCTTTCTCTGCCTTTCTCTTGGTTTTTGTCTCCCAGGGCAGATCCAATATTGACCACCTGCTGCTTGACTGTCATCAGGAAGGAAAAGCTATTGGCTTTGTCTCTTATTTTATTTATCAGATTTGCATACCATGACAATCCCATCCTGACAGTAAGCACTCTAAAACCTAAAATCAGGAAAAGGAAACATCAGTGAACAGCTTCAAGTCATACCATATTACTGCCGCAATTGAATCCATCAAACCAACAGCACTCGCCTTCTAATTCCCCAAAACGTCTCCAGAACAATTCAGGGTCATCCACCAGGATAAACCAAAAAGTCAGGATGGCAATCACAGCTGCACAGTTGAAGTCTCTCCCTTTTTCTCCCTGCATCAGTGTCACACACTGGCGACAAAGGGGAGGGGCCTGCAAAGTCCAGGCCACCATCTTGACTTTTTTTGGACCCCTCTCTTCAGATACTGCTGTTTAATCAGCTTCTAGCAAGCCTTCCTTAGAGAAGATGATGGACAACCTCTTCCTTCTCTTCTTCCGCTTCCTTCTCCAGACTGGCCTCAGAAACCTAATCCATAGGACAGGTTCTCACCAAGAAACGTAGCTTGGGGGGGTAGGGAGCACTCTCCCTCCCCTCCCCCCAAAAGAAGTCCTATCAAAGATTTTGTCCACAAATAGCATATTCAATGATTCCTAGAATCTTAGGCCTGGAAGGGACCTTAGAGGTCTTCTAGTCCAACCTTGTGCCCAAGGGAGAAGACCTTATACCACCCTGGGCAAATGGTTGTCCAATCTTTTCTTGAAAGCTTCCAGTGATCAATTCCATACAAAAGTGAGGATCCGTAGAGCCAAGCTCTGTACCAGAGTTTATAGCAGTGATTTTCAAAGGTGGCAATTTTACGTTATGTGGACTTCAACTCCCTCTGCTGGCTGGGGAATTCTGGGAGTTGAAGTCCACATAAAGTAAAGCTGCCAAGTTTGAAAAACACAAGTCTGTAGGATGAATGGAACTGGCTTTCATCCAGCCAGTGAACAACTTTATGCATTTTGCATAAATTGAGGTGTCAAGTAGTTTTCAAAGACAGTCCCATGTTGTTTCTATTAAAAAAAATAGTGAAGAATCTGAACATTCTGCCCACAAATTCTGTGCTCAGAAAAAAAAGATTCTGTAACATACATAAAACACTGAAATCTACTTTTTATTCATTTATATATTAAATGCTGCCCATCTCGCTGTCTGAGGTGACTTTTCATTTTCCCTTCATGTTTCTCTTATTTATGAAGTAGTCAAACAGTTCTTCTCAGTTCTAAAACTCTATAATGTAACAATTAAAAGCCTGTTCACCGGGACTTACAATCTTGCTTATTAGATTTCACTGTAAGTGATCTATGTGTGCTATTGTGATTTTATTTCCCACTATCATAAGGACTAGAAACTTGTGTGTTTCTTTAAATTTCAGATTCTCAAGAGACTGGATCCTAGGTAAAACTCTACTTCCACAGCTCTTTATTCTTGGTGTGATTGTTCTATCCAATAAAACATGTTTACTTTTTTCACTTCTTTCTTTTCCTTGTCACTATAATTAGAAATCATGCAGTTTCTGGTGCTATTTTGAAGCTCATTAGCCATGTCATTTCTGTTCAGGTTCTGTTCTATTTCTAATCTCTTTGTTCCTGCTGTTGGGGAAATGAACTGCATCAGAAATAATGTTTATGATGGTGTAATCTCATTATTTTTATATCAACATACATGCACACTTTATCCCAAGCCAATTTCCTGATTGTTACAAAATAAACAATGCCATAAGGCACTAGTCGTATCAGCCCCTTTGGGATTAAACCCACCCACCTTTTCTTTATGGACTATATTTGCTTTTTGAGACTTCTTTATATTCTTCCAAGCCCAGTAATGGATGAGAAGAAGCATCTTTTTTTTCCTTTGCCCCTTTCTGTCCCTCTTTTGTCTCCCCACTCCCGCCCAGTCTAGTCTAGAGGGATCACTTTAAAGTCACAAATCTGGCTTTTGTGCCTAAGACTAGAACTCATGGTCTTTAGATTCTAGCCTGCTGCCTTTAACCAGCACCAAATTGGCTCTCAGTGCTTCCCTGTCTATTCCAATAGCTCTTTGGCTATCTCTTCTGTGGAATTTTGTATACTCTGCCCACCTCTTCTGCACATATAAATCCACCAGTCATAAAGTGGCCAAGGTTGGGGACCCCTGCTCTAGACATATCGTGATGTATCACAACGTTTTTTTGACTTTGCGGATCTGGGGTGGGCGTGGCCTGGTGCGTGACACAGCTGGCCCATGGGCCGCCAGTTTGACACCCCTGCTCTAAAGCTTTCCCAAGTAGCAATATTAGTCTGACTCTTCTGTAGTTGCCCAGATACTGAACTATTATCTTTGAGAAATCCTGAAAGCGGGGGGGGGGGGGGGGGGGAAACCAGATGACAGAAAGAAAACAAGCCAACGTATGCATTTCTTCTGTAACCTAGCTCTTCACCCATGCTCCAAGATTTCTCACAGTTAAAGGTTTGGCTGCACCATCAGAAACCCAAGGCATGGTCCTTATGGCCATGGAGATTTAAACTCGTTTAGAATCAATCCATATTACCTGACTATATTTCCTTTCATCCTGTTCTTCACAATTTTCTGATGTAATACATATAATAATAGAATTAAGAAGACATTTCCTAACAGTGAAAACAATTAACCAGTGGAATGGCTTGCTTCCAGAAGTTGTGGGTGCTCCACAACTTTTTAAGAAGAGACTGGACAGCCATTTGTCTGGAATGGTAAAGGGTCTCCTGCTTAATCAGGAGTGGCGGGGTGGGCTAGAAGACCTCCAAGGTTCCTTCCAACTATGTTATTCTGCTATATTCTCTTGTTGAAGAAAACTGAAGTCAAATAAGATTTCAATGACTCTATTTGTTTTTCTTTCTTACCTGTTTCTTCCTTACCTGTTAGTATTTTGCCATCATAAAGCATTCCAAAGATGTAGTTCACAATGGATGTGGGGCACCACCTTCAATCCTTTCAAAAAAAAAAGTGTGCTTTAGAAGCCTCACAAACCTATTTCTAAGGCTGTCTCCAGCTGTGTGTTTGCGTGTCCAACCGCTATTTTGGCTGTCTCAATGGAAGTGTTTTCTATGCATGGATAAAACACGTGGAGAAAATCTTTGAAGAAGCCAAGTCCTCCAGAAGATACGGCTGTTTTAATGAATCAAGGAGGTGTGCTGTGCTCACCCCAATTTGCTTTGCAAAGTGCTCCTCTTTAGAATGGACAGCTATCTGTCTGGAACTCCTGCCATGGGCAGGAGGGCTGGATTAGGAGTCCTCCACAGTTCCTTCCAACCCTATTAATCTACGTTCTATAAATGCATTGTACATCCCTAAATCTGAGCTGTCCAGGATGGGTGGCTATAGAAATCAAAGAAATAATTCTTAGCATCCCTGATCATGCTGGGTTCAATTTACCTTTCTTGCTATCATGGCTATAGTTTCAGGCTACTTTTCCATGCTGCTCCTTGATAACCTGTCGTTTCCACCTGCATGCATGCATTTTCATGTTCAGATCTTTGCTAAGGAAGTTTTGGCAGCCACCCTGCTTCTGACATTCTCCCCTTTTTTTGCTTCATTAAAATTGTTTGAAATTATGTCTGTAGTCTCAAGAGACTCCTGTGTTGCTGAACCTTCTTTTCCCATTAACTTTTTCTGCCTTGGAATCCAACTTATCATACCATAAGTTTATTATGAAAATATATCAGGGTTTGTTTTGTTTTTTTTTTACTTTTGAGCTAAAGTCATGTTCAACTAGGCTAGTTTTAGTTGAGCACAAAATGATCATTTTCTCCAAAATTGTTACACTTTTCCACTTGCTCAACTAAATCTTCCTCCCTGACTGCATCAAGTCAAGGGGAGCTGATCCTCTTGTTCCATCCTCTGCCTCCCTCTGAAGGGAAAAGTTATTAGCAAGATAAATCAGGCATTTTCTGGAACGACAATGCTTGTTTATGTCTCAGCAGATGTCAGGATAATTAAACCCCTCTCCCCTCCTATTGCAATGATTTCATGCTTCTTTGGGAGATCTGCAATTTGGTTTTAGAAAATATAATCTACATCTAGTCTTTGGTTGTCCAGGCAATAGTTGACACCAACAACAGTATTTTGTTGTATCCTTGTTCTGTATATATTAAACCACAGGTAGTCCTCGACTTACAATCATTTGTTTAGTGACCGTTTGAAGTTGCAACATCCCTTTAAAAAGTGACTTAAGATTGCTTTCCATATTTAACGACTGTTGCAGCATTCCCGTGGTTACATAAACAAACCTGGGGTTCTTGGCAACTGGCATGTATTTAGGAGACTTGCACTGTCCCAATGTCATGTGATCACCCATGTGTAGCCTTTCTGGCTGGGACTTTCCTTAACAATTGCACTATTCACTTAACAACTGCAGTGACTGACTTAATAACCATGGCAAAGAAAAATGGTTGCAAAATTCATTTAACAACTGCCTTGCTTAGCAACAGAAATAGGCTCAGTTATGGTTGTAAGTTGAGGATTACCTATACTGTTTTGCCATATATTAAATGCTTAGATTCAGAAATGAATGGAGTGGCTTCCAAGCCTAATCAAATACATAATCTTAAATTTATAGTTACTTTGCTCATTTAATCAATTCACCTGCTCTTTTGCATATCAAGAAAAATGTCTCAGAATAGCAGGATTATTAATTAAGATCATTAATAGGCCTGCTGAATTACTATCGTGAAGGGATGTAAGCCTGACCTTGGGAATGGAGAAGGAATGAGTAAAAACAGTTAAGAGGAAGTTTCAGAAACTACGAGGGCAATTCGGAAATAAACCTCCATTTGGTTATCAATGACAGATAGTCGCAGATACAGAACTTTTATTACACACATTAGAAAACTACAGCATTACACTACTTTTTGACATAATCGCCGTTCAAATTGAGGCACTTGTCATAACGTCTTAAAAAGTTTGAAATTCCTTAGTAGTAGTTGCTCAGCGCCAAATCTGGGCTATGGTGGGGGGAGTGATCCAAAACATCCCAATGGGACTGCTTCAAAAGTTCTTGGGTGTGTCTTGCGGTGTGCGGGCAAGCATTATCATGAACCAACACCACACCGGAAGTGGTGCCATAGAAAATCTTGCCAAATGTGAAGATGCCAATGGAGTACTGCTAGTGAAGTTCATGGAACGTGTTTTGACCATCAATTCAGAAGTCTACTGTGAAACATTACAAAAACTTAGACGAACCATCTATAACAAGCGTCGGGGCATGCTGACCTCCTGCGTGGTGTTGGTTCACAATAATGCTTATCCGCCAGTGATGGGATTCAGCCAGTTCACACCAGTTCAGCAGAACCGATAACTACTTTTTTGTTTCCCAGGCCCAGAATGGACTTCCAGAAGTGGCATCCATACAGAGAACCAATTATTCACATATTTGAATCCCACCACTGTCGCCCGCACACCACTAGACGCACCCAAGAACTTTTGAAGCTGTTCCATTGGGATTTTTTTTAAACCCCCCCCCCAGATTTGGTGCCAAGCAACTACTACTACTACATTTCAAACCTTGTAAAATGTTATAACAAGTGCCTCAGTCTGAATGATGATTATGCCAAAAAATAATGTAATGTTGTAGTTTTTCTAATGTGTATAATAAAAGTTCTAAATCCATGAGTGTCTGTCATTGATAAACAAACAGGTTTATTTCTGTATTGCCCTCATATTACTCAGTCCTCTGAAAGAGGGAAGCATGAGAAAAAAACAATAATCACAACTCGATTTTCCTTGCTATAAGGTGGAGTTTATACCAAAGAAAATGAAGACATCATGAGTTCCTTTCTCATGCAAGCCATGATATTTCCTATGACACTTTATGGGAATGAAATTTGGTACTTGGTAGAATCAGGATAGGAATAATTTCGTGCTTTGGCATGTAGGTGTCCTGAGAATAACAGTCAAGAAAACAACTATATGGATTACTGATCAGATCAACCCAAAGTTCTCACGATATAAATGACTAGGCTCAAATTATCCAACTTAGGTCACATTATTCCATATCTCTGGAGAAGGTTCTAATGCTGGGAGAGGTGGAAGGGAGGAGAAGAAAGGAAAGAGAAGAAGAAAATGGCCATCAGCCCCAAGTACATCCATTTAGGGGCTGGACACAGTGGCAATGGGTACACCATTGGAAGACCCAAAAGACTAGGTTAGGAACAGATCATCATAGAGAAAAATCTATCTACATCAGACATGTCAAACTCATGACGTCATGTCCTTCCGGCGGGATCTAAAAACTTATTTATTTGAGCAATCCGGCCTGGTTTGATGGGTTAAGGGCTGGGTTTTTAACATAGTTTTAATTACTGTTTATATCGGGCATAATATTTAATTGTTTTTTAACTTTTGTACTTTGTTTTTAATATTTATTGCCCTGTACACCACCCTGAGTCCTTCGGGAGAAGGGCGGTATAAAAATGTAATAAATATAAATATAATAAATGTGATGTCGCGCAACGTATCAGAGTTTTTTCTCCATTGCTGGCAATGGGGTGGGCACGGTTTCCTGATGATGTGTCCAGCCCATGGCTTGGCAGTTTGACACCCCTGATCTACATGGTCAGTAAGAGTAAAAAAAATATGACTTGATGGCACATAAACAAGATGAGGTAGAGAGGAACCCTGACAGGCTTTCAAGATTCTGTAAATCTACCCCACAACAATAAAAAGCATTCCCAGAATTTGTTGTGCCTAACAGAGTAACAGAATTGGAAGGAACCTTGGAGGTCTTCTTGTCCAACTCACTGCTCAAGCAGGAGTTCCTATACCATTTCATACAAGTGGCTGTTCAGTCTCTTCTTGAAAGCCTCCAGTATTGGAGTACCCACAACTCCTGGAGGCAAGTTGTTCCACTGGTTAATTGTTTTCACTGTCAGGAAATTTCTCGTTAATTCTGGGTTGGTTCTCTCCTTGATTAGTTTCTAGCCATTATTTCTTGTCCTGCCTTCAGGTGCTTTGGAGAATAGGTTGGCCCCTCTTCTTTGGCAGCCCCTCAAATATTGGAACACTGCTATCACGTCAACCCTAGTTCTTATTTTCATTAAACTAAACATACCCAATTCCTGCAACCATTTTTCATATGCTTTTGGCTCCAGTCCCCCTAAATAGGCTCCAGCTTACCTTAATGGACTGAGAACCTGCTTTCTGTCTGTCTGCCTGTCTGCCTGCCTGCCTATATGACTGTTTCTGTGTGCATGTGTGTGTGCACGCATTTATCACCAGAGAAGGGACCCCATTAAACGCAGGCATTTTTCTTAATTAGCTGTTTACTTCCATGCATATTCTTTTATCTACCTGACATCTGCTGCAGAATGATTTGTTGGTTCCCAGGAAATGAATGTTTCTTCCCAGACCAAAGTAGAACACGAGGAAAAGGAGAGACAGCAACATACCCCCCAAAAAATAAATAAATCAGCACAGCTAAGTTTGAATAGCATTGGTCAGCATGAAGCAGGTGATTGGGTAAGTGCCTCCTTTTTGCCTCTGCGGGTTGAGTTGAGGAAAAGCTATATGAGCAGAAGAAAGGTCGGAAGCTGAGGGAAATGGAAACTACTTAAAGCTAAATGCCAGAGTGTCATTTCAGCAAGCTAATGAAAATCAGCAATCCATGCCTAGAGATGCTATCGGGCATAGAGTTTACCCTTTTCACCTTTGTCTAAAACAGCACAGTAAACTTTTTTTAAGCCAAAGGCTTTGATTGGCTTTCAGGAGGCTGTTTCCAAAATGTAGGCTAGGCCAAGACAAAGAAATATATGGAATTCTCCATATCTTCTGAGGATGAACAAGACCAAGAGTTGGGAGCTCTCCAGATGGAGAGCCATATTTCAAAGTAAGGAAAAAAAATTTTTTGACTGTGATTGTTATTAAGCAGTAGAATAGCTTGGTCCATGGAGTTATGGGACCTCCGTCATTGGAGACAAAGGTCTGATGGCCATAAGGATGTCCTGCTCTAGACAGAGGACTGTACTAGAAGACCACCAATGTTCCCCCAACCCCAAGATTCTGTGTTCTAAAAATCAGAATAATTGATTTAAAATATATTTATAATGAATATTCCACTAAATTAATTTGTGTTAGATATGATACTTGTCTATTTCATAATCTCCTTTCTATCACATTAAAATGAAATTGGACAATATTTGGAGAATTGGAAAGCATTGGGAGGCAAAAAGACAAGATAATATAAACGTTGAGGTCGAAGCAAAAGTTTAGACCCAATCAGGACCTTGGACAGCTACAAGTGGAATTCGCATTGCCGATTCAGACAAAAAGCGCAGCAGGCTCTAATGTTGTATCTCTCTCTCTCTCTCTCTCTCTCTCTCTCTCTCTCTCTCTCTCTCTCTCTCTCTCTCTCTCTCTCTCTCTCTCTCTCTCTCTCTCTCTCTCTCTCTCTCTCTCTCTCTCTCTCTGTGTGTGTGTCCGTCCGTCTGTCTGTCTAGATTTCTATTTTATATTCTAGGGGAAAGTCCTCAGATCAAGCATGAGAAGATCAAATAAAAACCATACATGGTTTATGTCCAAAATTGAAGTTTGGTCCTTCCAAATATTTTGGATAACAATTCGCTAATTCCCTATCTTTGGCTATTGTATTACTGGGGCTGATAACAGTTGAAGTTTGAAACAACTGAAAGAGATGAGGTTGCTTTCTTCTGATTTGTGCTGAGAACTCATTGCTTCTCTACTCCATCACCTCTTTAATGTCTATGGACAAATCCTATGTAAATATGGAATCCAGATTCACTTTTCCAGATAACTTTTCTCTGTTGGAGAAAATCCATATAGTAGTACTGATTTTTAATTTTCTAATGACAATTAGCTGCCTTCTGCTCTAGTATGTATATGTGTATGTATGTATGTATGTATGTATGTACATACATATGTATGTATGTATGTATTATCTTTTAGTGCAAGCAGACATGATCCAAGAATCTGAATTTTTTCTCTTTACATCTCAGATCCTGGGCCTTTGGAGAACTGGGAGCAGTGTTTATACTGTCAACAATTTACTTGGCTCCAAAAGGAATGCAGGATTAAAATGCAATTGTCAAGAAATGATAGCCTTGCTACATAAGCTCAGGAATTACAAATAGACATTAAAACATATTTTGAATTGATGGTGTTGCTTAAGGAAGATATTAATAAAGCCACTTGGCTAAGGTTTGGACAGGAATGGGAATCTTTCAAGAACAGAAGATATATGAAGAATATTCTAAGGGTTTGCTGGAAGGGCAGTGAATGGAGACACTCTCTAAAGCAGGGGTTGTCAAACTGCTGGCCCGCGGGCCGTATGCATCATACCGAAGCTGCGCCCACCCCATTGCCGACAATGAATGAACCTTTTATTGTCAAAGTACAACCATGTATACATTGAGATTGGCTGAGCCTCCCTGCAAAAAGAGTTGCGATATGTCGCGACGCATCACGTGACGTGGTGAGTTTGACACCTGTGCTCTAAAGTGAGCATCCAAAATACTATTAATGCTCATCCTTTCTCAGCTCTTTCTCTTATCAGTCTTTGTCTCCTCTTTTAAAGTGATGGTCAATTTTTTTTCTCTTCTAATTAGACAATATTATGATGCTCCAATTTGTTAACCTTTGTGCACAAATCTTTTTAATTACAGCAGATGTTGGATGTATAGTCTGTATTTAGCAACAGCAATTAAACAGTTCAATAGCTAAATGAAAGGAACAGAAAAAAGAAAAAAAAGAATGAAAGGAAACTTTGTTCTTTCTTGAAAAGGTGGCTGCATTCACAGATACATTCACTATATGTGCCTGACGAAGAGAGGGGTGAGAAATTCAAGGAAATTTCGAAACTCCATCTCCCGGCTGAAGTGATTGGAGAAATGAAAAGGCATTTTGTAGATTTAAGGGGTATTTCTCTAGAGGATCATACAGAGGAGTCCTTTGTGGAATTCATAAAGGCTGGATTTGATGCGAGATTATAACAGGCTTAACCTGGTTTTTGAATTAACTTATTTTGTGGGCTTGCACAATACACTCAACTACAGTATAAACTAGTCCAATGAGCTGGATTGTCATAATACTCTGAGCCATTCTTCAGGTGCTAAGTCTTTAATTGACTTAGCTAAGCTCTCGAGGGAACATAGTGGCGCACCCATTATTTCAAGCAATTTCTTCTAACGCAAGGCCAATCAATTTATTTGCAGATGGCTTTTTGCCTGCAGAATACAGGTTTGTGTTATTCATCTTATAAATGCTGTTTCTCCAGTGCTGGGGTGAGCAATTAATTTTTCCAAGGGGGCCACATGAGAAACTGTGGCTGTTGCAGAGGGCTGCTGCCCCCGCCCTGTCACTGCAAGCTGGACAGGGACAGTTGGAGGGCTGGATGTGGCCTGCAGGCTATAAAATGTCCAGGTCTGTCTGTCGCAGCTCATACTAGTTCACATATATCAGAGGTAGCTGAGCCTGAAGTAACTCTCAGAGGCATTTAGTGCCCTTCAAATGCTAATGATACCATAGCATCACTAAAGAAGATGGTTTCCAAATTCTGGTTCATTGCATTGTCTCCTCCAGTATGAGTCATTTCTACGAAACAGGTACTTAGGGTTCTATCAGAACCCAGTTATTGGGAGGAGGGTGATTACTTTATTTGATCTTCCTGCCATTTCTGCAATACTCCTGGGTGGGGAAGCTATGGGTGCTACAATGTATCCTCTCCACTTTGCTATGGCCACTACAATGTACCCTCTCTGCTTTCCTCTATCTGCCTGCTCTTTGATTTATTTCCCTTGCTCCCAGCCTGGGGTGAGAATGGAATGTGCCTCCAGCCATCTGCCTTATCTCTAGCTGCAGAAGAAGAGGCACAAAGACCTAACAACCTTGGGAATGGCATCTTATCAACCCCGTTCCCACAGCGGGTTCACACCTAGAGATTGGCTCATTTGAACTGCCTGGATGGATTATTGGGGTGGGGTTTGCCAGTTACTCTTTTAACCTATTGATTTGCCTGTGAAACTCTCAGATCCTGCCTTCTGTGCTGGCTGTCAACTTCTCCTAATAAAAGTTCCTTTTGGAATGAAGTTCTGCTTTCTTGGGAAGAGGGATTGAGGCAGGTTCTATACTTCTCTATGATGGAGAAGCCAGAATACACATAGTCCTTGACTTACAACCACAACTGAGCACATTTCTGTTCCTAAGCAAGACAGCTGTTAAGAGAGTTTTGCCCCATTTATGACCTTTATTGCCACTTTGTTAAGTGAATCACTGCAGTTGTTAGTAATAGAGCTGTTAATCTGGCTTCCCCATTAACTTTGCTTGTCAGAAGGTTGTAAAAGGTGATCACGTGACCCCAAGACACTGCAACCGTCATAAATATGAGCCAATTGCCAAACATCAAAATTTTGGTCATGTGATCATGGAGATGCCACAACGGTTGTAAGTTTGAAAAACAATCACAAGTAACTTTTTTCAGTGCCATTGTGACTTCAAACAGTCACTAAATTAATGGTTGTAAGTAAGGACTACTTGTAATGCATTGATATTTTATCCTCTTTTTCTATGATGGCTTCTTTCCATATTCTACCCTGTCTAATCATCAAAACCCATAAATCATAGGTTTGTTTTTTTCCTGTGTTCAGCAAAAACACTTAGCACATTATAAGTTTCTAGTTATTAACAAATGTAGTTATTGTCTTTTTCCTATTCAAACAAGTCAATTTTGCCATCTCTGCAAATTCTGTCATCTTCACCAACTATTCCTCCTTTGTGGATATTTCAGACTCTTACCATCTTTGGCTTTATAATAATCTCACATCAGTTGCCATGTACAAAGACAGTTGTCCATAAGTCTTTTCTAGTTGTCTGTCCATTAGTCCCAGCAAGAAAACGTTTTGTAGCTCTCTGCATTTCTGATGGGAAATCAGCAGGAAAAGAACTTGTGAGAAGTGTCATTGTGTAATCCAATACACATCAGTGTGATATAATAGAATTCTGCCTAGCTTACTTCCATTGTAAAACATCGTTGCATTTCTGGCTCCCTCTCTTTGAAATAACCTCAGCCTGAAAAAAGGCATGTAGCTTTGTCTCTTTTCCATTTCTACCCAGATGTTAGCAGATCAGTTATTCTACCCAAGGGAGAATATTATCCCCCTGTGACAAAATTTCTGAAGTTCAGAGCAAATGGTGGAACTGTTATAAGTCCGTAACAATGGCAGTAAGCAAAGTTGCTTAATGTCCTTCAGCAGGTCAAAGACAGACTTAACAGCTGCATTTCTACAACATAATAGGCTTTGATCTGTATTAACCTTGATTAGGGAGTGGGTGACTAAGCAGGTGACATGAACCCAATTTGCTAAGTTAGATCACTTGTCAGTTTGAACCTGTGCAATAGATTAATTCGATAACCATTTTAGGGGCATTGGGTAAAAACAGACATTTTATAATAATGGTGTGTGGAAATGACCTTGGGAGATATGTACCTTCAGACTAGCAAAATTGGTTTGTGGTTCCTGTCTGGACTTCCTTGTTGGCCTAACATTCTATATTAGGAAGCTACATCTGTTCAGGGCGTTCATAATACCGGTAATAGCTCAGTTCTGGATTCAAGTCGCCAACATACTTTCTCCTCTGTAAAATTAGAAAAGTGAGTTATGTATTTATTTACTTATAGGTCTTTAAGTAAATGCTTCCAGGCCAGCCTACACAGCACCAATAACACAGATTTTCTGACTATATTCTTAAATCTAAATTTACAATACAGAAGCAGGAAAAAAAATCAACCCCCAGGATTGTATGGAATTACTTAAGTGAGCTTTTTTTTGGAGGGGAGATGTTAGTGGTTATTTTAAAATCTGAGTGATTTGTGTTCTATTATGGATAGTCTTATAGATAGTCCTCAAGTTACAACCATAACTGAGCCTGGCAATTACAGTCCTAAGTCATGATGGTCATAAAATGGGCTACTACGTGACCGGATCCAATTTTATGACATTTTTCAGAGCAGGTGTTAAGCAAACATGGTTGTTGTTGACTGAACCCATTGCTTCCTGTGGGCCAAATTTTAGCAGTAATCGGAAGTAAATGCCACTTTCTTTCAAAATCATTATAAATCGTGATCACATGACTGTGGGGCAGTGTAAATGGCCATAAATGAGCTCCAAAAGCAGTCACATGACTGAGGCTGAAGGGGGAGGGGTGACATCATAACTTCAAAATTGGCTTGTAAGCTAACTTTTGGGAAGTCTGTCATAATTTCGACCAGTCATTAAGTAACTAGTCGTAAGTCAAGGACTACTCTTACTTATTGTGAACATCCTGTGAATATTGTAAAGATGCCAGGTGTCAAGAATGAAACTTTGGATTGGCTGGGATTCAAATGAACACTGGGACTCTGGGGGCGGGGGGAGAGTATTGAATGTTGCTTTTAATATACTGCTTCACGGGTTTTTCTCTCAAACTTCTCCTTAATTCCCTGCTGTCACTATCCCCTAATAAAAGTTCCTTTTAAGACAATGCCGGTTTCAAGAGTTGTGCTTTCTTGGGTGGCTTAGCTGAGGGAGGTCCTTACAGTTGCTTTAAAAGTGTTTAGATCAGGGGTGTCAAACTCAATTTCATTGAGGGCCGCATCAGCATTGTGGTCACCCTCAGGGGGCCAGGGAGGGCCTGGCCTACTGGGTGGGCGTGGCTAGAGTGCATATGGCCTACTGGGTGGGCGTGGCCAGCTCTACATCGTTCGCATCAAGGGTGCCTATGGGGGCCTGGGCAGGAGTGGGACAGATCTGGGGGTCTCTGGCAGAAGGAGGGTCTCTGGGCCAGGGCCAAGGCAGTGGGGGCCGTTCCCTCACTGTTTCCAGGATGGCTTTGCAGGCCGCATGAAACCACTTTGTGGGCTGGATCCAGCCCCTGGGCCTTGTGTTTGACATGTCTGGTTTAGATGAAGAAATGAAACCTTTTTGATTTTGCTGAAGATCGTGAGAGCCTGAGCCATTTCCAAGGACACTTAAGCAGGTGTGGAAGAAAAGCAGATGGTTCCCATAGCAAAGGGAAATTGTTTACAGAGACCATGTGAGAGGGCAGGAGCTTGGGTGAAGAGAGTATTGTTTAACTCTTTGATCTGTTATCTGGAAACCTCAGACTGAACTTTGCTTTGATGGTATTATGCCGTGTATTCAATAAACAGTAAGATTTCTAACAAAGGAATGAAACTGGAGATTTATTTGGATTCTTGGGCTGGATGTTGACAAAAGCCCTCTTTCCTCCTTCAGAAGGAGGACATACTGGCTGACAACATGATTGGGCTTAATATGGTTTGCTTGATTAATGTGTTGTGTGAATAACATAAATAACCACAATTAATCCATGCCTTAGCATGAAGTAGGAACCCAGGGAAAGAAAAAGAGGAAACGAGAGAAGGAATCCCCCCCCCCAAAAAAACAACTTTTTATCTAAGAACAAGAATTATGGCTCTTTTAATGGAGGGCTATATATTATTCTGATGGCTGTAGAAGTTGACAATGGACAAGTGAATTAAGATATCAATTTTTCAACCATTTCTCTCAAGGGAAAAAAATGTTGTCAAGGGAGCAAAGGAAATATTAGTCGTGAGATATTTAACTGGGAGGTTCTTAAGACATCAGGGGTGTCCCTGCTTCCCAAAGGGTAACAATTGTTCATCCATTTTAGCAGAGATTGTGTTGATATTTCAGAGTTGAACTCTCTGATTTTTGTAGCATAAAGCCATGCATTAGATGAAACCTCTTTATAGCCTCTGAGGTGGAAGATCATTAGAGCAAAATGCCTCAGGAGCAGCGGTTTTGCCTAAAATGTCCACAGCCAATTTAAAACATTATCTTTCTAAAATACATTACCTTGTTTAGTGGCATTACAGTTTAATTTATGAGTTCTCGTGAGATGCAGAAACTGTCAGAACAAGGCCATACTTCTTTTTTCTTTTTCAGACACAGACTTCAACGGATAGTTAGAACTGCAGAAAAATCTATTGCTACAGCCGGCCTTCCATTGAGGACCTGTATACTGCACAGGTCAGAAAGAGGTTTGAGAAAATATCTACAGACCTCACACATCCTGGACATAAACTGTTTCAATTCTTCCCCTCAGGATGCTGATATAATGCATTGCACGCCAAAACAACCCGACACAAAGACAGTTTTTCCCCCCAGGGAAAAATTAGTTGCTAAACAACTAATTCAAACTACCTAGTTAAGGCTGTATTACTATTATCCTTCTCATCCTTCCTATTACCCATTCCTTATCTTCTTATGACTATAACTCTGTTGCTTGAATCTTACGATTTATATTAATTATTTTATTTAGTATCCTAATATGATTTATGTTGATTGCTTATTTAGTATCCTATGACCATCACTGAGTGTTGTATCTTATGATTTATGATGAATGTTTTTTATGATTATAATCAAAAGCCCCCTGAAGTTTTGCACCGGCTCGCCACAGGGCTGTGTGCTTAGCCCCTACCTGTACTCATTGTACAGATATGATTGTGTATCATCCGACCCATCTACTGCGATAAAGTTCACAGATGATACTACTGTAGTGGGTCTTATTACAGGTGGGGATGAGACAGCATACAGGGGGGAGGTACAGAAACTATCCGTATGGTGTTGCAACAACAACTTGCACCTGAACATCGGCAAGATGAAAGAGATGGTGCTAGACTTCTGGAGGAAAAAGGAAGAACCTGCCCCACTTTACATTGGGGGGGCTGTGTGGAGAGAGTTTCCTCCTTTAAATTTCTGAGAGTCTAGCTCTGAAGATCTTACCTGGAAAGTTAATACAACCCAGGTGGCCAGAAAAGCCCAACAGAGACTTCACTTTCTCAGGGTCTCACAGAAGAACAGGGTAGAACAATGGCTAATGACCCTCTTTTACCGGACTACTATAGAGAGCGTACTCTCATTCTGTATGCTGGTCTGACAGCTGTGGATAGGAAAGCATTACAGAGGGTGGTGAGCACAGCACAAGACATTGTGAGCTGTCCCCTGACACCACTGGATGACATTGCCAGGGCTCGCTGCCTTGGAAGAGTGAGGAAAATTCTCAGGGACGACTCACACCCTGGTCGGTATCTCTTTACTCTCCTACCATCGGGTAGGAGATACAGGAGTATAGCCAGCCATACCAACAGGCTGAAGAACAGCTTTTATCCATGGGCTGTTAGGCTTTTGAATGGGAAATAATCTTATGCAGAATTGACTTGGGAGGCCGGTGTGTGGTGTAGTTGGTTCACACAGTGTGGTGGGATGGAGGGTTTGTTGTCACTGTGTGTTGGGGGGAGAGAGCACGGGGGGAGGCTCAGCTAATCTCAATGTACACATGTTGTACTTTGACAATAAAGGTTTATTTATTTATATTATTTATTTATATACATATACATATACATATACATACATATACATATATATACATATATATATATATACAATTGTTGTGCAATTAGCTCACATGGTGTAATAAGATGGAGGGTTTGTGTCACTGTGAGTTTGGGGTGGGGGCATGAAGGGAGGCTCAGCCAATCTCAATGTATACATGGTTGTACTTTGACAATAAAGGTTCATTCATTCATAATTGATCACTTGTTGCTTGTATGTACACTGAGAGCTTCTGCACCAGAGACAAATTCCTTCTGTGTCCAATCCCACTTGGCCAATAAAGAATTCTGTTCTGTTCTGTTCTGTTCTGCTCTGCTCTGCTCTGCTCTGCGCTGCTCTATTCTATTCTACTCTACTCTATTCTCAAGGTCTTTTTTTCTATTAAATGAATTTAATCAGAGCAGACTTCAGGTTATGCACTGCATATTTCCCTTTATTTATTTATCTATATAACTTTTCAGAAATGTTCCTGTATTTAGGTCTGTCCTGGCCATTGGCTCACATAATAAAAGTAGAAAAATCAGGAGTACAGGTAGTTGGCAACTTATAACCATTCATTTAGTGATTGTTCTAAGTTACTGAGTAAGTTATGACAGTTTTCCACATTTACCACTGTTGTAGCATCCCCATGTTCACGTGATCAAAATTCAGATGCTCGGCAACTGATTCATATTCATGATGGTTACAATGTCCTGGGGTTCTACAATCACCCTTTGTGACCTTCTGACGAGCAAAGTCAATGGGGAAACCAGATCTATTTTACAATGATATTAGTAACTTAACAGCTGCAGTGGCTCACTTAACAATGATGGCAAGAAAGGTCATAAAATGAGGAAAAACTCACTTGACAGCCATCTTGCTCAGCAACAGAAATTTTGGGATCAATTGTGGTCATAACTCAAGGGCTACCTTCATCAGATGCAGCTTCAGCCTCTCGCTTCATCACGCATGTATCTGGCCAGCCAAGGTCAAGGGGCTACAGGTAATTCTTGACTTATGACAGGTCACTTAGCAACTGTTCAAAAAGGGACTGCCCCATGATCATGTGACCACATTTTGGGCCCTTGGCAACAAGCTTGCATTTATTATTATTATTATTATTATTATTATTATTATTATTATTATTATTATTATTATTATTATTATTATTACTACTACTACTACTACTACTTCCACACACTCTTGATTTCCTGCAACTTCAGAACAGGAGGAGGAGGAGGAGGAGGAAGAGGAGGAGGAGGAAGAAGAAAAGAAGGAGAAGGAGGAGTAGGAAAAAAGCTTTCCTCTCTTTTATTTTTCCTGTATCCTTCCTCCTGTGTAAGTGTTTCCAGAAAGGGTAAAATTGTAGCAGAGATGGTTCATAATCACAATCAATAGAGTAAATGGAACAATCAGACTGAGGAAAAGATCACATGGCAGTTAAGATAAAAGTCTAGCTTTCCAGCAATGGGCTTATTAGGCAGCCAGCAAGCGAGAATGCTTTTTTTTTCCTGTTGTATCCACTTCCTTTAAAAAAAACCCATTGATTTGTGCCTGGTACGTAGTTGTCATAGTTTCATGAATAAAAGTTCCATGGCTCATAGAATCAAAGACTTCTCCTCCCACCCCACAATCAATAAAAAGAGATTCAGAGAAATTGCAAGAGCTCACTATGAGAGCTGCCCTCCATTTATTTTTAGCCTGGAGAAATGTAGACAAGGCTACTTGAATTCTGCAGTGGGATAAGTGAGGTTCCTGAGTCCTCGTCTATTTTGCTCATCCAATTTGCAGGTACACTGTTTTTGGATCTGGAGGTTTCCCATAGAATTCCTGGCAACTGAGTTTTGAGAGCTCAACTTGTCTCTGTCTGTTTGCTTTTACCTTTCTTTTAACTCCCCGACATCAGAAGGAGTCTGGTAGGACCTTTTATGACTAACACATTTTGTTAAAAGGCATAAGCTTTTGTCAGCTATGGCCTACTTCTTCAGATGCCTGACAGCAGATCAGAAGCAAAAAAATAACAAAGACCAACCCAGTTCAAAATGCTTGCTACATATTTAATGTCCCAAGTATTTTGATCCTTGAATTGTCTTTTTATTTGCCTACTGACATAGGAAGTTCACATTAGGTACATTCATATTAAAATGGAAACTAGGCTAATTTCTCTTTCTCTTTTGAAAGACCTTTATTGCCCAGCAAAGTTTCATTCAGAAATGAAGTTCTCCAGATCTTCTCCTGCTTTGGAAGACCCAAGATCTAAGACTTTACTAGGCAAGGCTGACCAAGCCAGATAAAAAACATGTTCCAAAATGTGGATCTAATCTTTGGCCACAGAAGCTAATGGTATTGGCTTTCATCCCAAATGGACAACCTGTGACACACCAGATGTTGCAGAACATCAATTCTAGCCATTGGTGGGAGTTGCTGGGAGGCGTAGATCCTATTACAGTATGTCCTAAAGGTCATGTCCTGCTTTCCTGGGGCTGTGTCTGATGGCTATGTCCTGTGTTGGATTTTTGGGTGAGGGGTTGCTGGTTCTAATTCTATCACTCTGGTATTGTTAGCTATCAAATCTTGCTCCAAGGATTTTCAAAAGATCCTGTCTTGAATGGGTTCTCCAGGTAGTATTTGCTCATGAATGTAGCCTCAGTCTTTCTGAATGGGATTGTCAAATTTGCATTTCTACAGATCTGGCCTGCTGAATTTCTGGCTGGGGGAGAGGGAGAAGTTTCTGCCTTTCAATATCCCCAAAAATATTTATTTCTCTGGGGGGGGTGCTGTCTTCCTACAGATGAAGAAATTTCCCCTTCTGCATCCATTTTTAATTTTAAAATAATGGCTAAACCAGGGGTAGGCAACCTTGGCTCTTTTAGACTTGTGGACCTCAACTCCCAGAATTCCTGAGCCAGCTTGGCTGGCTCAGGAATTCTGGGAGTTGAAGTCCACGAGTCATAAAAGAGCCAAGGTTGCCTACCCCTGGGCTAAACCAAACAAAATTCAACTTTCCTATGAAATGTGCTTCCCTTTCTTAAAGGGAAAGGAAGAGGAGGGAGAGGGAGGAGAGGAGAGGAAAGGAGAAAGGAAATGGTAAAGATAATCTGAAAAGTCTATATCCAGACCTTTTGGTTTTTGAATAAAAATACTGAGTTGCTTATTCCAGTTCTGGTTTCAGCCCAAATGTGGGGCTGCTCATCATGAGCCTTTTGAATCAAAGACCCAAACTGTAAATCAGTAATATGAGATTTGTCCCATTTCCAAGTTATACAGTTCGGGTGGCTTTCATTATTATCCAGAAACATCATTCACCAGAAGTCAAAACAAAACATCAGTTAAATTGTGATTGCACCAAAGTGCTTCAATCAGGTAGCAGAAATGTCCAGTTTGAGGCCCAGGAGCCTCTGGTAACTCCCAAAAGCTTTGAAATGGGTCTCAGAAGCTTCTGTAACATTTGTCACTCAATTGTTATTCTTAATGTCTTAGAAGGAGGGAAAAATTAAATAGATGGAATGTACTAATTCTACCTGTACTAGATTAAATTACATTTAAATTGTGATTCAATTAAGATTAATTTTCATTTATTTTTGTCTTGTCTCTGCCTACTTTTCTGCAGTTCTCTTCTGACAGAAGGGGACAGTCAAGATGGCAATCATGACCTTGATATTAAAATCCTATCAATTTTTACATGTGGCACATAGGAACATAAAAGTTTACAGTTATCAGAATGTTGAAAGAAAGGTCTTGACCGCAAGGATGTCAAACTGGCAGCCTGCAGGCCTGATATGTCACACGGAGGCCACGCCCACCCCAGCTCCGCAAAGCAAAAAAATATCACAATATGTCACAATACATCATGTGACACAATCAAGTTTAACACCCATCCTCTTTGGGGTAGTGTGGAGTATGATGTCACAGTCTCATATAGGAAAGGGCTTCCATGCTGCTAGCATCATTCCCACACACACACACACACACACACACACACACCTTACTTTCCCCTGCAGACGTTGTGGATATTAGATCAGCATTTCTCAACCATAGCAACTCTAAGATGTGTGGCCTTCAATTACCAGAATTCCACAGCCAGCCATGCTGGCTGAGAAATTCTGGGAGTTGAAGTCCACACATCTTAGTGTTGCCAAGGTTGAGAAAAAACTGAGATAGATTAATTTTCTGAAAAAAGAGGAAGTAAAAGCAAGAAAAGCCAGGACAATAGGGGTCAAATTCATGAAGTATATTAATACCAGCTTCTGAGGATCTGGAGAGATAGACAGGAAAAAAGATGCTCTGAAAACACCTCATGATTTTGCAGCCATTGCTTACTCAGAATCATGGCCTGTTATCAACAGCCAACCTGCAGACAGGAACAAATCAGAAAGAAGGCCTTCTGTTGGGTTATAATGTAATGATGTAATAATGCTAAATCACCTCCATATCATCAATCCCACCACTGACTAAGGAAACATTGGATGAAGTTAGGAGCCTCATCCTCAAGACTTAGTCTTGAAGACCCCCAACATCAAAACAGAGATCACAAAAACAAAAGTGTAGGTGTATTCAGCTGAGCCAAAAGCCAATTGAGACTGCTTGGGTTACTTAAAAGTAACCTGCTGAAGGAAGGTTGAAATGAATTTGTTTAAGAACATTGTGCTAGTATTTAAAGAAAAAAACTAATATGTCTGTGCCTTAGAACAGGGATTCCCAATTGGCCATTTTATGGCTTGTGGACTTCAACTCCCAGAATTCCAGGGCATTAGGAATGGTTCTTCCTATCTTTTAGATGTTTAGCTCTGCCTTCCTTTCCAATGAGAATCCTTCATTCTTTTTAAAGACAAGGTTGGAAATTGGGAATTCAGTGGAGTAAAGAGTTGTATCTACTTTCTTCCAGAAGTCATTCTGATAGAATAGAATAGAATAGAATAGAATAGAATAGAATAGAATAGAATAGAATAGAATAGAATAGAATAGAATAGAATAGAATAGAATAGAATAGAATAGAATAGAATTCTTTATTGGCCAAGTGTGACTAGACACACAAAGAATGCGTCTCCAGTACAGAAGCTCTCAGTGTACATATAAACAACAAAGTGATGTCATAGATCATAAATCATAAGATGCAATCATAATCATAAACAACAACTGATAAATCATAAGATACCAATAGGAGAAGGCAGTAGGAAAGATGACAAGGTGGGAAAGATGATAAAGATGAGAAGATGTCAAGGATAATAGCAATCCAACCAACTACATAGGTAAATACCTTTAGGCATAAGATGATGCTGTGGGAATTAGGTGTTTAGCAGAGTGATGGCATGGGGGGAAAACTAACTTTGTATCTAGTTGTTTTGGCACGCAATGCCCTGTAGCGTAGTCTTTGGTTTACAACCAGAATTGATACCTGAATTTCCATTTCCAAGCAAGGTGGTTGTTAAGCAAGTCATGCCCAATTAAGATCTTTTTTGCCATGGTTGTTAAGTGAATCACTGGTGTTTTTTGTGAATCATGTGGTTGATAAGTAAATTTGGCTTCCCCCATAGACTTTGCTTGTCAGAAACTGGCTGGGAAGATTGCAGATGATCACATGACCCTGGGACGTTGCAATTGTTGTAAATACCTGCTGGTTGCCAAGTGCCTGAATTTTGACCAAGTGTCTCAGAGGATGCTGTAACAGTCCTAAGGGGAGGACTGGTTCTAAGTCCCCTTTTTCCAGTGCTGTTGTAACTTTGAACAGTTGCCCAAAAAATGGTTGCAAGTCATTGTCCTAGATGCCTGATTTTAGGACAAGCTACATAACCCAGAGTTTTTACCAGCAGAGAATAGAACCTCTGCAATCGGAAGCTATCATTGTGCCCTTCCTAACAGCACTTGCTGCTGGAAATAAGATTTCGCTTTGTCTAATGGGCCAGCCATGCCATGTTCCTTGGTGAAGGATGGAAGCTATTATGGAGTAGATCAAGAGCTCATGAATAGCACCCATATGAAGAACGGGTAGAAATTGTATTTTCTGCAGGGCTTCGTCAATGAGTTCATCTGTTACCCAGGAGCAAAGATGCTGCAGTAACTGTTCAACGGATGAAGCATAATTCAATCTTCGTGCTTGCTCACTCGTGGGTTTATTTTGAGCAGTGAGTGAGTCAGCCATGCTGAAACTGTACCTAGAAATGAAGTGGCACAGGGCTGAGCTTTTGCCCCCCCCCCTCCCATTTTTCTCCCTGATGCATTGCTGAAGCCAAAGTGTACTGATTTTAATTCCACTTTTGACCTTAAGCTGAGCTTGATTCACAGCCTGGGTTGTAAATAGAATTATTTACATGCATGCAGAACAAATAACACCCCATGCACTGTCAGGGTGCCCAGAAGAAAGGACCAATAGTTCCTCATTAGAATATTAGAATTTGATCTTTTTCTTGAAAGTCTGCAAAAAATGAAAAATGAAAGCCATCCTTTTGCAGCTCAGATATGGCCCCTGTTCTGATCTAGTTTGCATCAATTCTAAGTGACCCACAGTTGCCCTGAAAATGCATTCAAAATACATTCAAAAACCAAGTCATGGTCAACAGTGCTTTGCTCCCTTTGTCCATCAGTTTGCCCTACTTACACATATTCCTTGACTTATGACCACAGCTGAGCCCAAAATTTCCATTGTTAAGCAGGGCAGTTGTTAGGTGAGTTGTGCCTCACATTATGACTTTTTTGCCATGGTTCTTAAGCAAATCACTGCAATTAAGTGATTTGTTAGGTGACTCTGGCTTCCTCCCTATTGGCTTTGCTTTTTTGAAAGGTTGCAAATGACAATCATATGGCCCCAGGATGCTAACACTGTCATAAATGCATGTTGGTTGCCAAACAGCAAATTTTGATCATGTAATAGTGCAAGTGCTTCAATGGTTGTGAGGACAGGAAGTATGTCACTTTTTTCAGTGCTCTTGTAACTTCAAATGGTCACTAAACAAATGGTAAGTAGAATAAAATAGAGTAGAACAGAACAGAACAGAACAGAACAGAATAGAGCTGGAAGGGACCTTGGAGATCTTCTAGTCCATCTCCCCCTCAAGCAGGAGAACCTATACCATCTCAGACAGGTGAATGTCCAGTCTCTCCTTAAAAATCTCCAGTGATGGAGCACCCACGATTTCTGGGGGTAAGCTGTTCCACTGGTTAATTGACCTCACTGTCAGGAAGTTTTCTTCTTAGTTCCAGGTTGCTTCTGTTTTTGATCAGTTTCCAACCATTGTTTCTTGTCCTTCCCTCTGGTGCTCTGGTGAACAACCTGGTCCCCTCTGCCTTGTGAGAGCCCCTCAGATACTGGAACACTGCTATCATGTCTCCCCCATTTTTTCTTTTCTTTAGACTAGCCAAATCCAAGTCCCATAGCCATTCTTCATATGTTTTAGTCTCCAGTAAAAAAGAAAGTCGAGGACTTACTTGTACCTGTGATGGGAGGCAGGGGGCGGGAAATAAAAAAATTACCAGGGCAGTATGATTGCATGGTCAAAGTTCCTCTGCTTTTCAATGTATGGCAATGTATGCAACTCACATGAAAAATCAGTAGGTCTTTGATCACTCAAATGACGCCATTTTAATGCTTTCAAATACTTTGAAATCTCTGACCCAGAATAAGACCACATTGGAGCAAATAGTAGAGTTGTTAGAATAGGAACTTCTGTCTAAATTTACCAGATATTGGGGGGAAAAATAATATAATCAACTTGATTCTGCTGTGTTGGATCCAGCAGTCTTGGCATCCTTTGTCACTGTACAACAGAGATAGTTAAGAAAAACACAATTCTTCTAGGCCAGTTCAAAATTCTAATCGAGGTGGCATCTAAGTTAGGGATCCATTCATGAATGTAATGAAGTATTCACTTCCTTGCAGAATTCTCCCCCTAAGCACTTCTTTTACTGCTTTCTGTAAAGACTTGATTTCTGGAGTGAGTACATGAGCCATATTTCCTTCTTAATGGCATGTAGAGAGGCATAAACACAGAGAATGGATGTGTAGCTCTGTTGGATTGGGTTGCCAATTAGTATTCCAGAGAACATTTTTTCCCTCCGTTTTTCAAAGTGGCAGGAAGTTCACACCATTAAACAAGGATAAGGGTAGGAGGTGGAAGATTTAATGGAGGAGGGGATGTGTTCTTTCAAGGCACCTGTTCAAAACATGAATCATCTGGGGAAAAATGGTGGGACTTGAAATAAAAGACAGATAGTATCCAAAATATACAATGCTTACCAATGCAACAGAATATTTAGAATAGAATAAAACAGTTGGAAGGGACCTTGGAGGTCTTCTAGTCCAACCCCCTGCTCAAGCAGGAATCCCTATACCATTTCAGACAAAAGGTTGTCCAATCTCTTCTTAAAAACTTCCAGTGTTGGAGTATTCACAACTTCTGTAGGCAGGTTGTTCCACTGATTAATTGTTTTAACTGGCAGGAAATTTCTCCTTAGTTCTAGGTTGCTTCTCTCCTTGATTAGTTTCCATCCATTGCTTCTTTTCCTGCCTTCAGGTGTTTTTAATAGGTTGTCCCCCCCACCCTTCTTTGTGTCAACCCCTGAGATATTGGAATACTGCTATCATGTCACCCCTCGTCCTTCTCTTCATTAAACTAGACATACCCAATTCCAGCAACCGTTCCCTGTATGTTTTAGCCTCCAGTCCCCCAATCATCTTTGTTGCTCTTCTCTGTACTCTTTCTAGAGTCTCAACACCTTTTTATATCGTGGTGACCAAAACTGGATGCAGTATTCCAAGTGTGGCCTTATCAAGGCATTGTAAAGTGATATTAATACTTCACGTGATCTTGACTCTATCCCTCTGTTAATGCAGCCTAGAATTCTTTTGGCTTTTTTGGCAGCTGCAGCACACTGCTGGCTCATATCTAAGTGATTGTCCACTAGGACTCTTGTGATCCCTCTCACAGTTGCTACTATTGAGCAAGGTGCCCCCTATACTATACCCGTACATTTGGTTTTTCTTGCCTAAATGTAGAACCTTATTTTTTTTCACCATGGAGAGACTTTGGGAGAAGGAATGATACAGATCTGAACGAACAGTGACTATGGTGCAGCCAAGACCAACAGTCTGGTAGAAAGCTCAGTCCAACAGAGCCTCTCTGGATAAGGAGACCGTGAGAGATTACCCACATGTGTTCCATGTGGCTACTCCTCATGGGGAGATTGCAGGACAGTAGTCAAACTTTCTAACTCATTTTGGATTTATAATTATTTTAAAGTTAAAAGCAATCTTCCAAGCCACAAGTTTGAAAACTACCTGGTGAGTAAAATTTCACCCCAAAACAGAAGAAAAATCAAGTAGCAGCTTAGGGAATTTAAATAATCTAAAGTAAATGACAGAAAACAAAATAAGAACTTCATTCAAGAAAATTATAAATGAATTAAGAGACCAGACAAATTTAGCATATTAGGACTTTTGTTAAGACGTTTGAAATAACTTAAAGAAATGGGACACTAGATTACACTAAAAAAGGAAAGTTATGTTTTGAAGGGAAGGAAGAGCTGAGAAATTTATAAAACGAGAGACAATGGCATAACACTTAAGGCATTTGAAAGCATTTTTGAAAAACTAATAAGAGAAGAAAAACTAATAACTAAACTGGCAGCAACATTTTTTGTGCCTGAAAAAGCCTTTTTTGAAGAGACTATAAGAGAAAGATGTGAAAGAATCAGTGCAGAAGTAGACAGACAGAAAGAAGCGGTGAAACAAATACCAGTTGATGTAAAAACACTGGAAAATAAAGAGGCAGTTTATAATAAGCAGAGATGAAAATTAAAAAAAATACAAATTATAGGCAACAGATGAAAAATAACCTGGGCAAGGACTTATTAATGATTTACAAAAGAAAGTTCTGAAGGCCTTGAATAAATCTTCTGAGATGGGGAAATATGTCAAGGGAAATTCCATCTGTTCAGTAAGCCTGCTTAAATATTACAGGCTTTCACTGCCTATTCAATCCTATAACAGCAACCTGATGAATTAAACACCAAGATTATTGGAAGCCAAAGAAAGAATTATAAAGTTGACTTGTTTGGTCAGGGCTAAAATAATTATTTCTATAAAATTCTGGAGACCCTTTATGGACTGTTTGCCATACTTGGAGAGAAATTACAACCGTTTTTGAAATTATGATTGGATAAGAGGGGTCGGCATGGAAAGAGGTAAAATATTTATTTATTAATTACATTTATATACTACCCATCTCACTGTAAACAAACATACAAGTAAACAAGTAATTTTATAGAGGGTGTGGAAATATTAAATTTGCCTACGTTTGTTCCAAGGAAGATCAAGAGTTTATCTCTTTAAATACTCTTTTTTCCCCCTATTTTTCTATTTTCTGTTTCTTTTCCTTTTTGCACTTTGCATTTATTTCCTATCTAATTTATTTTGTCTCTGGTTTTTGTTTGTACTGTATTTTAGTATTGTTAAACTCCTTAATAAAAAGTATTTTTTAAAAAAAGTTATGTGGAAAAAAGTAACTGAGTATGCCGTTATGCTTACATTCTGACTATGTTCACAGAAAATCATTAACCATCTAACTGAAAGGTAGAATGGCTTGTTACTCGTTTTAGCACTCATGATGAAAGACTCAAAAGAGGTCTATTCTTTTGTATGACTGTGTCTCAAGGGGTTGTTTATGCCAGCTGGTGTTTTTGTGATTTGTTGTAAGGAAAAGTCAGAAGGAAGAACGCGCAAGGTATTATTTACTGAACCTTCATACTATAAAATAGAGCTAAAGCAGTTATGGTTAAATGCACTCAGCCCATGCTGAGCAAAACTCACCAGGTTTAGACTGAGAAGAAATAATCTCTTCTTTGGAGACTTTCCTTCACTCCTAAACCTTGCAATAAAAGCAGTAGTATAGCCAGAAGCTATACATCTTACGTATTTGTCGCAATGGAGAATTTCTACAGAAGTTGCCAAGATTGGACCTTGAGAGACTGAAACCAGAATGCCTGCAGACTATCCAAGTGATTTCTCGGAAGGCCTGATATATGATAGACAAGGAGAACTGCAAAAACAGACTAGCAGGGACGTTTGAGGACCCAGTGGATGACTCCTTCTCCTATTTGTAATTTATATTCAGGAAGGCACTGCTGATATAGGGACTCCTGCTTGAGCAGGGGGCTGGACTAGAAGACCTCCAAGGTCCCTTCCAGCTCTATTCTGATTGATTGATTGATTTAATCTTTGGGTCAAATCCTTTACACAGCACATAACCAATCTGTGGAAGAGATGGTGATGACCATTTCCTTGGATGACTTCAAAAAGGGACAGGATAATTTCATAAAGGACCTATTTATCAAGGGCCATCAGTCTTGAAGATTGAGCGTTGCCTCCTGGTTGGGACAGCAAAGCCCCATCATCTAGTTGCTGGGGACAATGGTGAGGCAGGCTTGTATCTCTATCTCCTCTCCTAAGAGCTCAAAGGTTGGTTCTCTTGGTTGGCCCAGTGGTTGGTCACTGTAAGAAGCAGAACGCTGGCCTTAGATGACCCTTGGCCTAATCCACCAGAGGTATTCTAATGAGCCGCTATGGAAGAGCAGCTAAGGTGTTAGGAGAGGACATGGTGATGGCCATTTTAGCTGAATAGCTTAAGAGGAATAGGACATTAAATAAATGGCTGGTCTTTCTACCGACCCCAAAGACCCAGTGCTGCTTTTGCGTTCAGGGAACATTCTTCCATATCCCAGTTGCAGAGAACAGTGGGAGAGAGGTATGTTCAGGGAATTTGTTCCAATTTAGATTATACTCAGCTTCATATAAAAGCTGTAGTTTACATTTTCAGCACTGAGCAGGGTAACGGATTAAATATTTCCAGCACAATGATTGGGTCACAGATAAATAAATAAGTAATCATGCAAGTAATTGAGAAGCTGGGGTGAGAAGTGAGAAGGGATAGGACTGTCTCATGTCTACCTTGCTATTTTTTGGGCCATTCTCAGGCTAAAACAAAATACTTTTAATGTTTGCTTTAAAATGGCCGAAATGTTTTGGGGTGGCAAGATGGGAGGGGATTCCAGAATCTCAACAAAGAATGGGGGGAAGCCAACTGTAAGCTGCCCAGTTCTGTTCTAATAAAGGATTCCCCCCTCATTTTATATAATTGAGATTACATTACATTAAATTATTTTGATTAGCTCTATCATCTTTCGGCATTGCACCCCCAACATAGAATTCAAGGAGGATACTTGGGGAAAGGAAACAGGAGAGGCGAGGGGAGGGGAGGGGAGGGAAAGGAAAGGAAAGGAAAGGAAAGGAAAGGAAAGGAAAGGAAAGGAAAGGAAAGGGAAGGGAAGGGAAGGGAAGGGAAGGGAAGGGAAGGGAAGGGAAGGGAAGGGAAGGGAAGGGAAGGACCATATTGCAAACACATACTTAAATATTTGCTTTTCTGTCATTCCCAAAATTTAGACACCTTTCTCGTTAACAAAATAGAAACACAAGGGATTGACTTCAAGTGGAATTCACTTGCCAGCATGGTGTATTCTGTTCTCCAAAGAGAAATATGATTAAGGAGGCATAGTCTGACAGCTCCTGTCACTCAACGCTTTTCATCCCAATCTACTTTTAAACAGCTTGTAAATATTTTAACACTTTTTTTAAAACTCCAATTCTCTGATTTTTGATTTTTGATTTTTTTTACAAGACCAAGGTGAGAAGAACATCAGGTCCAAAAAGGTGGATATAAGGAAAGAGGAATGAGAAGGAAAGAATGCCCTGGATTAGGAAATTTAGACTATATTAACAAACACTTTTTGTATTTTTTTATTTCTTGGCATCCTTTGAAAAAGTAGTTTCCAAGAAGGGTTGATGTGCCTCCAGGAAGACATGGTTGGCTGTTAAAAAAACAACAACAACCCAAAGCATTTTAGAAAGGTAGCATGCAAAACCAGAAGAGCTCTTTACTGCTCCGGAGATGCTTAGCAAAGATACATTGGATCTCTTGGAAGCATAAAGTTGACACCTGAAAGCAACACTTTAAAGCCGTTGTGTGTTTTCTGGAATTGCATAGCAGAGCCACACAGTCTCCAGTTGATGCTTCATTGGCATTTTTGCTCTCTCCAAAGAACCTTAGAGATTAACTCCAAAGCAACAGCTAGAAGTTACTTTTAAAACAGAGAGTGTAAGAATGCTTACATCCTTTATGTTTTATGTTTTTATTTATTTTCTAGATATATATGCTTCCCATTTCGCTGTCCAAACTGACTCTGTTTTATTAATATTATTGCAATTTCTTTACATGTTGTGAGCTGCTTAGAGTTGTTGAGAGCTGGGTGGCATACAAGTTTTGATAATGTGTAATTAATGATGATTGCGGGCAGACTCAGCCAGAGGTTTAGAGTGGATTTGGCATTTTTTATCCATCTACTGAGTCCTTCCCAAGGACTTGGGGTAGGCAGATGTAGTTGAGGGTGTTAACATGTCATTGCAGGATGGAAATTGTTGCAAGTAAAGCTGCCTTTGCAATTGACTGATGGTGATTTTGTCAATGCTATGATTTTCAAGTGGTATTCCCAGTGCTTTTTTTTGTAAAAGGAAGAGGTGCCGGAACTCACACATGTCATACAACCCGCCTTGCCTACCCTACAAGGTTCCGTCTTTGCTTTCTTTTGCTGTAGTCATTCTATTTGCTGGTCTTTCTATTTTATGGGATTTATCCAGTTCTTTCTTTTCTTGTCTGCTGTCTCCAGGTACTACAACATACACAATCCAAATACACATACTGTTGTATTTCTTATCAACAGTTGTTAAATCTGGGGTCTTGGATGGCAGCTGCTTTTCTGTTTTAATTCTAAAGTCCCAAAGCACTTCTTTAGCTTCTTTATTTTCTATTGCTTCGTTGATTTTGTGGTCTTGCTTGCAGGCAAATGGTATTTCTTGCATACATTCCAATGCACTATTGTTGCTACTTTGTCACGCTGTTGTCTGCAGTCAGTTTGTGTGATCTTCTTGCAGGAGCTAAACAGGTGGCCTATTATTTCTTCATCTTCTTTGCAGAGTCTGCATTTGTTGTCTATTGCTGTCTTCTCAGTTCTGCATTTATGTGCATTTGTTCTTAAGGCTTGGTCTTACACAGCCAAAGTTAACCCCTCTGTCCCTTTCTTCAACTTTTCTGCTAAATTTTTTATGTACTGGTTATGTAATACTTTGCCTTCTTGTTTTTTAATTCATTTAGTCTTTCTTGTAGACCAATTTGCTCTCTCCAGCAGGAATTCTCAACTGCAATTGTCCAACTTATGCTTGAAAACTTTCAGCAATGGAGAACCCAAAACTCCAGAAGTTGCTGCACTACTTATTAGATTTTACGATCAGAATATTCCTCATGTTGAATTTGCCTCTCTTCAACATACTATTTCTTGTCCTATCCATGCCCTCTTCCCTGTGATGGCCCTTTAAGTAGACTGCAGTTATACAGTATCTCCCTCAGCTCTCTCTCCTGTAGGCTGAATATACTCAGCTTCTTTAGCAATTATTCATATAATTGAGCCTCCAAGCCCCCTACCATCTATTTTACTCTTTGTCTGTCTGCCTTGTTATTTTCCCATCACCCTGAGAAAATGCTCATGTTCTGTATTTTCTGCCAGTGGCCCATGACCGTAACCCCTGTAAATGTTGCAGAGTAAGAGGAGAGATTTAATGAAAGCTGTCCCCTAATACAGGCGGGAGGAGGGGAAATCCTTGAATCTGGTCATCCATGCAGTTAAGAATCGTACTGAATGTTAAAATAAGAGTCGGAGCCCTTGGTCTTCTATGAGATAGAATCTCAGTGCCAGGGTAGACTTTGAAGGGGATAAAACATTTCAGATTATTAATCCATGTTACAAGGTCATCCAAGGCTCCAGTCATTGATAGTAAGGGGAGGCAGAGAGATGAATTTAAAAAAAAAACACCTATGTTTCTTCCCCCACGGAATATGTCCTTTATCTTGCAAGACGAAGGTTAGTATTAAATCAGAGTTGATTGGAATGCTGGTTTCTGAATATCCCAGGAAATGATTTTATATTTATTGAAATTCTGACAATTAACTTTTCAGGTCATCCTCAAATTACATCCATTTGTTTAAGGACCACTCAAAGTTACAATGGCACTGAAAAAAATGTCTTACAATGGATCCTCACAATTATGACCATCACAGCATCCCCTATAGATCAGAGGCCCCCAAATTTTTAGGCACCAGAGACTGGTTCCGTGGAGAAAGATTTTTCCATGGACCAGAGGGGGTGTGATTTCATGTGCTGCCTGCATCCAGCACATGGGTTTTTGCTTGTTTGGACAGCCCAGTTTCTGACATGTTGCAGCCCAGTGCTGGTCCACAGACCAGGGGTTGGGGACCCCTGCTATAGATCAAAATTTGGGCACTTGTCAACCAGCATGTATTTATGATCGTTGCAGCATCCTGAGTCATGTGATCACCATTTGTGACCCTCCCAGCTGGCTTCCAACAAGCAATGGGGTGTGGGGAAGCTGGATTTGCTTAATGACAGCATGATTCACTTAACAACTGCAGTGATTTGCTTAATAACTGTTGCAAAAAGGGTTGTACAATTGGGAATGACTCACTTAAAAACTATAAGGTCATAAGTCAAGGATATCTGTACCTTAGAGTTTAATCAGAAAATTATTTTATTCTTTTAGTTATCATGAATAGTTTTACAGTGTTATGTATTAGGGGGCAGGCAAGCTTTTGGGGCCTGATTGGCAGTTAGAATGTTTGAATGAGTTGTGCGTGCTTTCATAAAATGGCGGCCAGAGATATTGCCAAGTATGAAATGATTGCTGTTATGGGTATAAGAGTCACAGTCACAAAACACCATTCACTAAAGATCGTCATGTCTATGAAGATTCTCAGTCATCCAGGTCTTGGTTGTCCCATAGGTGCTTTTTTCACGAGGCAACTGGACTTTCTTATTTTCTTTAAAGATGTTTCTCTAGAATTATATCTTATGTATGTCCTTTTCATGAACAGGACCCTTATCTTAGTCTTGAACAATGATGTGCTCTCTTTGCTGCTGTTGAAATAGTTTATGAATCCAAGCTGTCTGTTTTAAACTCATTGATGAAAGTCCAGTGTCTGAATTCTGAAAATGCTAGCCCCTAATCCTGAAAAAGTATAAGACAAGTTTTTCTTCTACATTCCTTTGCACAAGATCCAAGGCGGATGTCAATTCCTCTTCATTTTTTAGAAAAATATATGTTATTAAAATTCTACAAGAAACAAAATATAAACAACAACCACAACAAAAATAATTTTTAAAAAATAAAGAAGGGGAAAATGCAAAAGAATAGGGAAAGTGAGAAAAAAAACTAGGGGTACCGTTCAACTTACTTCAGTAGGGTTGCAAATATAAAATATATTTTGAACTAAAATTCATTGACATGTAGGATTTCTACAATCATAATTCCAATCATCAAATCCCAAAATCAATATGGCACTTCTTCAGCTGCAAGCAAGAGGTCCAAAAGTGGTTTCCACTAAACAAAAACTAGACCGAGTCCTCAGTTCCTCTTCGTTGGAGGTCACAAAGTTTGAGAGTCTCAGATTCATGAGAATCTACGGACTTTCCCCGTTCATGCCTGAGTTTTCTCCCCTTTAATATGAGAATTCTAACATGAAAAAGGAGCAGCCTCAGAAGGTCTCAAGCAGATGTCAGGAAGAGATTTTGATGCCACATTTGGAGCTTCAGCGGAAGGATTTCAAAAGAGCCCTAAGATACCCATGCTTGGTAAATGGGATTGTACTATTTCAAAAGTATTTAAAACATATAAAGAATGGTTGCTGGAACTGGGTATGTGTAGTTTAATGAAGAAAAGGACTAGGGGTGACATGATAGCAGTGTTCCAATGTCTCAGGGGCTGCCACAAAGAAGAGGGAGTCAAGCTATTCTCCAAAGCACCTGAAGGCAGGATGAGAAGCAATGGATGGAAACTACCGGTAATAAAAGAGAGAAGCAACCTAGAACTAAGGAGAAATTTCCTGACAGTTAGAACAATTAACCAGTGGAACAACATCTCCAGAAGTTGTGAATGTTCCAACACTGGAAGTTTTAAAGAAGAGATTGAACAACCATTTGTCTGAAATGTTTTAGGATTTCCTGCCTAAGCAGGAGGATGGACTAGAAGACCTCCAAAGTACCTTCCAACTCTGTTATTTTATTCTAATTTGTATTTGTTCTTTCTCAAAAAACAAAAAGACATGGGTCTAAGTTTACAAAAGTAAACTCAGCCATAAGTTAAGAAATGTGTTAATTCAGTTGATAGTGATGATGGTGATGTAACTCATGTCATATATTGAATAATATTTTTTTGTACAGGACTAGTCCTATTTTTTTTTTGAGGGACGCGGTGGCTCAGTGGGTTAGGACGCTGAGCTTGTCGATCAGAAGGTCGGCAGTTTGGCGGGTCGAATCCCGAGTGCCGCGTAGCAGAGTGAGCACCTGTTACTCGTCCCAGCTTCTGCCAACCTAGCAGTTTGAAAGCACGTAAAAATGCAAGTAGAAAAATAGGGATCACTACGGTGGGAAGGTAACAGCGTTCCGTGCGCCTTTGGTGTCTAGTCATGCCAGCCACATGACCACGGAGACGTCCTCGGACAAGCGCTGGCTCTTCGGCTTTCAAACGGAGATGAGCACCGGCCCCTAGAGTCGGAAACGACTAGCACGCATGTGCGGGGGAACCTTTACCTTTACTTTACCTTTAGTCCTATTTTTAGATTATGGGAGTTTTAGAAAACAGATTAGGGGCATCTTGAAAAGGTGGCATATTTCTATTTTTTTTAATTTCCAGGGACAGAGATGTGTGTATGTAAGATCTTCTGTTATGCATCATAAAATAATATGGCAAGTTTTGAATATAATGCACTTTAACTTGGATGAGTAGCTGGCCCCATTTACTGCTTCATGTAAAGCAACAAAGTATTTTGGACTGATGTAATCATAGTTATACCCTGATGGCCCATTTCATCAGATTTCCATTATTTATTTAGATGGTCTCAGAGTAACATTGGTAATAGCTGACACAGTCACCTTGTGCTGTGTGGAACTGTGTCTTTCTTGGCCATTTTCGAAAAAAATGGCAGAGAAAAGATCCCAGTTTATGAGCAATGCAGAAAAGTCAACACTTCCTCTAAAGTAGTAATACTCAACCTTGGCAATTTTAAGATGCATGAACTTCGACTCCCAGAATTCCCTAGCCAGCCATGCTGGGGAAGCTCTTCTGAGGTTTCAATACAATTGTATTCTGAAAGCTAGTGGAATTTTACAACCTTAAATCCAGAACTAAAGAGAGCTCCAATTCTCCAAGTTAATATTTTAAACAGATTCTTAGCTTTAACTTTATCAGAGTGACACTTCTGCACACCTTTTGCTAATCCGTGATTCCCCTATGGCAGACATGTCAAACACAAGGCCCGGGGGCCGGATCCAGCCCACGAAGTGGTTTCATGTGGCCCACAAAGCCATCCTGGAAACAGTGAGGGAACGGCCCCCACTGCCTTGGCTCTGGCCCAGAGACCCTCCTTCTGCCAGAGACCCTCAGATCTGTCCCACTCCTGCCCAGGCCCCCATAGGCACCCTTGATGTGAATGATGTAGAGCTGGCCATGACCACCCAGTAGGCCATACGCACTCTAGCCATGCCCACCCAGTAGGCCATGCCCACCCTGGCCATACCCACCCGGCCCCCTGAGGGCAACTGCAATGCTGATGCAGCCCTCAATGAAATTGAGTTTGACACCCCTGCCCTATGGCTATAAGAGGTACTGTATACATGTCAAGCACAAGCAATGAGATCCAGCTGTATATAGTTCAAATTAATTAATTTATTGTATTCTGCCTATAAGACTGCTTGCCTTGTCTTGGGAACAAACAGATAATATCACTTGGAACTTGGGTGGGGATGTCAGCCCTAGATCTCTTGTGGCTGCACAATTACTCAAAGCTAATTCCCTGCTTGATCCCTCGTTCTCGTTTAGCGGGCAGTTTCTCAACAATACAGAAGACTTTTTAAATATCTTAATGCAGATAATGTGGAGACTGGGAAATGATGTTTTAACCAAATTACTTATGGGGAAAAGTATTTAAAAAGTTTTCTCAGGCGTGTCCATTGTTAGTAGTGGAAATAAGAAAAGCTTCATTTTTAAAAAAAGAAATAAAGATCTTCTCTGCCTTGTGCTTAAACAGGGAAGTATTATCATATTAGACATCATTTTGCATCTTTCCTGATGCTCCAGATAATTCTGATATTATTTGGGAAGGGGAATATAGTAGCTGTAATCAAAAAATAGTGAAGGAGGGAGGGTAAACTGGCATTCCCCCAAGTATTTGGAATTTCAATTCTAATTGTCTGCAGACAGTGTGGACAAAAATAAGACGCTATGGAGCTTGAAGTCCAAAGTGCTGGAGAACATTTTCTGTCCTTGAAGAAGAGCTGGGGGAAAAAAACCCTCTTCAAAGTCTCCACCTCCTTCTACTCCATCTTCTCCTTTTTCTAGTATGGAGACAAGCAAAATGTCTCAGACAAATGTCTTCTGTAATAGTTTGGCTCAGCTCCTGGATTATGCATTTCTATCGTGTGGGTAGCATGTATTCTCACAGATGATTGTTCAAGGCCAGTAGACAAAGTCCTGGGTCATCCATGATTGCATATTCTTGATAAAACATCACAAAAGGTCACCTGTGTGATGCAAAGGGGGTGTGGAGCCTTCTGAAACTACTGTAACCACAACCATTTGCAGCATTCAGGTGACCCTGAGGACACAGATAAACCTCCAAGTGGCCTCAATGACTTTCTAAAACAGGGGTGTCAAACTCAATTTCACTGAGGGCCGCATCAGCCCTCATGGGGCCAGGTGGGTGTGGCCAGGGTGGGCATGGCCTATTGGGTGGGTGTGGCCAGAGTGCGTATGGCCTACTGGGTGGGCGTGGCCAGCTTTACATCGTTGGCATCAAGGGTGCCTATGGGGGCCTGGGCAGGAGTGGGGCAGATCTGAGGGTCGCTGGGAGAAGGAGGGTCTCTGGGCCAGGGCCAAGGCAGTAGGGGCCATTCCCTCACTGTTTCCAGGATGGCTTCGCGGGCCACATGAAACCACTTTGAGGGCCGGATCAGGCCCCCGGGCCTTGTGTTTGACATGTCTGCTCTAAAAGAAGGCAAATGACCAGTTGTCTGCAAGGAATATGAATCCTTTCATTCCCCACCATCCAGTCAGAGCTGAAGAAGCTTCTTGGATGAGAAGCAAAATGTCTTCAAAGAACGTCCAGTTTCCTCTTGAAAAAGCATCTTTGAGGGCATTTTTGGACTACAATTAAAGGATGTAAGAATGAGTTAAAGATGTTATGAGAACAAGGTATCACTACTCCTGAAAATAAGAATAAGCATTTTTTTTTAAGATGACATCTTGACTATCATGAAATTTGCACCACAACCTCATTATCTTTCCTTATTAGGTGAATTTGCAAGTTGTGACTTTCTTTTTTGATGTTCACAGTCAATAACAATTTAAATGATACTCTTGGATGCCCTTTGTTCACACCATTTATTTCAATCTCTTTATCTGATTTTGCCAAGAGAACTTAATTGGAAAAAGGCACGGTTCAATAGCAGGAGGGAGTTAAATACCATTAAGACATATTTTCTTTACTCCAATGAACTACCACTATGCATAAAAATAATACTTTACAGGTTAAAAAAATAATACTGTGCAGGTGTCACTGTCTGGAGATTCAACAATATGGACATCTCTGTTGTCCTGGTTTTACTCACATGTATTTTAAGCTTGCATCTATTCATTATTCATAGCATCTTGAATTAGGAAATTAATTAGTGTAATGAATCCTGATTTCATATGGATTAATGCTCTTAATCCATGTGGTATCAGGGAGCTAAACTGGTAAGATTAAAAGTTAGCATGTTCAGGCTAATTTACTAGTCATCTCACATGTCTTTCACATGCAATTCAGTTATATGCCATGTGTAGAAATAACATGTCTAAAGTGAATTGTCTGGACTGCGCCAACTCCTTTATTGGCTGACAGAGTCAGCCAGATGTAGATTAAGCAGAGCCAAGTTGAGTATAATCAAGGTGAGGAAAATAAGTTAGACATACCCACAACGGAGCAGTCATCACAGGACTTCTGAAAGCTGATCAGATCCGCTATCACTCAATAGTTGGGTTGACCCAGCACACTAAAAATAAATCCAGACTATTAAACCAAAATATATTACATCAACTCATCCTTTTAGATCTGACAGAGGAAGCATGTTGTGGGTATCATCTGCCAGGGACCTTCATTTAGTGGGTCCCAGGAGGCAGGCTTTCTTTTCCTGGAATCTGCCTGATGGAATATTCTCCCCACCATCATCACCACCATCACCAAAGTTAGGTTAGCTCCATCCCTGTTATCATTCTGGAAGTCCCTCAAGACCTGGTTATGTTACTAGGCCTCGGGGTTCCAGGGAACCAGAGGTGTTCTTAGCTGACTCCATTGACTTATACTCTACGTGGTTTCTACATTTTAAAATTTGGGGTTTTTTTTACATGTGGATAGCTAGCTGGCTGGCTGGCTGGCTGGCTGGCTGGCTGGCTGGCTGGCTGGCTAGATGATAGATAGATAGATAGATAGATAGATAGATAGATAGATAGATAGATAGATAGATAGATAGATAGATAGATAGATAGATGCCAAACAGTTCAGTCTTGGTTCCATAAGACAATCTGAGAGTCCTTCAGATGCTTTTTTGCAAACTCCAAATGGGCTTTCATGTGTTTTGCACTGAGGAAAATCTTCCATCTAGCCCAGAGGTGTCAAACTGGTAGCCCATGGGCCAGATGCGTCACACGCAGGCCACGCCCACCCTGGCTCTGCAAAGGCAAAAAAAATTCACGATACGTCATGTGACATGATTGAGTTTGACACCCGCGGTCTAGCCACTCTGTCATAAAGCCCAGATCGATGGAGGGCTGCACTGGTGGTTGTCCTTCTGGAACTCTGTCCCATCTCCACACAGGATCTCTGAAGCTCAGTCAGAGTGACTATCGGGTTCTTAGTCACCTCTCTTACTAAGGCCCTTCTCCCTCGATTGCTCAGTTTGACCGGGTGACCAGCTCTTAGAAAAGTCCTGGTTGTTTCAAACTTCTTCCATTTGAGATTTATGGAGGTCACTGTGTTCTTAGGAATCTTCAGTACAGCAGAAACTTTATTGTACAGTAGCCTTCCCGAGATCTGAGCCTTGCAATGATCCTGACACTGAGCTCTGCAGGCAGATCCTTTGACCACATGGCTTTTGCTCTGCTACAGTAGGCATTGTCAGCTATGAGGGCTTCTATAGAGGTGTGTGCCTTTCCAAATCATGTCCAATCAATTTAATTTACCACAAGTACACTCCAACCAAGATGTAGAAACATGTCAGCAATGATCAAGAGAAATGGGAGGCACCAGAGCTACATTTCAAGCCTTGTTGCAAAGGGTCTGAATATTTATGCCAATGTTATATTTCAGTTGCTTCTTTTTAATAAATTTATAGACATTTCTAAAATTCTCTTTTCACTTTGTCATTATGGGATACTGAGTGCAGATTAATGAGAAAAAAGTGAATTTGAACAACTGTAGAATCAGGCTGCAGCATAACAAAATGGATAAAAATGAAGGGGGCCTGAATACTTTCTGAATGCCCTGTAAATGAGAGAAAGAGAGAATAGTTACATTCACACATCACACATTGGTTTAATGTGGAGGCCTGTAGAATTGCTAAGACAAGATCTGGATTTCCATGAGACACTAAGAAAGAAAGAGAAAGACAGAGAGATGAAAAATGAGAGAGAGAAAGAAAGAGAGATAAAGAGAGCGAACGTGTAAAACAATACACTCAACTTCTACTCAATTTAAAATTCAAACAAAACACTGGACCTATATTCACCCCATGGGTCATGTTTGTATCTATCCTGGGCCACAGAAAAACTAACCTAGGTTAACTTTAACTGAGGTTTGAATATTATGGGGATGCAGTCATGTGGGCATTTTGTCCGAGTGAGATTGAGTTTTCCTCCTTTTCCTCACTGAAGAGAGGGGGGGGGGTACTCCTACAACATCATGAGATTTGAATTACATGTCAAGTATGGTTTTCTGTTGGCAACGCAAAGGCTTTGTGGGAACAAAAGCTGACATCTCCCACACCGCGTTCCTGATTAATATCTGGCCAATGCGCTGTTTCATGCTGTTTTGATGGATTGCAGCTTAGAAGATTAACCAGGCCTTTCTCTCCCAGCTACCTGTTAACGTCTGTTCAGACCATGTAACAACCATTAAAGCCCAGCACAGAAACAGCCAAGATTAAATAGATCTTCTGCACCCTGACTTTAAAAAAAAACAACCCTTAAAGGTTTGGAAATGATGGCTGTACAGATTGCAGTTGGGATCAGAGCGTTTGAAAATTCTGTGGCTTGATTGAAAAAAATGACATAAGAAATGCAGATGCAGGCAGTCTTCAAGTTACAATCATTTGTTTAGTGACCATTTGAAGTTATAATGGCACTGGAAATAGAGGCTTATAATCATTTTTCACATTACAATCATTGCAGCATCTTCCATCATGTGACCAACTTTTTCTCCTTTCGCTTGGCAACTGGCATGTATTTATGATGGTTGCAGTGTCCCAGAATCATGCTGAAAGGACTGTGTTGTAGACTGGAGATAGAAGAGGTTGTATCCCTCCCCTTCTGTTGAGACAGGGCTCTTCAAATTTGACATAGATGGCTTCTTTGACCCTTCTTTCACACCAGCAGTCCTCTGTGTCCAAAATGTGGACTTTGCTGACTTTAAAATTCCAAGATGGCTCCACACCCATTTGCACTACTCAGGTGGCCCCGAGGACAAAGATAAACCTTCAAGTGGCCTCAATACCTGTCTAAAAGAAATGCAAATGACCATCTGTCTGCAAGGAGTATAAATCCTTCCATTCCCCACCATCCAGTCAGAGCTGAAAAGGTTTTTTGGATGAGAAGCAAAACGTCTTCAAGGAAAAACAAGAAAGTCCAGTTGCCTCCTGAAAAAGCATCTTTGGGACAACCATCATCTGGAGGACTGAGAATCTCCATAGACATTTAGCTATGCATTTTGAGATGAACACCCTTTGAACGGTGCGGGTGTATAATGGATTTCCAGAAGACATTGCAGACTACAGGAACCATTTGCGCTTCAGTTTGTGATGCGGACAACACAGACTCATCCCCAACAGCCTGTGCCTGTCTTCAACAGTGAAGGGACACAGGGCAGAAAACATCCTGCGGCCAAGAAGGCTCCACGCCCATTTGCACCACTCAGGTGACCCTGAGGCATAGATAAACCTCCAAGTGGCCTCAACGACTCTCTAAAAGAATGCAAATGACCAACTGTCTGCAAGGAGTATAAATCTTTCCATTCCCCACCATCCAGTCAGAGCTGAAGAAGCTTCTTGGATGAGAAGCAAAATGTCTTCAAAGAAAAACAAGAAAGTCCAGTTGCCTCTTGGAAAAGCATCTTTGGGACAGCAGAGAAGGCACATGTCCTATATTCCATTGATGACTCAGCCTTGGAGATAGTTAGTCACAATAAACCAGCTCTGTGCCATGCAGGGCTTTCTTTACAAGTGAAAACTAGTACCTTGAACAATCTCTGGAAACCCATCTGCAGTTAGTCCAGATCATGGTGTTACACAGTGCAGAAAGGAATGCGGATTGTTGCTTTTGCTACTACATTGCAGACCAATTGCAGCTTCTAGAGAGAAACATAGAAAACTGATGGCAGAAAAGACCTAGTCCTAGTGGTTCATTGAATCTGCCCTTTGACGGTTCTGCCCCACCCTTAATTTTTGATGGATGATGGACATGCATTTATCTCAAGCATGTTTAAATTCAGTTACCACTATCTTTGCTGGAAGGAGGTTCCAAGCTTTCACTAGTCTGGTTCTGCCCCTGTGTTTTTAATTCTTGCTTAATATTCAAAACATGGCCTTCATATAGTTGAAGATGGTCTTCAAGGACTGCCCCACATAGAGAATATTGCGGAGGTCTAACTGGGAATGGTTCCTCCGGTTCGTTGTCGCTCTGCCATACTTTGATGTCTGCTCTGACCAACAGATCGTGCTTAATTTTTTGGCATGCTTGAAATGTATATCTGATACTCATTGTGTTCTGCTTAAAAAGTTGCAAAAACAGAAGTGGCCTAGGGTGTTTGTGTATGTGTGCTTGTCTCTCTCTGTCTCTCTCTCTCTCTCTCTCTCTCTCTCTCTCTCTCTCTCTCTCTCTCTCTCTCTCTCTCTGTGTGTGTGTGTGTGTGTGTGTGTGTGTGAAAAAGTCAAGGCAGGAGCTGCAAGCATGCAAAGACTGACTTTCCCTACAAAAGCTCCTACAAAAAACTTCAGCTTTTTGATCCTTCTGCAGTTCACTGCTTCCTTTTCCCATTGTCCCGTCTCCCTGCCCACACCCCCCACTTCCCCTCATGCAACTTTGAATAGATTTGAAAACAAAAATAAATAGCTGTTTGCTCTGGGTGGTTTTGATCATTGCAATGATTTGATAGTCAAGTTGAGTCACAAGATTATAATAAGTATCACGCCAGCAAAGTTGATCCCATTTCCCATCTGGCTGTTTGACCTTCGACCATTGTTCTACCGTCCTGCCAATCTTTGTTTCACGATATATCATCCTTTTAAGGCCCACTTCATGCGCAGAATGATGGTAATTTATTGTAATAGCATTTTGTGCCCTTTCTGAGGTTTCTTTTGCATTCAGGTCGGAAGCAGTTTCTCCTCCCTTCCCACTTCCCAGGAGAGATGGAGAACGGCAAATGGGAGATGGCAGGCTGCCCAACCAAAAAGCAAAATACTGAGAAGGTCACATACAGTGGCACTTCCCATATTAGGAGAGAACGGAGCAAACAGACAGATTTCCAATGGGTGCCTCTGTAGTGAATAATGAGAAAGAGGTAGAATTGCCAGGCTGTTGAGCATATCAAAGAAAGGAAACTTTTTGCTTTGGTGTTTCATCTTGATAATTGGATTATCTTTTTCTTTTTGCCACGGATTTCTAGGCTTGCCTGTTGAAGAAATGCAAAACCCATGCTCCTTTTCCCAGGCCCAGTAATATTTCTGTGTACAGAGTGAGGTTCACTGAAGCATTTCTATAACAATCAGAATAGAGCTGGAAGGGACCTTGGAGTTCTTCTAGTCCAGGGGTAGGCAACCTTGGCTCTTTTATGACTCGTGGACTTCAACTCCCAGAATTCCTGAGCCACCTGGCTCAGGAATTCTGGGAGTTGAAGTCCACGAGTCATGAAAGAGCCAAGGTTGCCTACCCCTGTTCTAGTCCAACTCTCTGCTCAAGCAAGAGACCATTTCAGACAGGTGGCTGTCCAGTCTGTCTTCTTAAAAACCTCCAGTGATGAAGCACCTGCACCTTCTGGTGGCAAGCTGTTCCACTGGTTAACTGTCCTCACTGTTAGGAAGTTTCTCCTTCATTCCAGGTTGCTTCTCTCCTTGATGAGTTTCCATCCATTTCAAGATGGCCAAGCAGATGCTGGAGGAAGAGATAGTCCAACCCATTCAGGGATTTGAAGGTCATAACCACCATCACATGGAGGTGCAATGGCTCAAGCAGTTAAAGAGCCCGGGTTTGAGATCTGAGCATGGCATGACTGGGTGAACTCCCATTACTTGCCCCAGCTCCTGGCCATCTAGCAGTTCAAAAGCATGTAAATGGAAGTAGATAAATAGGTACCACTTCAGTGGGAAGGTAACACTGTTCCATCCGACTCGGTGTATAGTCATGCTGGCCATCTAACCACAGAAGTGTCTTTGGACAATGCTTGCTCCCTTGGCTAGGAAACGGAGATGAGCATCATCCCCCTAGAGTCACACATGATTGGGCAGGGGAAACCTTTACCCATCATACCAAAGCTAAAAAAAATTCCCAGCAAGCATTTTTTTCCTGGGAAAATATCTGAGTTTGCATAGTCAGGCCCACTTGTACAACATGAGGGTAATCAATCTGAGATGTTGCTAAGACTTGTAGGAAATGATCCAAGCAATAGTCTTGTTTTTGCAAAGCAGGACCTGATGTTTGTTGACACTGAACAATAATCTAAGATGGTTCAAATTTCCATCATACATTAAATTTGGGTATAATGGGATGAGTAGCTGGTGACTAGGGGACGCGGTGGCTCAGTGGGTTAGGACGCTGAGCTTGTCGATTAGATGGTTGGCAGTTTGGCGGGTCGAATCCCGAGTGCTGCGTAGCAGAGTGAGCGCCTGTTACTCGTCCCAGCTTCTGCCAACTTAGCAGTTCGAAAGCACGTAAAAATGCAAGTAGAAAAATAGGGACCACTAGAGTGGGAAGGTAACAGCACTCCATGCGCCTTTGGCGTCTAGTCATGCCGGCCACATGACCATGGAGACGTCCTCGGACAAGCGCTGGCTCTTCGGCTTTGAAACGGAGATGAGCACTGGCCCCTAGAGTTGGAAACGACTAGCACGCATGTGCGGGGGAACCTTCACCTTTACCTTTAGTTGGTGACTACCAGCATGGTGTAGTGATTAAGACATGAGACTAGAAACCAGGAGACTGTGAAGTCTAGTCCTGATTTAGATGGCCTTCAGCCAATCACTTTTTTTAAGTCCTAGAAAGAAAGCAAGGCAAACACCTCTGAAAAACTTTCATCTCTTAAATATACCCAATCTGTGCATACGCACAAAGAGAGAGAGGGGGGAGGGAGGGAGGGAGGGAGGGAGAGAAAGAGAGAGAGAGAGAGAGAGAGAGAGAGAGAGAGAGAGAGAGAGAGAGAGAGAGAGAGAGAGAGAGAGAGAGAGAGAGAGAGAGAATTTACCACTCAGAATCATAGTCTTAAATTGTGTGGGGTGGTAAGTGCCTTAGGATCAAATACTCTTCCGAAGTCTTCCATGAGGGAGGATCTAAAACAGACCTTTAAAATGTGACTGGTTGGGGAATTCTGGGAGTTGATGTCCATACATCTGAGAGCTGCCAAAGTGGAGCAAAGTTATGGTGTCCATAACTTTGTAATTAAAACCCCACCCATTTTTAAGTGTATCGCATTCAAAAATGGATGGGCCCATTTTGACATTTTTGACACTCCCACTGTGAATGCCTCTGCTGCCTCCCTATGCAAAAATCCACTATTAAAGTAATGACTTGGATCGAATTCCAACATGGCTTAGAAAATTTGAAGTTTTCATTCCATATTCATTATATCATGAACTGGCATAAACCACATTTCTCACATGTATGTGAAAATAGGGTTGCAGTTATATTTTAGAGTTCACACTTCTCTAAGTGGAAAAAACACAGTTGACTACCTGTAAAAATCCATATTTTTAGGATGTGATGACTTTAGAAATGCACATTTTTAGTTTAAATAATCTAACAGGTATTAACAGATTTTAACACTGGAGCAGGATGGAAAGGAGTCGTGAATGAACAAATATGAAATAAGTGATGTGCGTCGTTCACTGTTAAAAAGATCTGGAGATCTCAAAGCGATCTATGCCATTTTTTATTTTTTATTTCTGTGATTGAGACAGGCTGAAACTAAATGTTCTTCCATTCTGGAGCTTAGAATTCTGTATTCTAAAGACCCCCTCAACGTATCTGTTCTATGGAACATCTGTCTTCATTAATTGGATTGCTTTGGGAGCTACAGGCAAAAAGAGAACAAGAGTTGATCCAATGCACAGACTTTAAAAGCGACATACAGAATAAGATTAACCTATTAACTGCCTTATCACAATTAGTTTGACCTATTTGGGGGTTGTTGTGTTTTGTTTTGTTTTTGAAGTTCCATAATATAACAAACCAAGGGGGTGTGATGGCTCAGTGATTTAAAGATGCTGAACGTGTCAGCTGGAAAGCTGACAGCCTGGGTTCGAAACCTGAGCGCTGTGTGAGACGGTGAGCTCCCATTATTTGCCCCAGCTCCTGCCCACCTAGGAGTTTGAAAACATGCAAATGTGAGTAGATAAATAGGTACCACTTCGGTGGAAAGGTAATGGAGTTCCGTGCACCTCGGCGTACAGTCATGCTGGCCACATGACTGTGGAAGGGTCTTCGGACAATGCTGGCTCCCTTGACTGGAAACAGAGATGAGCGCCATCCCCTGGAGCTGGACACAACTGGACAGGGGAAAACTTTACCTTTAATACAATGAACCATGTACCACTTCTATTAGGCATGCCTTTGCTGTTGTCTTCTGCAATGCTCTCCCCCCAATATATGGTTGGCTTTGACCCTAATAGGTTTTAGAAAGGATGAAAAACTTGGTCCATTCCCCAGGCAGTGGGGCCAAGATGATAGGAATCCTACCATATAATGTGAAGTACACATCAAGGGTATCGCAATGTAGTAGTAGTTCAGTTGTATTTACATTTTTGTTTTATACTGAACTGCAATGCCTGGAGTTGAATTGGTATGTGCTGGGCAGCTGCTATAATGTCAAATCAATCAATCAATCAAAATTACAAAATGACTGAGTTCAGTTAACTGCCCAAAGTCATTGGTGAGTAGGCAGGCAACAAATGAACTAAAAGGAAGGGAGGGAAGGGAGGGAAGGAGGGAGGGAGGGAAGGAAGGAGAGAGGGAGGGAGGGAGGGAGGGAGGAAGGAAGGAAGGAAGGAAGGAAGGAAAAGGAAAAGGAAAAGGAAAAGGAAAAGGAAAAAGAAAAGAAAAGAAAAAGGAGGAAGGGAAAAGGAGGGAGGGAGGAAGGAAGGAAGGAAGGAGGAAGGAAGGAAGGAAGGAAGGAAGGAAGGAAGGAAGGAAGGAAGGAAGGAAGGAAGGAAGGAAGGAGACTAAACTAAATGCAATTCAGGAGGACGTGCTTTTGCCCTTGAAAGAATGTATGGAATTTCTCGTTTCCCTAGAGAAATTTCACAAATTATCCAGGTTTTCTTTTTTCATTGCTTTCAAATTGATGAGAAATTTTGAAAAATGCTGGTGGCAACTGAAGCCTCCGTTGAACAAAATAACCAGAAAAAAATGAAGCTCAGCTTTATAAGCACTTTAATTTGACTTGTTTTCAGAATCCCCATTTCTGAAAAGCATACATGTAGTCTTCGACTTACAACAATTGACCACAAAATTTCTCTGGCTGAGACAATTGCTAAGTGAGTTTTGCCCCATTTTACAACTTTTCTTGCCACGGTTGTTAAGTGAATCTGGATTCCCCATTGTCTTTGCTTGTCAGAAGGCTGCGAAAGGGAATCACATGATCCTGGGACACTGTGACCATCACAAATATGAACTATTTGCTAAGCATCTGAATTTTGATCATGTGACCATGGGGATGCTGCAACAGTCGTGTGAAAACAGTCACTTTTTTCCTGTGCCGTTTTAACTTCAAATGATCTCTAAACGAATGGTTGTAAGTCAAGGCCAACATTAGGATGCATTAGGATACAAACTTCTGAAAATATGAGGGTGGAGCGGAAAAGCAAAGGGAATGTGAGAAATGGTCTTTAGATGACCCATAAATAAATATATTTGAAGCAAATGAGGTTGTTCACATCTGGTTTGCATAACCTGGACATGTTTTTCCCCCATGGTTCAAGAGTGCTTCAGGCACTGATAGTGGCTGAGAGACCTCCTCGCCAATTTTCCCCACCATCCAAATGTTTCCCGTTGTGATGAAGTAATAAGAATCATAATTAAAGCCACACTAAGCACTTCGGTTTCAACCAGAAGCTCGGGGTGCAAAAACATTTCTCTTTCTGTTCAGAATGGGACCACTTGCCACAGCCAACTCGCTGCAGCCAACTCACCACGGCCAACTCACTACAGCCAACTCACCATGGCCAACTCATCATGGCCAATTCACCATGGCCAACTCACCACAGCCAAGTAATCATGGCCAACTCACCATGGCCAACTCACCATGCCAACTGACCATGGCCAATTCATCATGGCCAACTCACCATGGTCAACTCACCATGACCAACTTACTGCAGAACAACTTGCCATGGCCAACTCACCATGGTCAACTCATCACGGCCAACTCACCACGGCCAACTCATCACGGCCAATTCATCATGGCCAACTCACCACGGCCAACTCACCATGCCAGCTTGCTGCTGGACAACTTGCCACAGTCAACGGGCCGTGAATCAACTTGCTGTGAGATAATTTAAGAATTCTATTTAATTATTTAAAATAAATTTTAAAAATATTTTAATGTTTGCCATTCGCATTTCATTCTGTCCCTCCTTTTGCATCCTCTCTCTAATGATTCTGTTCTACTATTTCTTTGATATTAGTGTAACTCTTGCCACATGGCAAATTGTCCTACAGAGAGTCGGCTATGGTGAGTTGTCCCGTAGTGAATAAGCCGCAGCAAGCTGGCCATGTCAAGTTGGCCATAGCGAATTGTCGTAGACCCCTCTCTGTTGCCCGCCATCTATTGCATAACACATCACTTTCATGTAGGCTGAATGAGCTACTTCAAGATCACATGAATAGAATCAAGATCACGTGAAGTACTAATACCACTTTACAATGCCTTGGTAAGGCCACACCTAGAATACTGTATCCAGTTTTGGTCACCACGATGTAAAAAAGATGAGCCTCTAGAAAGGGTACAGAGAAGAGCAACAAAAATGATTGGGGGACTGGAGGCTAAAACATATAGGGAACAGTTGCTGGAATTGGGTATGTGTAGTTTAATGAAGAGATGGACTAGGGGTGACATGATAGCAGTGTTCCAATATCTCAGGGGCTGCCACAAAGAAGAGGGAGTCAAGCTATTCTCCAAAGCACCTGAAAGCAGGACAAGAAGCAACGGATGGAAACTCATCAAGGAGAGAAGCAACCTAGAACTAAGGAGAAACTTCCTGACAGTTAGAACAATTAACCAGTGGAACAACCTGCCTCCAGAAGTGGTGAATGCTCCAACACTGGAAGTTTTTAAGAAGAAACTGGACAGCCATTTGCCTGAAATGGTATAGGGTTTCCTGCCTGAGCAGGGGATTGGACTAGATGACCTCCAAGGTCCCTTCCAACAACTACTTCTACTACTACTACTACTACTACTAATTATTATTATTATTATTATTATTATTATTATTATTATTATTATTATTATTATTATTATTATTATTATTATTCAACTGTCTCTACACTGAAAACCCATCACCAAGACAGCTTCAAGCTGTCTGCCTTTTTCAAGAGCACAAATATTTTCATAAGGGCGGAGAACAATGCATGCAAACAGGGGCTGTCAGACGTCTCAGTCTCTCCTAGCGAAACCTACTTCTGTGTAGTACGGATGGCGTATGTGTTTGCATGCACAGGTACCAGTATGTATTTACAGGACTTACAGATAATTCTTGACACACAATCACAATCAGGACCAGAATGTTCATTGCTAAGCAAGATTATTGTTAAGTAAGTCGTGTCCGATTTTACTATATTTTTTGTCATGTTTAAGTAAATCACTGCAGTTGTTAAGTGAATCATATGGTCATTAAGTGAATCCAGCTTCTTCCATTGACTGTGCTTGTCAAAAGACAGCTGGGAAGGTCACAAATGGCAATCATGTGTCCCCAGGATTGCAAATACATGCTGGTTGCCCTATTCTTGAATTTTGATCACGTGTCCATGGGAATACTGCTATGGTCATAAGTGTGAGGACCTGTTGTAAGTCATTTTTTCAGTGGGGAAAATAGGAGGACAAAGGAGTGTTCGATCTATTTACTGCCTTGAGTTGGTTGTAATAATAATAAAGGTGGGGAGATGATGATAGATAGATAGATAGATAGATAGATAGATAGATAGATAGATAGATAGATAGATAGATAGATAGATAGATAGATAATTGATAGATAGATAGATAGATAGATAGATAGATAGATAGATAGATAGATAGATAGAAGACAGACAGATAAGATAGGTATGTATGAGATAGATGATAGATAGACAGACAGACGGACAGATGGACGGACGGTCAGACAGACAGATAGATGGACACTATTATCTATTGCATGCTTTGTTTCATTAATTTTGGATGCCTGGTTGTGCTGTTCCTCCCCCCCCCACTCCCCTTACAGTTCTGAGAATTAGGGAGCTGACTGCCTGAGCTACTTCAAATGTTATCTGGATGTTTTGGACTTTTTAAAAAATGCTTCTGCTTTATTTGGTCAGATAGCAGCTTGTACACCCCTCCATCAAGGCCATGTTCCTTACTCTCACCAGTTATTAAATGGTTTCTTTTCATAAAAAGAGAAAGAAAAAAAAAACCCGGATGGCCCTCAAGTTTTGGTTGGGGCAAAGAAACTGGAAGCTCCAGAATTCTTGAGACATACTTAATTTTTAGTTGAGAGGAAGACGTGGTTGTTGTTTCTGACCACAAGGGAGATGAAATTTCATCAGATCCAAAAGAAATGGGAGGAAATAGAGGGTGTGTGTGTCTTTATGCTTGATTGTCTCACAAACAGACAAAGGTTTTACAAGCCCTAGACTTTAGTCCTTCACAGCAGTGTCTCATTCTTGCTCATGCCGCGTCTGATATTCTTGTGAGTCAGTTGTGACTCCTTATTCTCGAACAGTCAGAATTTAGTTATTTCTGGATTACTTTATGAATCTCTTTGCCATGTTTTCCTTCTAGCTAGGTGAACTATTTTATAACCTGACCTTCCTCCTCCTCCTTCCCCTCCCCTCCTCTTCCTCTTCCCCCTCCTCTTCTTTTTCTTCCTCCCCTTCTCTTTCTCCTTCTCCTCCCTCTCCCCTTCCCTCTCTGCCTCACCATTCCCCTCCCCTCCTTCTCTGCCTCCCCATCCCCATCCCCTTCTTTGCCTTCTCTTCCCCCTCCCCCTCCCCCTACTCCTCCTCCTCCCCTTCTTCTTCTTCCTCTTCTTCTCCTCCCTCCCCTTCTCCTCCCCTCCCCTCCCCTCCCCTCCTTTTTCTTTTCTTTCCCTTTCCCTTTTTCTTCTTCACCTCCCACTCACCATCCCCATCCCCACCCCTCTCCACCTCCTCCTCCTCCTCCCCCTCTTTCTCCTCCTCCTCCTCCTCCTCCTCCTCCTCCCCCTCTTTCTCCTCCTCCTCCTCCTCCTCCTCCTCCTCCCATAGTTAAAAGATTCTCAGAAACTATGCCCAACTCAAAGACCAGACTATATTTCAAAATTAACTTGGGTTATTTTACCGCCCCAGAGCTTTAGGATGCACTCCACCTCCTCTTCATCAGTCTCAATTTATTATCTTCCCTTTAGAACTGAGTTGTTTTCATTTTTCCTCCCTCAGCTTTCTTTGTACCTCTACCTCCTCCTCCTTCACCCACCTCTTAAGTTGCCTCTGAAGTTCATAATGCCTGCAACTACCAGCAGGCCTTTTGTCGCGTTATTTTATTTGGAAATTTACATGCTGCCCACTCTCTTAATAGCTCCGGGTAACTTACAGAAATGAAATACAAACAATCATAAAATAAAACTTTAAACATGAAAACACTTGTGCCTTTTCTGCCCCAGCTTTTATGTTCCAGCTGTGGAGATCCATCAACAATCTCACCAGTGTTCTCCACAGCAGTTCTCAGGGCTTTCATTGGATACATTTAAAGGTTTTATGTAGATAAGTCAAATGGATGGTATTAGCTAAACATGATTTTGTTTAATTCAATGGGGCTATGTTTTTATAAGCCGCGATTTTAAAAAGTTCAGTGTTTGTATATAAAGTCTGATCTTGAACTGGCCTGATGCTACAGCAGTACAGTATCCAATGCTGGCGAGAGGGGCGTTCATGGGATGGAGGTGGGGCTTAAAAAAGACAAACAACCGTGCAATCAAAGTCCTGCTTTTCTCTTACGAAAAATTATGAAAATTTATTTTTTATCCACATGTATGCCGTGTGAAACAAAGGCAGGGCTTTGGTTGTGCTGCCACCTTATTTATTTACTTAATTAAATGTTGAGGCTGCCTAACTCCAGACCACACTTGGAATACAGCTTCCAGTTTTGGTCATTGTGATATGGAAAAGATATTGAGACCCTTAAAAAAAAGGGCAGAGATGAGCAAGAAAGTTTATTAGAGGACTGGAGATTTCAGGAATGAAATCTCATACTAGTCTGAGTATGACTAGTAGTCCAACGAAAAGAAGGACTAGGGTTGATAATGACAGCAGTCATTCAATATTTCAGGGGCAGCCACAAAGAAGAGGGAGTCAACCTATTCTCCAAAGCACCTAAGGGCAGGACAAGAAGCAATGGATAGAAGCTTATCAAAGATAGATTGAACTTAGAACTAAGGAGAAATTTCCAGGGAGCAAGAATAATTAATCAGTGGAGTAGCTTACCTCTAGTTGTGGGTGCTCCATCACTGGAGGCTTTTAAGAAAAGATTGGACAGCCACTTGTCTCAAATTGTACTATAGGGTCTCCTGCTTGAGCAGGGGGTTGGACTAGAAGACCTCCAAGGTCCCTTCCAGCTCTATTCTGATTGACTGAAAGCAATCCAACCTAGAAGTAAGGAGAAATGTCCTGATACTTGGATGAATGAATCAGTGGAATGGATTACCTCTAGAAGTTGTGAGTGCTCCATCACTGGAGGTTTTTAAGAAGAGATTGGATGGCCATTTGTCTGGAATGACATAGATCTCGTTGCCCAGAGTTTCCTCCTGGTGAGTTGGGCAGCAAATAAATTTAATAAATGAATTAATAAGTCAAGAAAATCAGAAAGAAAATAAGCCTTTTGAACATCTGGAAGGACAAACACCCCAAAGGAAAACAGACAGGGGTTCAACAAAGTCAAGTTAGAAGGCATTAGCCAGAGGGAAAGAAGCTGTCAAATCTGGATCCAAAGAGAATTCAAAGAGCGGGTGGGCTTCAGGACCCTTTTATCTACCAAAGTCCTTGCTTTGTTGATTCTCAAATTTGGTAGCTGTTGACAGGACTTGGGGGTGGGTTTCCATGTGCTCAGACCCCATTTTTTTTTGTCTGGTTCAGGTGACACTGTTTTTTTCCCTTTTGTTTCCTTAACAACTTGGTTCTTTCTTAACTACTTCCCCTAAGGGATCTTTTCCTGGCTTTTGTCCAGGAAGCACTTGCTTCATCTTTAGGTATGGAAGCTTCAGCCTAGTCTCCCAGGTGGAAGGGTCAGAAGTGTCAAGATGAAAGTTGTGGCCATGTGATCAAAGCACTGTCTCTTTTTATGTGCATGCAACATCAACACATGTACAAAAAGGTCAGGTCTTCAATCGCACTGCCCTGACTGTCAACTTGACTTTTTTGACCCCTGCTTCAGAAGCCTCTAATCTTTGGGCAGAGTATGTGATGTGAACACAGAAAGTGTGTTTTGATAAGCACAGAGCTGAACGCCTTTTGTGAACTCAGCCCCTATGGGCCACATCAACTGCTCCTTGGAGGAGCATAAATATTCAGAAGCTTCCATGTATTCATGAGACGTATCACCAACTCTGTGACTGACTTCAAGGACGCCATGTAGATTTCTTGTACGTAAGATTTTCTGTTCTTGGAAAATTATCTTGTCCAAGAAGAATAAGGAAAAGCTGCTAAGTTTCTGTGTGCAGAAATCCTCTCCTACAGAATCACTGAGCAGGAAAAGACCTGGGAAGACATGTGGTCCAATCCCAATGTCAGTGGGTGGAGAACACACAAAAAACCAAGAAGTCTATCCATGCTGTATTCTCAAGTCTTCACAATGCTAATTCTATTTGGCATGCTGGCTGGGGAATTCTGAATTAATAGTTCCCACTGTTAGGAAATTTCTCTTTAGGTCTAGGTTGGTTCTCTCCATGATTAGTTTCCATCCATTGCTTCTTGTTCTGCCTGCAGGTACTTTGGAGAATAGGTTGACCCCCTCTTCTTTCTGGCAACCCCTTAGATATTGGAACTCTGCTATCATGTCACCCCTAGTCCTTCTTTTCATTAGACTAGACATACCCAGTTCCTGCAACCATTCCTTATATGTTTTAGCCTCCAGCTCCTTAATCATCAATTTCCAAGCTTCCAAGATTGAGAAACACTGAACTAAAGAATGGTGATCATTCTTGCATGCTATTTTTCACCCCCAAAACTTAATCTTATTCATTAGCTAAGTGACTGGATTTGGTCCCACCATAGGGCAGAGCGGACAGCCATCTCCAGCAGGAGATTCTGGGGGCAACAGTGGCAACTCTCATGTCAACTCCACCCTCCACCCCCTCCCATTGAAAAGCAAAACAAGTCCTGGACTCCTTAATTAGCTGCTTAAATTCAGATGCTCTTTGGCAGGATGATCCAATCAGCTTCTATGCCTTGAGAACGAAGTACCATTTTATTAGGATTGCATATCTGAACTGCTAACACAAATTAATGGATGTCAGCCAAGTAGAATTAGCATTTTGGCGTTTGCTAGAGTTTTGGGTGAACCCAATGACAGCATGCCCAAAGATGAATTCAGATCTACAGTGGCTGCTGATAATATGCAACTTGGCTAAAATTAAACAGGAGCAGTTGGAAGATTGAAACAGAGAAGCCATAACACTGGGAATCAATTTACAGGTGAAAAATAGGCAAAGTTTAAGAAATATATGATTGAAACAGAATTAGAACAAGACTCAACAGTCCATCTACCTTTGAAAGACAAAGGCTACTCATTTGAAGATAGCTGTTGTGATTCCATGCCAGCCAGTGGACCCGGCAGCTGAGTCTGGGGAATCAGAGGAGGAGGAGAAGGGGCCTGGAGAGCCATCAGAGTCAGAGGAAGGCTCTGATGAGCTCCAGTACTTACAATCTGATGAAGAGCCTGTCCCCTCCACTTGTGCTCAGGCTGAGACCCAGCTGTGCTGGAAAGTTGAGTCAGACTCTGAGGACTCACAGCTTGGAAGACATCATAGACGTTCACAAACGCTGACAGGCAACAAGAGTAGGACAGAGGGAGGCAATGGGGCAGCTTCAAGGGAGGAGGAGAAGGCATTGAGAAGCCACGCCTGGGGGCTACATAATAAAAAGGGAAGGTGTGGGCAGTGCTGGTTGCTGAAGGCAACCATTTGCAAAGGACTCAAGTTTCATGGAATCATGTTCTGTTTGCCTTTCCTGTGAACAATTCTCTGTTTGAATTGTGTTCTGTTTGCCTTTGGACAATTCTCCGTTTGAATCTTGTTTTGTTTGCCTTTGCTTTTGGGACATTTTGCAGGTCTGTAAATAATAATAAAAGGGGTTTGTTTTTCCTGCATTTCCAGCCTACTTGTTAAAAGAGGGGTTTGTGCTTGTGAGTTAACAAGGACTCACATAGGCTGGGACAGAACAATAGCAAACTCCACATTTTGGACAGAGAAGACCACTGGTTTGAAAAAGGGGTCAAAGGGATCATCTTAAAACTGAACAGTGATCTCTCAACAGAGGGGGAGAAATATGACACCACCTGTCTCCTGTTTACAACACACAATCCTCTCAGCAATTCCAAGCAGGTTCCACACTAATTTGCACTATTCAGGTGACCCTGAGAGCACAGATAAACCTCTAATTGGACTCGATTCTCAGAAAGAGTGCTAAAAACCAGACGATCGCAAGGAATATAAAATCTTCCATTCTCCACCCTTTAGTCAGAACTGAAGAAGCTTCTTGGATGAGAAGCAAAATGTCTTCAAGGAAAAACAAAGAATGTCCAGTTGCCTTTTGAAAAAGCACCTTTGGGATAAGTACCCTGGAGCAGAACTGTCCATATTTGTCCAAAGCAAAAATAAAGTTTGGACGTACAGTGAAAAGGCTGAAACTACATGCAATGTTTTCTCCCTTGGCCCACTTTTCATACCTCCCTGCAACTCCAGGAAATGTAGCAATACATTGATCTGGAAATAAATATCTCGGAGAAATGTCAGATATGAAAGTTCTTTCGCAGCTTCTATCTCTATTTTTTTCTATAATCTTGCAAAGAAAAAAAGGAAAGGAAAAATGCGGTGTAAATAGAATATTATGCTTTAGGATGCTTTGACTAGGAAGTTGTGAATATGAATTAGCACCATTCTTTCATATTCCTGGAGAAGAAATTTTTTGCTAAAGGGCTGAAAAAATGAGGCATTTGTGCCTGCCATCATCTAAAAATAAGCAAAATAAACTCCACATAAATTATATTGGCCATACAAAAAAAAACACCCAATCAAAATATTTTTCTGGCCAGGCCCCTCCTCTTTCAAGGGGTAATGGAGCTTAGAATTAAACTGGTCTATTTTATATTCTGTCTTAATGGGCCTAGGATTCTGGTTGAGGGGCTTTTAAAAGAGAGTTTGTTTTTCTTTAAAAAATTGTTTCTATTTTTATTACAGACCAACTGTACTTCTTTATCACCTAGTAGTTACAGTTTTTGATATCATATAAAATTAACAATATGATAGCCCCACAGAAAAATTAGGAAGGAAGGAAGGAAGGAAGGAAGGAAGGAAGGAAGGAAGGAAGGAAGGAAGGAAGGAAGGAAGGAAGGAAGGAAGGAAAACCATAATATGGCAATAAATTATAGAACAAAGGGAGGCTTTGCTGTACAGATAGTTGTCGACTTACGACCTCCATTGAACCCAGAATTATTGTCATTAAGCTGTTGCTGTCCTTAAGTAAGGCACCAATAAGGCTCTCCTTATTGCAGTTGTTATGCAGAGCACGGGGTGCCTCAGGTGTGGGGGAAGTCCTGAGTTGCTGAACAAATGGTTGTAAGCTGAAGTCTACCTGTACAGAGCTTTAAAATAAATTTGCCGGGGATCCTTGGGTCAATGCAAGTTTTCCTAATTTAGAGGTACGTTTTCCAAACTTCCAAATGCAAGTTTGTAGAATCCAAGTTCATAGTCCAATCTGAGGTCAAGAAGCCAAATGTTCAGATTAAGGAAATGGAAGCAATTTGGGGGGAGAAGTCAGGACTCTGGGTCAGAGCACATGGGGCAGGGCATTGGTGTAGTCCACGAGAAATCTATGCAGAACTGGGGGGGAAAACCCATCCCAGATTATACTTTCCATCATGCTCAGCCAGCATGGTTGAGAGTGATAGGAACTGTCATCCAAAGTAGCAGCCAGTTTTAGGAGGATATTGTGGGCTGAGCTGGATGGAAGAATGTCAATCTTGGTGTGAAGCTGCTTTCCAGTCTTATGCGGTCCTTCTTATGAGTAGCTGCAACAACAATAATAATCCTTGTCATTGACAAAATCATCATCAGTCAACTGCAGAAGGCAGCTTCACTCAGAACAGCTCACATCCTGCAACAATACCTTTAACACTATCAAACAACATCTGCCTATCCCAGATCCTTGGGAAGGACTTGATAGGTGGGCAAAAATGTCAAATCTAGTCTAAACATCTGGCTGACTGTGTGATCAGCCATAATAAATCAGCTCAAAACCTTCCAATCTACTGAGTTTATTATATACCTTCATCTTGTTATTGTGGTGTTACAGTTTTTTGTCTTTATGTGATCTTTTCATACTGTTAAAAAAAGTAGATGATTTTTTTTTAGAATTTAGAGAATGCAAAAGCAGCTCCATACGTTTTTTTTCACAGCTAGAGTGATTGTGTCATTTGCAGGAAGAGAATTTCATAGTGTAATAAACTCGGTAGATTGGAAGGCAGGACACGCTGTAGCCATTAATTTACCTGACAACAGAAACAACCTTCTTACACCATGTAAAAAGATACAGGAATGCCTGTTCTCTGCATTAAGCACACTTCAGAAAGTATCACAATTGTTCCACAATTTATCTTAATCAATTCAGGATGAGCTTTAACAGCATGTAAAATGAATAGGCTGTGCGAGGTATTGTACATCAGTCTCTAGACCAAATCCAAATATAAGGCTGTGGCGGGTTTGGCAGCCTGCAAGACAAATTAAGAAACCAGCAAGAAATGGTTCGTATTAGGAATCCCAACCATGTCATCCATAACAAACCACGAGGGCAAATGTATGACACTAATACAAATTATGTCGCACAAATGACATCATCACATAGATGATGCAGAATGATGCTAGTGTACTAATGGGGCAGGTTGCACAACCATGTCATCACATGACTGAAGTATGATCATGATCACATCCTTGCAATTCTCTACTCCCCCTTGCTCGCCCCCCCCCCCCACACCAGCAGACCTATAAATTCTAAATTTCCTCTGATTTCAGAATGGCTATGGATGTAGTTTCACAAATAATCATGTAAGGTCTTGGACAGTGGTGGGATTCAAACACGTGAACAACTGGTTCTCTGTGTGGATGCCACTTTTGGAAGTCCATTCTGGGCCTGGGCAACAAAAAATTAGCTACCGGTTCTGCCGAAGTGGTGCGAACCGGCTGAATCCCATCACTGGTCTTGGATCAAGGTAGTCCAGTGAGCTCCCTATTTCATTGAAGGAGTAAATAATAACAAACACTTTATAAACTTGCATGACTCTGGTTGTCCCACAGCAATCAAACAAGGAAATTACAATCACATCAATAGAAGATAAAAGATAAAATTAAAAGATGGTAAGCACAATGAAGCAAGAGGCCTCACTGGGTGAAGAAACACGTCTTCATACTTCTTCTAAATAACAGCAGAGTGGGCACCATCCAGTTCTCAGGGGGAAACTTATTTTGCAGGGTGGGCGGTGGGTGGACTACTACAGAGAAAGAATGATTTCGATGTCTTGATGAGATTGTTTAACCAAAATAATCAGGAATGTCCAAACTGCAGAACTGAATCAGCTGGGCATTTGCTATGGCAGTCCTTCTAGTATCTAGCTCCTACTAGATCAGGGGTCCTCAAACTTGGCCACTTTAAGACTTGTGAACTTCAACTCCCAGAATTCCCCAGCTGGCTGGGTGTAGAATTCTGGGAGTTGGTCCACAAATCTTAAAGTGGCCAAGTTTGAGGACCCCTGTACTAGATGCAGAGCTTTATGGAAACAACCAGCACCTGGCTGAGAATCTTGGCTGTCTCTACAAATATTAATACTACCCTTAGTCAGCACATCACCTTAATGCTGTCAAATGAGGCACTAGTGGCATAATAAATAATCTCTTTTGCTTAAAAGAGATCCAGCAGAAGCCTACTCAGTTTAAAGAATCACATAGGGAAGTGTTTTCAGATAAATACATTTTCTATTGCCCAAATTTCTCATTTTCTCAATTTTTAAGTTGAAATAGAGCAGGGTATGAGTGGGTTAATCTGACCTTGAATTTTATGAAGAACATATGGGAATAGCCCTCTATTTATGACTGTAATTAAGTCTGGCAATTGTGGTCATAAGTCATAGTGGTCATAAAGTGGGTCGTCATATGACCAGGCCCGATTTTATGACCTTTTGCAGTGGTCGTTAAGCAAACACAGCGGTTATATACCAAACGCTGTGGTTGTATAGCGAACACTGTGGTCACTGAGTAAATGAAGTGGTAGTTAAGTGAACCCATTGTTCACTATAGGGTGGGGTTTTTCCCCCCAGAAACGGGAGGTAAATGCCACTTTTCAGAAACAAAATGTTGCAAATTGCAGTCATGTGTCTAGGAGGTGCAACAAATGGTTGTAAATGCGGGTTGCCAAGCACCCAAAATGTGGGAATGTGACCATGGCGTGGGGAGCAGACATCGTAACTTGGAACCAGATCATAAGTACATTTTTGGGGGGTCAATCATAAATTCAAAAAGTTGTTAAGTGACCAATTGTAAATTGAGGACTACCTACATTGACACTGACACAAAACAGCACCAGTTCAGTTAGAGCAACACAAAAACCATCAACCACGCTACCACCCACCACACTTGTGAGTTCATCAAAGCCTGGCCCTCCACAAGCAATTCCATCAACAGACACACTAGCTTACAACCAACCTATGAACCCCTCAGAATCCAAATCAACTGCACAGCCAACCAGAGAGAAGAAACAACCCTCAACCAACCCACACAAGCCCATCACCACCAGCTGTTCACCTCCCAATGATCCTCATCTGATGTGACCTCCCCATCACGAGACCCATCACAAGACTCACTGATGACTCACACATGACTCATTACAAGACTCATCACAGACCCTCACTCGACATACCCACACCTGAAGCCCTCATAAACAGAAGAACACTGACATCCCCTAAATTCCACTGATATGTTACCTAGCCTGGTAACAAAATGTGCAGAAACCCACAAGCTTGGAGAACAAACCTTCACCTTCATACTACTTGTATTCTCTAGGTCAAGGGTCCCCAAACTGTGGGACATAACCCACTACCAGACCGTGGCCTATTTGCACCGGGCCACTGCACACACACACAGCTCAACTCACAAATGAATCTGTGCATGCATATGTGCCTGCCCCTCACACAAAACCATCCCTTCTTCCCCCAGTCGTCCCTCCCCCCCACACCAGGCCATCAACCCAGAAAGGTTGGGGAACGCAGCTCTAGTCATTCTTGCTGAGAACCAATAGCCACCCGGAACATGTCTTTCTAGCCAATACATGAGTAAGGGTATCTCAGCCAATCTGTGTTTGTTTCCTTGTTCCATTCATTCATTCAATGTGTACACTGCCCAACTCCCAACAACATTAAAAAAAACTATAAAATGATATAAACAATGCAACAATAAAAGAAAACCCAAAGATGGCAAAACTAGTATGGTGTAACAAACACACAACTATTGAGAAGCAACTGAGATCACAGTGAAACCCAGCTGCTTCTGCAGCTGTGTTCACTACTTGCTGGTGGGAGTACAACCTATGTGGGCCTTGACACATCTCTGCAGATCTTCACCAAATAATAAGCATCTCTCTCTTTTTTTAATTACTCCAAATTGTGAAGAGTTCCTTGGTGTCAAACTCTCCCCCACCTCCCCAAAAAATGATGCAGAGAAGCATTAACAAAATCAAAGCTCACATCTCTCACTGAACTGATAGAAGACCATGTTTCTATCAGTGGAACACTAATGATGCTACCTGTAGGTAGTCCTCGTCTTATGACCACAACTGAGCCCAACATTTCTGCTGCTAAGTGAGACATTCGTTAAGTGAGTTTTGCCCCATTTTACAATCTTTCTTCCCACAATTGTTAAGTGAATCACTGCAACTGTTAAGTTAGTGACATGGTTGTTAAGTGAATCTGGCTTCCCCATTGACTTTACTTGTCAGATGGTCACAAAAGGTGATCACATGACCCTGGGACACTGCAATTGTCATAAATGTGAGGCAGTTGCCAAGCGTCCGAATTTTAAATTTTGATCATGGGGATGCTGCAATGGTCATAAGTATGAAAACCGGTCATAAGTCACTTTTTCTAGTGCCATTGTAACTTTGAACAGTCACAAAATGAACTACCTCTAGTTTGGTAATGAAACTTCCGAAAGAAAACCATCAACCATCAACCAAGAGCATCAAGGACCCCTCAGTATCATGAAACTTTTATATCAACTGTGATGGCAAGCTCACAACTATTACTGCAGATCCATCTTTTTCGGAGATATGTGGTAAACAAATGTGCAAAAGGGGTGGTACTTCCACAGCAAAAGGGGTGGTACTTCCACAGCAAAACAGGTGGTACTTCCACAGCAAAAGGGGTGGTATTTCGTGCCAGTCCTCTTGCAGATTTTGAATCCGTTTCTTCTGCAGATGCCAGGTGTTATATATTGGGCTCAATGGTAATACCACGTGGGTTGCTGGAGCAGCTAACGGCTCTCCAGCAACCCAGACTACAAGTATCCAGTGCTGCTACGCAGTGGCTCAGTGTGTTAAGATGCTGAGCTTGCTGATCAGATGGTCGGTAGTTTGGCGGGTCGAATCCCGGGTGCCGCGTAACAGAGTGAGCGCCTGTTACTCGTCCCAGCTTCTGCCAACCTAGCAGGTCGAAAGCACATAAAAATGCAAGTAGAAAAATAGGGATCACTACGGTGGGAAGGTAACAGCGTTCCGTGAGCCTTTGGCATCTAGTCATGCTGGCCACATGACCATGGAGACGTCCTCGGACAAGCGCTGGCTCTTCGGCTTTGAAACGGAGATGAGCACCGGCCCTTAGAGTTGGAAACGACTAGCACACATGTGCGGGGCAACCTTTACCTTTACCTTTGGGCGGCAATGGTTGCTTCAAACCTATTGGCTGCCGCCTAAGGGCTAGACTATATATTGTGGCTAGTTACAGCCCAATTCTCAGTTCAGATACTGCAAGCAAATAAACATGAGCTTTCCTGAACTCACTTGCCTCGTCTACATTCCTGTGCCAAAGAACCCACTACACAACACCATGTTAATTTATGTAAAGCTTAGCAGGATTTAAAAATAGAAGGGCTCTTCCTTATGCCAAAACAAACTGTTCATTTTGCCTAGGAACAGAATAGAATAGAATAGAATAGAATAGAATAGAATAGAATAGAATAGAATAGAATAGAATAGAATAGAATAGAATAGAATAGAATAGAATAGAATAGAATAGAATAGAAGGTACCATGGAGGTCTTCTAGTCCAGCCCCCTGCTTAAGCAGGAGAACCTATACCATTTCAGACAAGTGACTGTTTAGTCCTGGGGTCTTCAAACTTGGCCCTTTTATGACTTGTGGACTTCAACTCCCAGAAGTTGAAGCCAAGGGATGATGGCTGAGGAATTCTGGGAGTTGAAGTCCACAAGCCATAAAAGGGCCAAGTTTGAAGACCCCTGCTTTAGTCTCTTCTTAAAAACCTCCAGTGATGGAGCGCCCACAATTTCTGAAGGCAACCTGATTATCTTCTCCATTCTTTGTAGAGCAGGAAAGGTGATTTTGTGATGGTCACAGACCACACTTAGCTTTTGGGGGAGACAAGGGACAAAACATTATGCACAGTATTGACAGAAGAGAATATTTGTAGCTCAAGGTTGAACTGTGGGGTCCTTGGTGCTCTGTGAGCTTGGTTGTTTTCTTGTAGACATTTCATTACTTTACTAGATAACATCATCAGTGCTAGAAAGGAATGTTTGTTTGTTTGTTTGTTTGTTTTTCATTTTTACAAACCTCATTCCCTTCAGCACTGATGATATTAACTAGTTGGGTAATGAAATGTCTGCACGAAAACAACCAACCTCACACAGCACCCAAGACTCCACCTTATTCAGAGGGCATTTAAGAGATTTCTGTAATGTTAGGATTTTTCATTTTTTCCCCCCTGAATTTTCGTTAGTCATTTTTTTTTTTGCCTCTTGAGCATATTTCAGATTTGCATTACAATTTTCTTGTGCTTCCTGGTTCAAAATAGTGGGAAAACATGATGCCAGTTGGAGCAACTGTGGTCAGAGGGGGTTGGCTGTTACATGTGAACTAAAGACTTCATTTTGTCATCGCTGTTACTGAATTACTAAAGAGCGATGTTCCTTTTGCCACCTGCTAGATAATCCAATAAATGCCAGACTTCGTAGCTAACTGACTGTGCAAAGCAGGTGTGCTACCACAAACTTTTTCACCCCAGTGGGTTCTATTTGTATTAGCTGATATACTAGAATGCTTTCAAAACTCAATTCAACCCCTTTATATACTCTCTTCAACTGCCTCTCCATTTTAAAAGCTATTATACCTCCCCTCCCAACCTTCTCTTTTATTTTCCACCCACCTTCCGCAACCTTCTGTAATCTCATTTTTTACAGCTCATTTATATGTTTTTATTCCGTTTAACTTGTAATTCCTCCCCACTCACCCATTTTACTTTGTAGCAGGGCTTGTTTTAAGGGAGGGAGGTGAGTTTCTTTTTCCCTTTTATTCTTTCTGTCTGGCACCTGTGATTATGCACTTCAGTTGGGCTGCTCAAACGTGTCACACAATATATAATAACAGGGGAGATCATGCTGACTGCAGCCTTGTAAAAGAGGAGGGGAAGACACAATCCAGGCCACCTTTAAATGTGTGCCTGGCAGAGCAAAGCCTTCTATTCCCTATAAAATCTGATCAAAACTTCAGGTTTCCACCTGTAATTATCTTCTCTTTCCTCCCCACTTCCTGGCATCACTGACTTTAAAAAGGGAAAAAAAACTTTTACAGAACATCCTGCTCAGTTGAACCGTCTTCAAATATCTTATGAGGGGGGGGGGAAAGTCCACTTGTCTTGGGAGCATTCACAATAGTTCAGCACAGGTGGAGGACTGGTTTAATCTTCACCATGTTTTCATTCCAGGGCTGTGCACCTTTTGACTCATCAAGCTGTGAGGTCACTGCCCTTCATCCTCCTGCTGTGGCTCATCTCCTCTCTTCCACCAAGCTCAGATTGAAAAAAAAAATATGAGGGTCTGCCAGTCTACAGCTCCTCTAGTTAACTTTACATAGGCTTAAGGTTGCAAGGCAGGAGGTATTGTCAAAGACCCTGAACTTGGAAAGTTTGAAGGCCTTCAAGACAGAGGTCAGTGAAAGGCAAGGAGGCACAGTGTGTTCATTGACAGCACAAGGAGAGGATCACAAGAATCCATAATAGCTGTAGATGAACAGACCCAGCAAAATGATGTCTCTCAGGTAACTAAAAATCAGAAGTTACCAAAGGACTGAACAAAAGCTATTGGCTTAGGCCAACTATATGGAGGGAGATCTCACTTCTGGGCTCCTTTCCTAATCTCCATGTATTCTTCCAGCTCTCCCATCGTCACCCCAAATTATATGACTGGCCCATTTTGGGGGACTGTCTGATCAGGTTGATACTTCTCTCTTTTTTCCGCTTTCTCAATGACCCCATTTCAGGCCCTGTGCTCTTGGTGAGCAGGTGTCTTCACTTCACAAGGAGCAGACGAAAATGGCTGCAGTGAAGAAGGCAAAAAAAAAAACAACCTGTGTAGAAATTGTCCTGATCTCAGGGATGTTTTTATCCAGGTCTTTTTACTATTAGAGCAGTCAAGTTATGACAAATCGATGGCAGTCAAGAGGCATTGAGAACTGCATTTTCAGCCCATAGCAACTAGCTGTAGCGAAGGTAAGTTGGCAAATGAAGGAACACCTTCTCAGGAGCCATTCTGAATTGGATCCATCATTAACTGGTCTATGGCCAGAGGAATGGAGATGCGGTTAAAAGCACAGATTTTGTACAGACTCAAGGGCCTAAAAGATATCAAAGCACTAGGAGGAGGGGACGTGGCAAATGCAGCTGCAAGATTAAGGGTCCTTCTACATCACTTAGCAAGAAATGAAGGGACAAAATGTTATACCCAGGAAAGGCTAATATAGTTTAAGAAAAGGGAAAAACAGAGTGAAGAAATTGGCCATGCTTCTCTCCCGTCTATCTCCTCTCCTTTTTCACACTAATGATTCCACCTCAAACCCAGAAGAAAAGAGGAGGAGGGGAAATCTTTTCAACCTTTCAATTAAAGCCATAAAAATGAGTGATCAGGACTGGGCAGACATTGTACCTGAAATAGTTCTTGATCTTAAAAATGCCCTAATATATCCAGATGATAGAAATGCTTCAGTTCTGTACAATAATAACTCAGTAATGACTCAAAGTCTCCACAGTGAAGACTTGATGGATGGGTTCAAACAGCACATTAAAGGCTAAAGCTAGGTGAAAATAACAGAACATGCTATGCTCCAAGAAACCATTAGGGCTTAATGGGATGGCCCAGTTCCTACATACATTGAATCAGAAAGAATTCAGCTCCATTATAGTCTTGCCCGATGTGAACCCAGTCAAAGGTTCACTCAACATGATTAATTGGATGACATGAGAGTCTAGTGCAATGTTTCTCAACCTTGGCAACTGTCTTAAAATTGCCAAGGTTGAGAATCACTAGCATGTTGCATGAAGTGGGACAGGAGAGGAGTAGGTTAAACTCAAACTTCTATGGGGCAAGTATGAATTAATCTAGAAATAAAGAGAAATTTCATTACAATGAGAACAATTAATCAGTTTGCCTCCAGAAATTGTGGGTGCTCCATCACTGGAGGTTTTCAAGAAGAAACTGGAGAGTCATTTGTCCAGAATGGTATAGGGTCCCCTCCTCAAACAGGGAGGGGGTTGGACTAGATAACTTTCAAGGTCCCCTCCAGTCCTATTATTCTATGTTCTAATTTACCAACCCTCTGTCAGTAGCATGTCTGCAATTCCAAATCCTAGTCATTTGCAATGCAGTGTCCAATCACTTCTCCAAGCAATCTAGAGGGCAATAAATGTCTGAAAACAGAAGCTTGGCACACCTGGAGGGGAAGAATATCCCTGTGCGAATGCTGTTTGTGGCTTTTAGTTCAGCATTCCACACAATCATCCCTCAGCATCTGGTGGTGAACAAGCTGGGCCTATTAGGTTTTAATACTCCTTTATGTAATTGGATACTTGATTTCCTTATTGCTAGGCCCCAGGTTGTGCGGGTTAGCAAGAAAGTTTCCAATTCCATCTCCCTGAGTACAGGTTCTCCACAGGGCTGTGTCCTGAGTCTGCTACTGTTCACCTTGATGACCCATGACTGCTGTGCCAAATCTGCTACGAAGTATGAGGACGACATGGCAGTGGTGGGTCTTATCCGGGATGACAATGAAGATGCTTATAGGAAAGAGGTGAAGGCTCTGGTGGACTATGCAGTAAAAGTAAACTGGTTCTAAATGTTGATAAAACAAAGGAGATCGTTGTAGATTTCAGAAAGAGCCAGCATATCATACTCCATTCAGTATCAAGGATGCAGCTGTAGAGATGGTCAACAGTATTAAGTATCTAACTATCTAACTAACAATCTGAATTGGTCTCTCCTCACCTCATCCTTAGTGAAGCGTGCAAACCAGCATCTGCATTTCCTGCGTCGGATGAGGAGAGCACATCTTTCTCCTTCTGTCCTGGCCACTTTTTACAGAGGCATGATTCAAAAGATTTTAACAAACTGCATCACTGTTTGGTTTGATGGTAGCAGAGCCTCAGACAGAAAGTCCATACAGAGAATGGTAAGGACAGCAGAGAAGATCATAGGAAACTTGCTTCCTGGTATTCAGGATGCTGCTTATAAGCGCTATGTGCTTAGAGCTCAGAGCATTGTTAGGGACCCCACACGCCCACTTTACGGTCTTTTTCTGTTGCTGCCCTCTGGGAGGAGGTTTCGAAGTATTTCTAGTAGGACTACCCAATTCTGTAATAGCTTTGTTCCCTGTGCCATCGGTCTAGTAAACTCGCAAGATTTGTTTTTCTCCCCATGCACATGTATACATAATCCGAACTAGACCGTTGTTTCTCTGTGTCATATAACATATGTGGGTATATGCATAATTCTGTATTTATTTATTTTTGTCATATTTGTGTAGTGTATATTGAAGGTGGTGACCCTTTGAAAGCTGAATGCAACAAATTTCATTTTAATGTATGCCAATTAGTGTACATTCAAAGTGACAATAAAGTTATTATTTTATTATATTCGAGAACTTGCTGTTCAAGCCACAAAACATCTTAGAAATAATGATTGGCTGCTATATTTGAGCTATGCCTACCATAGGATGAAGACGCCATTGATACAATGAAGACTTGCCTGCATTCTCTTGACATAAAGCTGGACTAAAACAGAGGTAGAATTAACTTTACAAGTTATGGGAACACATGCTTTGTATAGGATTTGGGGGAGAGAAATAAATCCAATGTTGGTGATGGAGGAACTTTGAGGAAGGTTCCCCCCAACATATTCTCCTTGACCACCCCAAGTTTCTTGTACTTAGCTTTTCTTAAGACTGAAAAGTCCCAGCACTTAATCTAACATTCCAGTCTTAACACTATCACTTCTTCTCTTCTTTTAATCTCTTCCTCAAATCCTACTCTTTCTTATGTTGTTTGTTATTGTTCAATAAGAGGATAGCAAAGTTGGAAGGGACCTTTGAAGTCTTCTAATCCAACCCCCTGCTCCAGCAGGAAACCTTATACCATTTCAGACAAATGCATATCCAATCTCTTATTAAATACCTCCAGTGCTGGAGTACCACAACTTCTGAAAGCAAGTCGTTCCACTGGTTGATTGTTCCGACTGTCTGGAAATTTCTTCTTTGTTCTAGGTTGCTTCTCTCTTTGATTAGTTTCCATCCATTGCTTCTTGTCCTGTCTTCAGGTGCTTTGGAGAATAGCTTTTCTCCCTCTTCTTTATGGCAGCCCCTTAGATATTGGAACACTGCTATCATGTCACTCCTAGTCCTTCTTTTCATTAAACTAGACATACCCAATTCCTGTCACTAAGTTGTGTTCAACTCTTCACAACTCCATGGACCATAGCACATCCAACCCCCCCCCCCCAGTTCTCTGTCTCCAGGAGTTTCCCCAAATTCATGTTCATTGTATCAATGACAGTATCTAACCATCTTATCCTCTGCCATTCCTTTCTCCTTTTGCCTTCAATCTTTCCCAACATCAGGGTGTTGTCTTTCGCTTATAATCTAACATTTCATCGCCAGATATCCCTACTATCCTCCCCATTTCTTGCCTTGCCTTCCTCCATTAGCTGTCCTTAGCTACAAAATACAACATCCTTAACCAGGTCAGTTAAAAACCACATGCTGCGATTGGTTAGTTTTGACCTTGGTTTATATTTTGTATATGTGTTTTCTAGTATTGTGCATTTGGATTCCTCACCATTCCATGTATTGTAGGAACTCAGAAAATGAGCTAAAGCAATAACTTAGTTAAGCATGCTATGAAAATGCAACCGTTGTTTAATTTAGACTGTAAATGCCTTGTGGCCAAAGATCCCCTTGCATTGCCTGTGTAACTTCGTAAAATTCCCTGCACTTTAATTATGGCAATAACAGCAGCAACTCGCCAATCTACCTTTCTTAGGAGTTGGTAGGAAATGAGCAGCTTTGGGGATTTGTGGACAAGATTCTGATTTTATTTCTGAAAGCTTGAATACTTAGAGCTACACTGATTTGATTTATCTGAGCATCCTGATGGCCCACTGGTCGCTAGGCAACCTAATCCCCGTCTGTACTCTTATATTGCTCTTGGGAGACAGACTGTGAATGATTGTTGCATGGATATGAAACTAAATGGGCCGTGGGTACCATTTGTAAGCAAGCCGAATGTATGTTTTGAGTAAGTAGAAGAATATCTATTTACTTGCAAGTGTCAACATGATAATTTTCTTCCCTCCCCTCTAATTTCTATATTGCTGGCAACACAAAACATACTGTTGGAGAGGTAAAGATTTTCAAGTCGCACACAAAAAATCTCATTGATCACTAAGGGAGTGGGGGACAAAGTCAACTTCTAAAAACAGGAATCCCACTTGGAATACTGAGGCAGAGAAATAGCCAACATTGATCCAAAGGATCTACTTGTTTTCAAATACCGATAGTCCTTGACTTACAACCATTTGTTTAGTGACCATTCAAAGCTACAACAGCACTGAAAAAAGTGATTCATGACTTCACACTTATGACCATTGCAGCATCTCCACAGTCATGTGATCAAAGTTCAGGCACTTGGTAACTGTCTCATATTGATGACAACTGCAGTATCCCAGGGTCATGTGATCACCTTTTGCGACCTTCCAACAAGCAAAGTCAAAGGGGAATCCAGATTCACTTAACAAGCATGTTACTAACTTAACAACTGCAGTGATTCCCTTAACAGTTGTGGCACGAAAGGTCATAAAATGTGGCAAAACCTATTTAACAACTGATTTGCTTAGCCACCAAAATTTTCTGCTCAATTATGGTGGCAAATTGAGGACTACCTGTATGTTATAAATTATCTGGTTTATTTCACTTAAGACATAATGTTAATATGTGATGTGGTGCAGGAAGGAATTCAACCAGCTCCTGAAGATACTGGCCCAAAATTCAAGAAATCAAGCAAATATTGGATAAATATTTGCTTGAATGCAATGAGAACAAGCAAAGAACATCAGAATTGTAGGAATGACCAACATTAGACCACAGGGGCATCAAGATCATTGGGTGTCTCCCACACTGTGTGGACTGAGCTCTCGGGTGCCTACAAGCAAATTATAAAGACCTTCTTCTACTGCAGTGTTTCTCAACTTTAGCCAAGTGAAGATGAATGGACTTCAACTCCCAGCCATGGCTGGCTAGACCAGACTATGAAACCAAAGTTTTGCAGGCCAATATTACTTTTATTATAAAGATATAGTAACAAAATCTTGCCATTCTGAATCACTTTCCCCTCTCCCTCCCTTTGTGAAACTAGGAAGGAATCTGTTTGAGACATTATAGTTATGCCCCAGACTGAGGTTTCTTTTTATCAGACTATTGTCTTGATAGCAGCTCTTCCTCGTGTTCCTCAAGGCTATTCCTTTGTCCCACTACAATAAATGTCATGTTTAATATATCAACACAGTGAATTTACTTAATCCTTTTTTTCAAATCATTTAACTTGCTGACCCTCACTATATCTTGTGAATTATGGAATTATAGCTTCAGAAGGAGCCATATAGGCTACTGAATCCAGTCATTGCAGAAATCCAAGCTTCCCCCCCTACATTCAATTTTGCAGCTACCAAGATTGTTGGATGAGCAGGCACAAAAGCAGCCAGGGAAGTGATTGAAGCCTGGGAAACTGGCCCCTCACCAGTCAACAGGAGTGCTGATTTACCACCAGCTTATCAAGTACTTAGAAGGTGAAGGCTGGGCAGTGCAAGCAAATGGCAGCCAATGATTTAATAGCCAGCCATCAACACCCCAATCAACATCTAAAAAGCCACATACAACAGGCATCATATAAATGTCACACACAGAACAGCACACACTCTACGAGAGAGATGTTCCCTGGAAATGGGCTCCTGCATGAGTCCAAAAGCTCGGATAACTGACCTAGATTGGATCCTGCAAAACCAAATTTAAACATCTAGACCAGACATGTCAAACTCATGACATCATGTGACGTCACTTGAGGTATCAGGACTGTTTTGCCATTGCTGGCAATGGGGTGGGCACGTCTTCCGCATGACACATCCAGCCCACAGGCCAGCAGTTTGACACCCCTGATCTAGACTGATTTAGTCTCTGCTTGAAAACATCCAACAAAGGGATATAATGATGTACATAATAATGAACTGATGACACAAAACCATATATCTGTTCTGTTAACACAAAGCCATATATCAAGGGAAAACATAGCAATTGCATGGATGAAATGCAGGTCTGCAACATACGATCACAACTGAGCTCAAAATTTCCATGGCTAAGCAAGGCAGTTGTTAAGTGAGTTACATCCCATTTTGTGACCAGCTGTTAAGCAAGCTGCTGCAATTGTTAAGTGAATCATGTGATTGATAAGCCAAGCCAAGCCACAACCATGTTACTAACTTAACTGTAGGGATCCACTTACCAACAATGGCAAGAAAGGTCCTAAAAAACTCCCTTAACTGTCGTACTTAGCAATGGAAATTTTGGGCTTAGTTGTGAATGTAGACCAAGGACTACCTGTACTGAATGTTACCTTAGTTTTAAAGAAAGATCTCAAATTCACCTGCAGATGTTGGGATTGAACTAGGGATCCTCAACATATAAGCCTGTGTGCCACACTTACCTGGCAGGGGAGGTACCTTGATCAACATATAAGCCTGTACGCCATCACCAATCAAGGATAGCCAGTGGTGGGAGTCAGCCAGTTCGCACCACTTTGACAGAACCAGTAGCTAATTTTTTGTTGCCCAGGCCCAGAATGGACTTCCAGAAGTGGCATCTGCACAGAGAACCAGTTGTTCGCATATTTGAATCCTACCACTGGGGATAGCCAAAGGGAAGAAAGCAAGATGGCAGCTGCAACTGTATTATCATGCCCACCATCTTGGTTCTGTCTATGTCTTGGGTGTTTTACACCCCCAACCCTAGCTGTAGTTCTCCAGGATGTAAGAATTCTCCCTATTTCCTTCTCTGGGTATGATCTGATCCATGGTTCATTTCTCCTAATTCTGAATCAATTCAGCAATGTCTAAAAGTTAATTCAAGAATTGGAGCAAGAAACAGAATCTGCTGTCCTTTCAATACCTTTAGTTCAGTTGGATTTGTTACTGTTTGAGACAAATGTATTGATAAAAAAAAATTGGGAAGTAGGGAATAGATCCAGAAAAAAACATTTACCGTACCATAATCCCACATAACGAAAACCACAAACCACGGTTAGGTATTTTGCTGGTCTTATATTTGCAAACAAAACAGAGCTTTCTGAAGGGCTACAGCCTGCCAAAGTTTCTAAAATTTAGTACATGGGCTTCAAAGTAATTCCTTTACATTTCTTTCTTTAAAAAAAGATGTAGAATCCAATGGAGTTGAAGAAAGTGATGAGATTAGCATTTATACTAGCCAGGTTTCAGATAGATTAGATGAGGGATTGTTGGACAGAGAGAAGAAATTGATAAGAAATGAAAAAGCTCCTTGCAGAAAGCCATGGGGCTAATGATCATGGGAAGTGTAGCAGAAGGAACACATTGTCTTATTATTTTGCATTCTCTCCTTTGGCTGAAAATAAAACCATGAAAATGATGGATAGTGTCCTCAGAGTTTCTAAATAAGATATTACAGAGTACTTGGTGGTTTGATCCAGCAAGCTGCAACCTAAGACTAGTACCTAAGGGAGCTCAGAGGATAACACCACACACTTGCTGAAGATTTATTTTATTTATTTAAAGCCTTTATATAACCACCCATCTTTCAACCAACCCTGGAAGGCGCCCAATCAAAAATTAAAAAACCTATAAAATCATTTTAAAACTATAAAACTCAACGTGAAAAACAACAAAAAACCTGGTGCCAGACAGTTCTATTGTGCAATCCTTTAATCTCCCAAGGCTTGGGGGAAGTCAGGCCTTTAAAGCTTTATGGAAGGCTAAAAGGATGGAGGCCTGCCAAACTTCATGGGGACAGAGTATTCCAAAGGGCAGGGGCTGCTATGGAAAAAGCATGCTTCCTAGATCCCATCTGATGGCAATATTTATTTAGGAAAAGGGATTAAGAGTAATCCCACCCTATCTGACCTGGCAGGATGGGTAGATCTCCTTAGGGCAGGGTTAGGCAACCTCGGCTCTTTTATGACTCATGGACTTCAACTCCCAGAAGTCCATGAGTCATAAAAGAGCCGAGGTTGCCTACCCCTGCCTTAGGGAAAGGCACTATGGTATTTTATATAAGTAATTATATTATTGCTCCACAGAAACAAATCAGGAATAGAGCTTCAGGGAAGCCCCAAAGCAAAACAAAACAAGAAATTAAATCTGGTTTTAACTATTTTTTTCCCCTTGTAAACCAGATTTTTTCCTCTTGTAAACCAGATTTTTTTTCCCTTGTAAACCAATCTGATACATAACATGAATAAACCAACACCACAAAAACTTGCAGTTTGGTTGTAGAGTCAGTCCTTGACTTATGACCACAATTGGGACCAGAATTTCTGTTGCTAAGTGAGGCAGTCCAGTGAGTGACACCCAATTTTACAATTTGTTTTGGCACAGTTGTTAAGTGAATCACTGCCATTAAGTAGATCATACAGTCATTAAGCAAATCTGGCTTCCCCCACTGACTTTGCTTGTTGGAAGCCAGTTGGGAAGATCTCCAATAGAGACCCCGGGATGCTGCAATCTTTGTAAATACAGGCCAGTTGCAAAACACCTGACTTTTGATCACATGATCATGGGGATGCTACCACAGTCATAAGCGTGAGGATCAGTCATAAGTCACATTTTTTCAGTGCCACTATGACTGTGAATGACCACTAAATGAATGGTTGTAAGTCAAGGACAATCTTTATTAGCTAAGTGTTTGGGGGAATGGGTTTTGTCATGCGATTTGGGCCAAAAAGGGACGCGGTGGCTCAGTGGGTTAGGACGCTGAGCTTGTCGATCAGAAGGTCAGCAGTTTGGCGGGTCGAATCCTGAGTGCCATGTAACAGAGTGAGCGCCTGTTACTCGTCCCAGCTTCTGCCAACCTAGCAGGTCGAAAGCACATAAAAATGCAAGTAGAAAAATAGGGACCACTACGGTGGGAAGGTAACAGCGTTCTGTGCGCCTTTGGCCTCTAGTCATGCCGGCCACATGACCACGGAGACGTCCTCGGACAAGCGCTGGCTCTTCGGCTTTGAAACGGAGATGAGCACCGGCCCCTAGAGCTGGAAACGACTAGCACGCATGTGCGGGGGAACCTTTACCTTTACCTTGGGCCAAAACACATGTTTTGATGGCATTCTGAGAGAAGACGAATACAACCAGGGTTGTGGAAACAGAATAAGAAAAACTCACATCCTATTTACTGTCTCTAGTGTTACCCATTGCTAGCACACACATACACACATAGAAAAAAAAAACACCTGAGAATCATAACCTACTTCCTGAGTTTTCAAAACTTGGCCATTAGGATCGCTGTGCTAATTGCTGATAAGACACGAGCATTATTTGGCTCAACAAATTAAAGAGCTGAAAGTAGAGCCCATGGATATTCCCAGAGCTGGTGCCCTCCAATCATAATCTTCAGTTTCTTCTGAGCCAAGCTATAAACAGCCCTATGCCAAACTGCCAATCTATCTTTTTGAACTTCTTGGTATTTTTTTTTCCTTTGTGATGTATGGTACAATAAAAACTTCTCAATGGTATTGTTGAGGGTTCTTTTTTTGGAAAACGTACCCAATTTTAGATTGACCCAGATTCAAAAGAGCTACAAAAGCACTGGACTCTTTGCCAATATCTCTCTATAGAGCAGGAATGGGCAACTATGGTGACTTTACAACCGGTGGACTTCAACCCCCAGAACTGGTTTTCAGTTTTGCATCAACTTGCAATTAAAACAAACAAACAAATAAACAAAAACCTGGAAGGACACCACTATGCATCTTGTACACACCTTTCTCAAATAAGTGTCTTTCATTAACACTATTCATTAATACCATTTTTCTGCTATAATATATCTTTTCAGCGCCTGTTACTCGTCCCAGCTTCTGCCAACCTAGCAGTTCGAAAGCACTTAAAAATGCAAGTAGAAAAATAGGGACCACTACGGTGGGAAGGTAACAGCGTTCCGTGCGCCTTTGGCGTCTAGTCATGCCGGCCACATGACCACGGAGACGTCCTCGGACAAGCGCTGGCTCTTCGGCTTTGAAACGGAGATGAGCACCGGCCCCTGGAGTTGGAAACGACTAGCACGCATGTGCGGGGGAACCTTTACCTTTTTTAATGAACTCATTAAACAGATACTTCTGCTTTCAGCCTGATGAAGTTATTTGATTATTTTTACTTTATTGTTTTAGAGATTCACATTCCAAAACACAGACAAGGTTCTCTGTTTTTCAATGAACAGTTTGGCCTGATCCATTTCCTTTGCCGGGCCTGTTACCATTTTTCACTCATCCTTTCCTTGATATTGTTCCTGGTATTCTCCTGTGCAGAACGATCCCTTTGCCTGTTCTGGTATTTCAAGAATTTCTCTGCATGGTGTTAAGTTTCCGGGAGTTACATTTCCAGGAGTTGGCCTCATGACACAGAATTACCTTATCAGATACAAAAGAATTGATGACACTCCTCTTCTTAATCCCCACCTTTGGGGCCTGATTACTAAAGAGCAGAATACACCATGGGAAAGTCACACAGCTGACAATTGTGTCAAGTATAGAAGCTTTTGTGTGAGGTTATTGTTTATTATTAAGTGAAAACTTGTCAGTAAGAATCAGGGGTATTCTAAGAAAATAAAAATAAAATAATGAAACAATGCATGCAATAGATAATAGTGTCCATCTATCTGTCTGTCTGTCTGACCGTCCGTCCATCCGTCTGTCTATCTATCATCTATCTCCTACCTACCTACCTATCTTATCTATCTATCTATCTATCTATCTATCTATCTATCTATCTATCTATCTATCTATCTACCTACCTACCTACCTACCTACCTACTTATCAATCATCATCTCCCCACCTTTATTATTATTACAACCAAGTCAAGGCAGCTCCCGACCTTCGCTCTTTCCCCCGTGACCTGAAGACTTGGCTATTTGAACTTGCCGGCCTGGACTGAGGGACTGGGATTTTAGATTTTAGATTTTAAATTTTACATTTTAGAACGTGTTTTATTGTTTAGGGCTACTTGGTTTAATTTATTTTAATTTTTGTATATTATGTGTTGTATATAGTGTTTTAATTGCCCTGTACACCGCCCCAAGTCCCTTGGGAGTGGGGCGGTATATAAATCCAAATAATAAAATAAATAAATAATAAATATATCGAACACTCCTTCGTCCTCCTATTTTCCCCACCACAACAACCCTGTGAGGTGGGTTGGGCTGACAGAGAGTGACTGGCGCAATGTTAATCAGTTGGCTGTCATGACTAAGGCGGGACTTAGAGTCACAATCTCCTGCTTTCTAGATCATATATATGAAATTCCAATTAATAACCCACTAAGTGACGAATGAAAATACAGCCTCGTTGGTTGCCCGTCTTTTCTGATTATAAAGAAAAATGGGAGGCTGCCAGAGTCCCAAATGTGCCAAAGCCTGAGGGGAGATGATTACATTTGGCTTGACATTTACTTTAATTTCCCAAAAGTTTGTAACGCTGTTATAAATAATCATCATAATAAGAAGATTTGCATGGAAACATTTTTAGTGGCATTTATTTTCATATGTCTGGCAATAGATGAAAAATCTGGAGCATTATTATTAAATATTATCGTGGAATATTGTGCTTCATTTTCATTATCACTCATCCCACACAGAGAGAAGCTATACCCTCTTCACCAATCTGAGCTTAGGAGGAACTTCTTGAGTTTGGGGATACTGTACTAGGAAGCCCCAAAAGTCTATTTCTTGGAATTGTTTTCAGATTTCTCTTTGAAGGGTCCTTGTTCTCTGAGCTTGGTTGCTTTCTTGCAGATGTTTCATTACCAGTCCAGGTAACATCATCAATGCTTGCAAGAAGTGGAGTTTGCTCTCAGTTGATACTCTAGTGCAGGGATAGGCAACCTTGGCTCTTTTATGACTCGTGGACTTCAACTCCCAGAATTCCTGAGCCAGCATGGCTATTTTGTCACAGTGCCAGGTTTCTAGAAATTCTCTAGGATTTTTTTTTTTGGACTTGGCTTTATCTATTGTTGTTAGCTGCGAAGTCGTGTCTGACCCATCGCGACCCTATGGACAACGTTCCTCCAGGCCTTCCTGTCCTCTACCATCTTCTGGAGTCCATTTAAGCTCATGCCTACTGCTTCAGTAACTCCATCCAGCCACCTCATTCTCTGTCGTCCCCTTCTTCTATTGCCCTCGATCTTTCCCAGCATTAGGCTCTTCTCCAGTGTCTCCTTCCTTCTCATTAGGTGGCCAAAGTATTTGAGTTTTAGCTTCAGGATCTGGCCTTCTAAAGAGCAGTCAGGGTTGATCTCCTCTAGGACTGACCGGTTTGATCGCCTTGCAGTCCAAGGGACTCGCAGGAGTCTTCTCCAGCACCCTAGTTCAAAGGCCTCAATTCTTTGGCGCTCAGCCTTTCTTATGGTCCAACTTTCACTGCCATACATTGCAACTGGCTTTATCTAAGATAGCCACAATTTCCCAGGTGAAACTATGGTTAAGTCTGTCCATATGTTGTGAAATTAAAGAGTTTTCCTCATTCCTTCTTTAGAACTTTAGAACTTTAATTCACTGGTTCTACCTATTCTATATACTTATTTATATGTAGGAGATTTCTGTGTTGAAGGGGGACTTCTGCTGATCTCTATCACAACATCCCACACTTAGACTAAATCCGTCCCAAGCTACAGTGCTGCCTCTGTTTAATTATAAATTAAGAGGTGGAGGTTATGGTGATGCCGAAGAAAGGTTGAAGGATACTGATGCTGAAGGAACGATATTGGACTAACCTGAAAACACAATTTTTAATCGATTCCTTATATCTAAGCAATGGGACATGGGGCAACATTCTTCAGGGAGAATTCTACAACAGAAAAATCTCCCCATCCCTGCTAACTTTGAAGCTAATTTCTCAATATCCTCTCCATTTAAGAATGTAAAGATTATTCCAAATGTTTCATATCATTTTCATATCCCAGTCATTGAATAAGTTATGCCTTGTTTTGTGATATGCTGTAACATGCAGATCCTGAGACTGAAACTGTAAAATGAAGTTCACAGATTTCATAATGTTTTATAATAATGAATAGGGATTAAAATGAGGTCTGCCAAGTATCCCAGTGGGAAGGAAATGAAGCATTTTATTCCCATGAGATTTCTGGCAGGGCAGAAGCCATAAACAGACCTCAAACTAGCTAAATTCATCATTCTACCCCAAAACAATTTCTGGTGCGGATTAAAGTAACTTTAGATTTCAGTAGCAAACTAGGGCAAGCTGGGTCTATTTTTATTTTGTTGTTAGGATCAGCTTTCAATATTTAGCTCAATTTTTTTTAAAAAAATTAAAATTTAACAAGAAGGTGATTCAATTTATATTAGAACTTACATCAACTGACTGACAGGCTCCCTCATTCTCTGGACATTTAAAAAGGCTACTGTGCTTAGAATGATGCCAGTTAGGATATCTGGAGTGTGGGTGGGTGTTGAAAAAAGCCAAGATAACAGCCACAACCACACAAACAGAGCCCTGCCTTAAAGGTGATTACAAATAGGTGACACCCAAGATAGAACCATGTAAGCCACTGTATTCCTTGAGATACTCTATGGAAGCAAAAGTTGACTTGGAAGAAACATGGTAAGAAAAATATTGATGCTTTTAAACTGTGGTGTTGGAGAAGACTCCTGAGAACATGGTGCACAGCCCCCCCCCCCCAAAAAAACCTGATGAATGGATCATCAAACAAATCAACCTGGAGTTCACACTTGAAGTACAAATGACCAGATTCAACTTGCCCTACATTGGACACCTAGTGTGAAGATTCAACTTTCTCTAATGCTGGAGAAGGTAGAAGGAGAGAGAAGAAGAGGATGACCAGCAGTGAAGTGGAAGGATGCACAAACTATCTAACCTCTCCGTCTTTTGCTCCTCTGGAATGCACTCCCTCCTTGCTGGAAATCCAGACTATATCCCACCACACATACCTACAAAGATCAGAATTGTGCAAGCCACAGTTATACCCTGTCACTCTCTATGGAAGTGAAAGTTGGACTTTCAAGACACAAATGACCAGGCTCAAATTTCAGACACAGCTTTCTGGAAAAGGCTCTAATTCTGAGAAAGGGGATAGAAAAGAGAAGAAGAGGATCACCAGCAAAAAAGTGGAAACACTCAGTTACAGAACTCTATGAATGCATTGTTCGGAGGCTTGAAAGAACAGGTTAGGGATAGAGCATCTTGGAGAAAACCAATCCCTAGGGGTCACAACAACTCGATGGCACGTAATCAATCATCAGGTTCAATTACCTGCACACTGCAAGATACACTACAACGTTCCTAACAAAAGATTATCCAGATCGTTTACTTCCTTCCTTCCTTCCTTCCTTCCTTCCTTCCTTCCTTTCTTCCTTCCTTCCTTCCTTCTTTCCTTCCTTCCTTCCTCCCTTCCTTCCTCGCTCCCTCCCTCCTTCCTTCCTTCCTCCCTCCCTCCTTCCTTCCTTCCTTCCTTCCTCCCTTCTTCCCTCCCTCCCTCCCTCCCTCCCTTCCCTCCTTCCTCCCTCCCTCCCTCCCTCCCTCCCTCCCTCCTTCCTTCCTTCCTTCCTCCCTCCCTCCTTCCTTCCTTCTTTCTTTCCTTCCTTCCTCCTTCCTTCCTTCCTTCCTTCCTTCCTCCCTCCCTCCCTCCCTCCCTCCCTCCTTCCTTCCTTCCTTCAATATCTTTCTGATATTTTATTTACCACTTTTTAATATTCCTTAAAAAAAATTCATTACTGCTCCAGAACTGGATGTCATTTTTTATAAGCATCCTGAATTCCTAAACCAGCTTTGTCAAGTGGAAAATTAATGTAAAAGCTATTCTGGGTAAAAAGGGACTCCTTGTTCTACTTCACCCAAATTCCAAAGAAATGGGATCCTTCCCCACTCAAAAATAGCCAATAGATGCTTAACTCCCAGACTCAGTTGGAATCCTTTCACTGGAGAAACGGTTACATCCAGACCTCAAAGAATTCAGGTAAGAGGTTTGAGGCCTGCTAAAAGTTTTATTTTATTTACTTATTCAGTCAATGACCAGCAACATAAAATAATAAAAAGGGGAATAAAACATAACAAATATAATCAGGATCGGCAGAGAGAAATAAGTCTAATTGTATATGAGCAGCTATAAAATAAACCAAATATGATATACTCTGAACACCTCTATTACAATAATAACCTATTTATTTTCCTAACACTAATAAATCTATTATTGTAGTATAATAAAACTAATACAAAATATATGTTCTCTGAAAATTACTTTAAAATAACTAAACAAAACGTTGATAAAAAAGAGTCGTTAGTTGTTTAGCCGGTTTTGCCTTATTACCATTGAAGCAGCCCAAAATGTGGCCACTACATGACTGGATTTGAGTCCTGGAGAAGATGGTTCACATAGAAATTATCAGGTCTCCCTAAAAATCTCTCTAATAGAGGGAGGATGTGTGTTGTTCTGATATCTCGGTAGAGTTTGCAATATTGGGAGGACAGATCATCCAGTACAGTATATGGAGAGTTTGTGTCATGTCTTTGTGATAAGCGCTCTGGCCCTGTGTACATTTCACCATCTCTACAAAAGGCAACGATGATTGTAAAACAGAAGGATTTATTTATCTGAGGTGAAGGATAAAGGGGACATTTATGAATGGGGTACTCAGGCTATAGTTTGAAGCAAATGCTAAGCTTGTAAAAAAAGGAAAGGCAGTACAAAAAAAAAAGAGGAAAGCAGGCATCAAGGTGTCTTTTCTTTCGAAGATGAAAACAGAAAGGCATCAGCACCTGTGATGGATGAGATGTTGCAAGCGGGATTGACATCATTTACATATGGTGGCGACACCAGACATGACACTCGATCTTTTTTCAGCTGTGAATGATGTTTTCCATTGATGTGAGAATATAACAAGTCATCTTTTTTGGGGGGGCAGGCAGATTGGGGGGAGAAGAGTGAGAAAGAAAAACATACAGCTTGATGGTCAGAAATCATTTCCATCCCCAAAGAGATTTTTAAAGCCAATAATAATAATAATAATAATAATAATAATAATAATAATAATAATAATAATAATAATAATAATAATAATAATAATAATTTTATTTGTATACCGTCCTTCTCCCGAAGGACTCAGGGCGGTGAACAGGCCAAACATATAAAAATACAAGAATACAAATATTAAAAAAGATTAAACAAACTGCCCAAAACTAACAACAATAAGTTAAAATGTACTAAAACAATATTAAAATCCAAACCCATCACCCATCAGGCCAGGCCGGCTTGTTCGAACAAGTAGGTCTTCCGATCGCGTCGGAAGGAGCGAAGGTCGGGCGCCATCCTTGGCTCAAGTTTAGAGGTGGCTCAGTGGGTTAGGATGCTGAGCTTGTCGATCAGAAGGTCGGCAGTTTGGCGGGTCAAATCCCGAGTGCCACATAACAGAGTGAGTGCCTGTTACTCGTCCCAGCTTCTGCCAACCTAGCAGTTCGAAAGCACGTAAAAATGCAAGTAGAAAAATAGGGACCACTACGGTGGGAAGGTAACAGTGTTCCGTGCACCTTTGGCGTCTAGTCATGCCGGCCACATGACCACGGAGACGTCCTCGGACAAGCGCTGGCTCTTCGGCTTTGAAACAGAGATGAGCACCAGCCCCTAGAGTTGGAAACGTCTAGCACACATGTGCAGGGGTACCTTTACCTTTACCTTTAATGTACTCCAGTTCAGAAATGGATAAGTACATTTCTAGCAGAGATATGCAAACAACTGAGTTTTAGAATATGGAATGCAGAATACAGAATAACAGAGTTGGAAGGGAGCTTTGAGGTCTTCTAGTCCAACTCCCTGCTAAAGAAGGAGACCCTGTACCATTCTGAACAAATGATAGTGTTAGAGTGTAATATTGTAATAGCAACTGAACAGTAATAGATGATCTTGTTGTTGTTTTTTTCCTTAAAATAAAACCTCTCTGAAACCCAGGGATGGGCAACTATGACAACTCTATAACCTCTGGACTTTAACTCCCAGAATTCCTGAGCCAGCATGAAAACAGTGACTTATGATTGTTTTTCACACTTGCAACCGTAACAGCATTCCCCATGGTCATGTGATCAAAATTCAGGCCCTTGGCAACGATCATGTGTTAATGGCGGTTGTAGCGTTCTGGGTCATAAGATCACCTTTTGCAACCTTCCCACTCTGCTGGGCTCTTGCCCGTTGCTGTGCAAGGCAGAGTCAGCCAGTCTGTGGTGCCAATCCCCAGTCACTATGCTCTTCAGTGACTCCTTTGTAGTGCACACCATCCATTCAGCTTGCCCATTACTGGAAGGGTGAAATGGAGCCAATGTAGCGTGCCTAATGAGGTTAGTCCTCAAGAAGGCTTGAAATTCTGCCACTGTGAACTGGGCCCCATTATTGGATACTACGTCGTCTGGCAGCCCATGTGTTGCAAAAAGTTTCCTAAGCACCTGGATGGTCCTAGCAGTAGTCATATTCGCGATTGGAATAACTTCCAGCCATTTAGAGTGGCTGTTGACCACTATAAAAAATAGCTGTCCCTGAAAGGGCCCAGCGAAGTCGATATGAATCCTCGACCAAGGAGTGTGTGTCTCCTCCCATCTATGAACAGGAGCATGTGGCATTTCAGGCCTGCTGACACGTGTAACACCTGTGTACTTGAGCTTCGATAGCCTTATCTAACCCAGGCCACTATAAGTAGCTTTGGGCCCATGCCTTCATCTGGACAATGCCCGGATGTCCCTCATGAAGTGTACCCTGTCTCTCAATGAAGTGGGGACAATGACCCTGTTCCCCCATAGAATACAACCCTTGTGAGCTGAAAGGTCGTGTCTATGTGTGAAATAGCTCTGGAACTCGGGTCCAGGACTGTTTTCCAGCCACCCTGTGTGAATCCAGGATAGCACTCTGCTTAAAACCTTGTCTGCAGCAGTTTCTGCAGCCACATCCCCTGCGTGGAGGGGGAAGTCAGGCAAATCCTGAATAGACAAAATGCGAGCCACTGGAGCCAGATCTGGCTCAATCTGAGACAATGGCAACTGGCTGAGGCCATCTGCATGGCCCATGTCTTTGCCAGGTTTGTGAATCAGCCTGAAGCTGTAGGCCGATAAGAAGATGGACCATCTCAACATCCTAGGGGACAAGATGTGGGGTGTCTGTCTGTCAGTAGTGAATAACCCCAATAGCAGTTTATGGTCTGTGAAGACCATGAAGTCACTGCCATTCAAGTAGTTGTGGAATTTTTTTTACCCCGGCTATGATGGCCAATGCCTCTTTATCAATTTGTGCATAATTACGCTCTGCAGAGGATAATGTCCTTGAGTAATAAGCAATTGGGACTTGAGTCCCATCACTCTCCAAATGGCTTGAAACAGCCCCCACCCCATATGGGGATGCGTCACACGCAAGGCAAACCGGCAAAGACTCTTTAAAGTGGGTGATCACTGAACTGGAGGACAGTAGGGCTTTCAATGCCTTAAAACTGCTTTCATGTACCTTGGTCCATTTCCAAGCAGTGTTTTTCTCCAAGAGCTGGTGTAATGGCTCTGCCACTGCAGCCTTGTTAGGAAGGAACGCATGGTAAAAATTTAGGAGGCCTAGGAATGCCTGAAGCTCTCCTTTTGTCTTGGGGCTAGATGCCAGCTGAATGGCTTTCAGCTTGGACTTGGCAGGGTGGATGCCATTGGCATCGATACAGAAACCCAAGAACTCAGTTGAAGGAACTCCTATACTACACTTGTTTTTCTTAAGTTTAAGGCCCGCTTTGCAGAGCCATTGAAGGACGGCTTTGAGCCTCCTTGCAAGCACCTCAGTGGACTCACTGGCAATGAGCACATCGTCAAAGTAGGGGCAGACCCCTGGAATGCCCTTGAGTGTATGCTCCATAATGCTTTGAAAACTGCCAGGGGCTATACTAACCCCAAATTGGAGGCGTTTTACTTTAAATGCCCCTCTGTGTGTTACATAGCTATGGCTATGGCCTTGTCCACAGGTAGCTGTTGGTAGGCCTGTGCTAAATCTAACTTTGCGAAAACTGTACCCCCTTGCAGAGATGCCAGGATGTGGCTCATGACTGGCACCAGGTATGCGTGCTGCTTGAGTGCACGATTAATTGTGCACTAGTGGTGTGATGATTGGGGTTTCCCATTCACCCCCATCTATGGGCTGTAGTACCCCGTTTGACTAGCTTGTCCAATTCAGCATCTATTTTGTGTTTAAGAGCAAATGGCACTCTACGTGGCTTAATCCTGATAGGCATTACAGCAGGATCCAGTTTAAATGCTATTGGAGGGCCTTTGTACATTCCCAGACTTGTGTCAAAAACATCTGCGAACTCCTCGCATACTGATGCTATGCTCACGGCTTGTGTCCAGTTGATACCGGTAACTTGGATACCTAATGCATCAAACCAATCGAGCCCTATCAGACTCGTTCTCTGACCCTCTACTATGACAACGTCCAGATGCCCAGAAAACCCCTTGAATTTGACGGCCAATGTGCCTCGCCCTTGACGGTGACTCTTAGCGTTCTGAAAGTCGGTCAGGATAATGTTGGATGGCCTAAGCTTGGCCCATATCTTACTGCGGTGGCAGATGAACCTGAATGTATAAAGCAATATGATGGACATGGCTAATCCTGTGTCCAGATCCATCTTGCAAGGGACCCCTTGCAGCTCAACCTAAAGTTGAAATTTCAGCTTAATTGGGCGGTGAGCTCCCATGTGGCAAATGCTGTGGCAGCTGGAGCAAAACCCTATGCTAAATTGCCCCAGGGCCCCAGTATCTCTCCTGATCGGAACGTCCAATTGGCGGTTCAATTGGTAGTCCTTCTGTCGACCTTGCAGACAGTTGCGATGTGGATGGTCTTCCCACAGGCCCAGCACGTGGCTGTCTGGAACCTGCAGTCCATGCATTGGTGGTGGCCGCCACAACCCGGGCACCTAAGGAAGGGACCTGCCTTGTAAGTTGTCCCATATTGATTGTCGCTGCGACGTGGCTGGTTGTCGTGCAGTTGAAGCTTGTCCACTTCTTGGCTGCTGTCGGAGTCTTCCACGTGTTTGGCGTCCTCGTGGTGGATGGCCTCCTTGTGCTGTGTGCTTTTGGCTGGCCACATGGCTTTTACGGCCCCGCCATCAACTTCGTCCACCATGATTTCTCTTAACATGTCTGGGAACAATAAAGTCTCTTTGGCGAAGAGCTTCTGTTGCAGTTTTCAATTTCAGAGGCCACAGATGAGCCGGTCCCGAAGTCTCTCTTCTACATTGGAGAACTGGCACAGGCATACAGCCTGCCTCAAAGCCCCGATGAATTCAGAAGCTGATTCACCCGGCTGCTGGACCCTCTGTTTGAACACGTGCCACCAAGCTAGTACTGAGAGCATGGGCTGGAAATGGTTGCCAAGTCGTTTCGTCAAGTCTGTGAACATTACAGACTCCAGCTGAGTCGAGGCGAACAAATTCTCCACGATGTCGGATGTGGCTGGGCCACAAACGCACAGGAGAGTTGCAGCCTTCAGGCCATCGTCGGCGACTTGATTGGTGCGGAGATAGTTCTCGACCCTGGAAATATACAAAAACCATCTTTCTGGGTGAGTTACTTCAAATTCTTCCAGCTTTCCGACCTTCGCCATCTCGGGAAGTCTTTGTGGCTGGGGCTCATCGTCTTCTTGTCCTGCTCCTCCGTATGCCCAGTGACTGATCCACAGGGCTCATGGTCGCTAGCGTGGCTGTGCTAGGCAAACTGTGTGTGTGGGTGGGAATTGCTTTCCCGCCAAGCACGTTCCGGCCTCACCCCTAGTGACTCTCAGTTGTGGAAGGAGCAGGATCCCACCTTCATCGCCAGTGTTGTGTACTAGGTTCGTTGCTTGAGAGAAGAGAAGAGGCAAGCAAGTTCAGTCAGGAACATTGTTTATTTGCTTGCAGGAACTGAACTGGGAAACAGGGCTGCAAATGCAGCTATTTATACCCTGGCCTCTAGGTGGTGACCAATAGGTTTAAAGCAACCTATTGCTGCCCTAAAGGCAGCCAATGGCAGCGCTGGAGACGGGTTGTCTGAGGAGCTGGGAGCCGTTAGCCAGCTCCCTGCTTAAGCAACCTTCCAGCATTCAAACCCCATGTGGTACACTCAGTAAAACAAGGCCCAATACATTACAAGCACAACCATTGATTTTTTCCTCCACAATCACTCAACTTCAATTTGCAAATCACGACATTTCTTTATTTTTTCTAGCTGTTTCTCTTCATTTTGTGCATCACCAGAATTATTATTATTATTGTTCTCCCAGAAGTTTGCACATTTAATGCAGTAGCTGAAATAACTGCAATTTGATCCAGTCGACTAGCAGCCTCCAGCCAATTCTGCCCATCTGCTGCTACAAACTGTGCTTTACCTTGCTTAAGCATGGAGCAAATATGCAGTATAAATAAACTGGTCTCCCGTGAGACGTAATTGCACGTGCCGAATGGAAGTGTGACATCCTTGGGTTGATCATTGCATCGTTTGGAGTGTTCTCACCACCTGGGATTCAACAATGGAGTGAACTCACTGCACATCCTGCTTTAAAAAGCAGGGGGAAGAATGAGATAAATGGGTATAATGCAGGACACATTATTTTAACAGATTTAAAGTAGGAAGGGATACGAAAAGAAAACGTTTCTGCAGTGATCAGGAGGTTGCTCCAAATGTCTCCTCTGTCTCTAAGGTTGATTGATTTCAGGGTCTAAATTTATGTAGCTGTAGCACCACAATTGTCTCAAGCCAAGAAAAGTCTTTCCCCGTCTTTTTAAATATAAATGCCAGAGACTGAGTCTACCTCATCTTTATGCAAACTTTAGTCTCTCCTTAAATCCATTTAAAAATATGCACTTGGGTTAACCAGCCTCCCTGAACTTCCATATTTGCTTGATGAATAGATTGACTAATAACAAAGAGGATGACAAAAAGCTGAGCTAATTAAAATTTCCAAATTAAATAAAGCCAAAAAAAAAAAGAATACCCACAAAAATATTGGCCTCTCCTGGTATTAGGCCTCCTTTTCCCCACCCTATTTTTTTCTTTCTTTCTTTCTTTCTTTCTTTCTTTCTTTCTTTCTTTCTTTCTTTCTTTCTTTTTTTCTTTCTTTCTTCCTTCCTTCCTTCCTTCCTTCCTTCCTTCCTTCCTTCCTTCGTTTCTTCTTTCTTTCTTTCTTTCTTTCTTTCTTTCTTTCTTTCTTTCTTTCTTTCTTCCTTTGTTTCTTCTTTCTTTCTTTCTTTCTTTCTTTCTTTCTTTCTTTCTTTCTTTCTTCCTTCCTTCCTTTCTTCCTTCCTTCCTTTGTTTCTTCTTTCTTCCTTCCTTCCTTCCTTCCTTCCTTCCTTCCTTCCTTCCTTCCTTCCTTCTTTTGTTTCTTCTTCTTTCTTTCTTTCTTTCTTTCTTTCTTTCTTTCTTTCTTTCTTTCTTTCTTTCTTTCTTTCTTTCTTTCTTTCTTCCTCTCCCTCCCTCCCTCCCTCTCTCTCCCTCCCCCCCTTCCTCCCTCCCCAAGAAACTTAATTTAAATTCTTCACAAAACACCAGCTCTAGCAGCCGGCAGTATTGGAAAGGTCATTGAAGAGGATGCCAGACATTATCTTCAAACATTCAGACATGAATGCCGAGCCAGAAGTGGCTCCTGTGATTATCTAAGCAATGATACATCATACAAGATCTGCTGCTATCTGGACATATCCAAATATTTGCAATATTTATTTTCATTTATTCTGGCAGATGCCTCAGGAGGAAGGCCCATCAACACAGAAAGTCAGCAAATCCAGAGAAAAATGAAGAAGAAAAAAGTCATGCTCAGGAGTGAAAGCACTGGACGAAAATCCAAGTGCTCATCCAGAAATTTCCCATCTTGGAGTAAGGGAAAAATCCAGATCGTCATATATTCTAGATCAAGGCTATCAATAAGGAAGGACATGAAGATTACCAATGAAGCTGTACAGGTAGTCCTCAACTTACAACCATTCATTTAGTGACCATTCAAAGTTACAAGAGCACTGATTTTTTTTCACACTTACAACCATTGCAGCATCCCCATGGTCACATGATCAAAATTTGGATGCTTGGCCACTGGCTTGTATTTACAACGGTTGCAATTTTCTGTTGTCACATGATCACTTTTGGAGACCTGCTGACAAGCAAAGTCATTGGGGAAGCCAAAGTCACTTAACAACCATGTTGCTAAGTTAACAATTGCAGTGATTCACTTAACAGCTGCAGCAAGAAAAGTCTTAAACTGGGCAAAATTCACTTAAAAACTATCTCGCTTAGCAACAGACATTTTGGGCTCAGTTGTGACTGTAAGTTGAGGACTATCTACACTTGAAACCTAAGTGGTGCAACACAAAGAAAAGGACAGATATATTACAATAAATCTATTATTTATACTACACTATTTCATCCTGATAAATTTTTCAGAACATATGTTTTACTACAATGGGAGAATATAACAATGACATTCTGATTAGCAGGTTAGGTTAGAATGGGCAAGAGGGCATGGCAATTAAATGGATTTCAGAAATCATACGGAAAGAACCTTTTATCATTATGAAGCTGGAGAAGAGACTGGGTACCATAAGGTTTGGTTCTGGGCTTCACATGGTATTCTCATTAATGTCTTAGATAAGGAGATGGAAGAAATGCTAATCAAATTTGCAAATTGCGAGAACACAAGCGAGCAGTCAGATGAGGAGACCCAAACTCATTGGTAGTTTCACATTGTAATAAACAAGGACATATTTTGCAGCTACTAAGTTTGTTGGACGAGCAGGCACAAAAACAGCCAGGGAAGTTATTGAAGCCTGGGAAACAGGCCCCTTGTCAATCAACAGGAGTGCTGATTTAACCTCAGCTTATCAAGCACTTAAGTGGTGAAGGCTTGGCAGCACAAGGAAACAACAGGCAACAACTTACTCACCAGCCATCAACATCTAAAAACCCACACACAATAGGCACCATATAAATACCACACATAGAATAGCCCAAAGCACACTCTTTACAGATTTAACTTCTTCTTCTTCTTTTTATTAGATGTTCTTGTAATTAGGGAATATCTTATATTCTTGTATGTTCCAGTGGCGTCTTGACTTGATAATGACACAGCTATTGATTTAACTTCATCTACTAGCACTAGATGTTCTTGTAACTAAGGAATATGTTCTTGTATGATCCTGTGGCCTTCAGACTTGGTAATAACAGGTTTACTGATTTAACTTTATCTTCTAGTACTACCGTAGATGTTCTTGTAACTAGGGAATATCTTAAGTTCTTGTAAGTAGGAAATATCTTCTAAGTATCTTGGAAGTTGGCATTTTTACAGTATCGTGTTTCCATATTCTCCTTCCATCTGTCTTTGATCTTCCTTGAATCAAAGAGTCAGAGTCTCTCTATTGGCATCCTTTTGCATACCAGTTCAGGGCTGAAACCTCTTTCTGAATCCAAAGATCTTTTGAAAGACTTCCCTTGTTTTTTCCATGTCTGTTTCCATCTTCAACATCTGTATGAACGTTGCTGTAATATTCCTTTTTTTTGTCTCTTCTAAATGCTCTTTGAAACTCTTTGTTAAGTTCCTCCCTGAGATTTTTCTTGGCTTTAGCTCTCTTCTCTTCTCTTTTTAGCAATTACCATGTTTTTTTTTAACGGGACGCGGTGGCTCAGTGGGTTAGGACACTGAGCTTGTCAATCAGAAGGTCGGCAGTTTGGCGGGTTGAATCCCGAGTGCTGCGTAACAGAGTGAGCGCCTGTTACTCATCCCAGCTTCTGCCAACCTAGCAGTTTGAAAGCACATAAAAATGAAAGTAGAAAAATAGGGACCACTACGGTGGGAAGGTAACAGCGTTCCGTGCACCTTTGGCGTCTAGTCATGCCGGCCACATGACCACGGAGACGTCCTCGGACAAGCACTGCCTCTTTGGCTTTGAAATGGAGATGAGCACCGGCCCTTAGAGTCAGAAACGACTAGTACGCATGTGCAGGGGAACCTTTACCTTATGCTTTCTTCTATTTCTTCATTTTTGACAGCCTCTTTTCACCTCCATCTTTAAGAGTGTCCTTGAGTTCATTCCTCGGTTCTTTTGGTCCTCTTTCAATAGGCAGTTATTAGATGTAGTTACATATCTGATACATTATTTTACAGGTACATATTTAAGACGACGCATATTTAGACCTGAGATACAGGTCTACCTTCAAATGGATGAAATGCATGTCTTCAGAGAAGCATGTTCACTGGAAATGGGGGGAAATAAAACACAGAGACCACATCTTGTCAATTCCATCCTACTGTATCTTCCCCCCCTTCCTCACGGTTATCATACCTTATTAGGATATTCTGTAAACTCCTGACTTACCACATCTGGTTCACTGGAAAGAGGCAAATGAAGTCTTAATGAGAGACATGTTCAATGCTGATAAAGCACCATCCTGCTCTTCTTCATAAAGAAGAGATAATGTTAGGTACTGAATATCAAAGCAAATTTAACATAATTGGACAGAGCAGAATAAAGTCTTTTCCCTCAGGGCTGTTGCAAAATTACAGGGCAGTGTACCAAAATGGCAACATATCTTCCATGTCATCTTTCACTCAGTAGCAGATCTGTTCCTCAATGGCAAGAAGGAAGAGGAACGTACAGTTCTGGAGGCCCCTAGAGATGGTACCTTTAACACTACTGTTATGCAAACTGCACTGGTTGCCAGTTTGCTTCTGGATCCAATTCAAGGTATTGGTTATTACTCAAAGCCCTTTAGGGCATGGGCTCAGTGTGTCTCACCACAAGAGGGTTCACCTCTCCAATCCCACTCACTCCAGCAGAAGAGGGCCACTACAGATCCCATCTGACAAAGACATTTGGCTGGTGGAGTTCTGGAGAAGAGCCTTTTCTGCTGTGGTTCTTGCCCGTAGGGCAATTTTTTCACCAGAGGTGAGGTCCTCTCCTTAAATCCTGGCTCTGGCAGCTGGACTGGGGTGCTGATGGGGTTGATCCATAATGGGGGATAGCTGATGGGGTAAAGAGAAGATTCCCCTGCCACCCATTCTCCTTGGTTTCAGTCTCTATTTAATCGTTTAATTTTAATCATTTTGCATTATCTTTTTATCATTTTGTTAGCCACCAGAGTCGCTTTCGAGAGTAGGGTTTAACTAACTAAACAAACAAACAAACACTTTGACTTAATGAAAGGGAAATGCAGAGGATGTTCTATTATGTAGAAAAGTTTAATATGTCAGATATTGTCAGGTGCAAAGGATCAGGACCATAGGTTGAGTTGTAGTTTAGAAAGAATTAGTGCTGTAGCCTGTACACAAGAATCTGGTAAACTAACAGTCAGCCCTAAACTGGCGTTAGATAAAGGTCAAAGGAATTCAAGGGGAGCTGAACTTGGATCTCTTGTAACAACATAAGGATTCTAAACTGGTAACACATTTAATTCAAATCCCTACATGGCATGGGTCCGGATTACCTACGGCAACACCTGCGGCCGGCGTCAACTTCCCTCCGTCCAGTGCGCTCCCACAGAGAGGGCCTCCTCAGGGTGCCTCCGATCAAAGAATGTCGATTGGTGGCCCCCAGGGGGAGGGCGTTCTCTGTGGGCGCGCCAGACCTGTGGAACCGCTTGCCGGTTGAGCTCCAGACGGCTCCGGATGGCCCCCCGATCTTCGCTCCTTCCGGCGCGATCTCAAAACCTTCCTTTTTGAACAAGCTGGCCTGGTCTGATGGGATGGGGTTGGGTTTTATAAATCGGTTTTAACTTTTAATATGTTTTAATTTATTACGGGCATTGCTGTTTAATTACTTTTTAATTTTTGTATCTTGTTTTTTATTATGTATTGCCCTATTCACCGCCCTGAGTCCTTCGGGAGAAGGGCGGTATACAAATTAAATTATTAAATTATTAAATTCCAGCCTCCAGAGTGTAACTGGTCCAAAGTTATCTCCTGGACTGCTCTGACAGGGTGACTTGTACCTGAGCCTCCCTAATCCTAGTCTACCCCCTCATTTGCTGTACCAAACCATTTCTGTGTGGATGACAATCAGCACAATAACAGACTCTTATGGAGCCTGCAGACAATCGGAACTGCACAAGATGTCTCAGGGTATCTTAGGACACCAAATGAATTACTTTCCTTTTCTCTATTAAATCAGCCCAAGGCAATTCTTCAAAATGCTATCTAGTGTCCCCAAATGATTTAGAAGTGTCTTATGCTGTAGCATTTCTTCCGTTATTCAGTGAGACTTGGAGATCCAATTATTGCAGGCCGACATTCACTTTTTCTTCTCCCTTTCTCCCATCTACCCAACCATTTGTAAATTTCCCCAGGAAGTGAAATATATTGAATAGCATTTCCAAAGCAATCAGAGGGCTAAAGTAAGGAATGCATAAATGAGCAAACATCTCTGTTCCTTTATTGTTCACATTTTTATATCAGTTAATAAGAAATTGCTGAAAGTGTTGTAAAACTGTGATAATTTGCAACCTCTCACAATATACACAGGCTTTGTAATCTCCCCTTATTTTGTAAAACTATTAGCATTTCTTTTACTATGCTTTTATTCTTTAACACACGCACACACACACACAAACACACATATGTATATATATGTGTGTATATTTCAGGCTTTTAAAGTACAAATTTAAAAGCTTTTTAAAAACATGAGTACTACAGTTGGCACAGTGTCCCCTAACATATCTTAATTAGTAAGCCTTAGTAAGTGTGGCCGCAATAAGACCACAGATGGAATATTGCATCCTGTTTTGGTTACCACAATATAAAAAGATGTCGAAATTCTGGAAAGAGTGCAAAGAAGAGCAATAAAGATTATCAGGGTTGCAGGAGTTGGATATGTCTAGTTTAATGAAAAGAAGCACTAGGGGTGATATGATAGCAATGTCCCAATATCTAAGGGGCTGCCACAAAGAAGATGGGGTTGACCTATTCTCCAAAGCACCTGAAGGCAGGACCAGAAACAATGAATAGAAACTAAACAAGGAGAGAAGCAACCTAAAACTAAGGAGAAATTTCCTGACAGTGAGAACAATTAATCACTGGAACATCTTGCCTCCACAAGTTGTGGGTGCTCCATCACTGGAGGCTTTTAAGAAGAGACTACATTTGTCTGAAATGGTATAGGGTCTCCTGCTTGAGCAGGGTATTGGACTAGAAGACTTCCAAGGTCCCTTCCAACTCTGTTATTCTATGTTCCAAACATGAACATCCTATTTTGCAGGCAAAATTTCAGTGGTGAAAGGCTAATACTGATGAGTTTTCCTCAGTTCTCGAAACATGGATTGGTCCAGTCCATGCCCAGTGCAAAAATTCCCTATAATATTCCTGACAGATGATCATCTGGATTGTTTAAATACCTCTCATGAATGAGAGTTGACCATCTCTTCATGCTGGCTGTTCCATGGCTGAATTGTTGTATGCATTGCGGAATTTCCCTGATGTGCAGTCAAGATCAACTTCTTTCAGTAAAACCCTTTATTTCCTCTCTATTTTCTGAAACAAACCTGTCTGATTATGCCCCATCTTCTCTATAACAGCCCTTCACATACCTGAAGAGAGCTGTAATGTCTGCTGGCAATCTTCTTTTCTCCACATTAAATATATTCAGTGGCTCAACTGTTTTTCAAGTGTCCTTCTAGACCAGACATGTCAAACACAAGGCCCGGGGGCCGGATCCGACCCGCGAAGTGGTTTCATGTGGCCCGCGAAGCCATCCTGGAAACAGTGAGGGAACGGCCCCCACTGCCTTGGCCCTGGCCCAGAGACCCTCCTTCTGCCAGAGACCCTCAGATCTGTCCCACTCCTGCCCAAGCCCCCATAGGCACCCGATGCAAACGATGTAGAGCTGGCCACACCTACCCAGTAGGCCATATGCACTCTAGCCACGCCCACCCAGTAGGCCACGCCCACCCTGGCCATACCCACCCGGCCCCTTGAGGGCAACCGCAATGCTGATGTGGCCCTCAATGAAATTGAGTTTGACACCCCTGTTCTAGACCATTTGCCACCTTGAATGCTCTCCTCTGGAAATGTTCCTGATTACAAGTAATCCTTGACTTATGACCATCACTTAGCAACCATTCAAAATTACGATGGACCTGAAACAGAGGACCTGGATCTAAAGTTCCAATGGTCAGCCCCCACCCCCGGCCACCCGCGCACACAAACACATGACCGTGCTTAGGGCATTTGGCAACATAGCCGTATTTATGACTCTTGACAGCTTCCCCCATTTTACAATTACGTTGCCAAAAAACCAGCGCTTTTTTCTGCTTTTCCTGCAAAACCACTCCAAAACAACTGTGGTGTTTGGTTTATGACCACAGTGGTTGCTTTATGATCACTGCATTCACTTAATGACTGCCACCAAAAAGATCACAAAATTGGGTCATTCACATGACCAGCCCATTTTAGGACCATTATGACTTATAACCATAATGGGCAGGCTCCATTACAGTCATAACTTGGGGAATACCTTTAATATTCTTCTTACAAGCAATACCCTGAATTGTATATAATATTTTGCTGTGGGTCTGATAACACAGAATAAAGAGAAATGATGATTTCCTTTGATCTTAAAGATATTAGTATCCATCCAAACTGGAAAGTTTGCTCAGAGCAGAACACTCATATTGGCTTTCCAATGACTTAGTGATGGATTTTTTTCTAATAAAACCCACTTGTCCCACCTTATTTCTTGTCATCCACTTAGATGCTAAAAGGGGGAAAGAGTGATAAAAAGAAGAGTGGGAATCTGATTACAGGTAGTCCTCAACGTATGAACACAATTAAGCCCAAATTTCTGTTAAGTGAGTTTTGCCCCATTTTACATCCCTTTCTGCCAAGTTAAGCAAATCCCTTCAGTTGTTATGTGAATCATGCAGTCACTAACTTAATCTGGCTTTCCCTATTGACTTCGCTTATCAGAAGCCATCTGGGAAGGTTATAAATCAGGGGTTCCCAACCAGGGGTGCGAGACGATATTCCAGGGGGTACAAAAACTTGGGTTTAGAAGTTTCAAAATTATCTAATTCATTGCCGTTATTTCAAACTTTTGTAAGGGATGCAAGAATATATCAGAAGCATTCTAGGGGTACGGGGTATAGAAAAGGTTGGGAACCATTGTTATAAATAGTGATTACATGACTCCAGGACATTGCCATCATCATAAGTACATGCTAGTATTTATGGTGGCACATAAAGAGCCGTGGTGGCACAGTGGTTAGAGTACACTACTGCAGGCCAATTCTGCCGCCTGCCAGCAGTTCAATTCTCACCAGCTCAAGGTTATCTCAGCCTTCCATCCTTCCAAGGTCGGTAAAATGAGGGCCCAGATTGTTGGGGGCCAAAGGCTTAGAGAGCACTGTGAACCGGTATATAAGTCTAAGTGCTATTGCAAGTTACCAAGTGCCTGAATTTTAATCATGTGACCATGATTAAACAACTGTTGTAAGTCAAGGGCATCCTGTTCTTGGGGCTTCAGTTACTACCAACCGATAGCTTCTAATAAGTTAGGATATCAAGAAAACAAAAAAGATCGCCCACATCTAACCAGAGAACTATGTTCCAAATTATGAGATAATTGCCAGACAGTTTAAATCCATCTTGTATTATACAAAGTATATTATTCAGTTTGAACTCCACTTAGGAAAGTTTCTAGCTTGGCCTCTGATCAAATGAATGTGTGTCCCCCAGTCTGGGACATATTGAATGGCCCATTTCAAGGATCCAGAATCAATATCTTATCTTTTCCTCTTCCCAGCCATACATAAGAACCTGCCAAATGCAGCTTGAACTGAACTGGAGGGCAGCAATGTGCAGTCTCTTAATGGAAGTAAATCCACATGTATTGTCACTGCTATCCAGAAATTACAGAGAAGGGATTTCCAAATCCCTTAAAGATTTGCAAAATGCTTCCAGTCTTTATTTCCATAATCTCCTAATGCTGAAAGCAAATTCGTTTCTGTTCATTGCCTGAATGGGCTTCAACTCTTTGGTAGCACAAGCATGAAAAAGAATCCATTGAATGGATGTCGTTATGGTAGTTGGTGCAGTTATTGATGTCGAGACAGCAAATCTAATAAGGCTAATCAGAGTGTGCCTAAGAGGAAAATCCTATTGAATTAAATCAAATGTAAGTGTATACAAGATTGTAGCTTCCTGGACAAGCTATGTTGACACAGTTCTCTTAACCAGATCAAGCTAAAACCCTAGCAGTTGCATTCACACCATTTATATCCATGTTATTCATTTTGGGTTGGCCATATAATGACTTTGCCCACTTTGATAGGTTAATTGTTTAGAGACTTCCATTCTCTAGAACAGACATGTCAAACTTGTGATGTCACGTAATGTTGCGCAACGTATCGGGACAGTTTTTCCATTGCTGGCATTGGGGTGGGTGCAGCTTCCATGTGACGCATCCGGCCCACAGTTTGACATGCCTGCTCTAGAACGTTACCAAGGGAACCACCTCTGAGCTTGGTGGTTTTCTTGCAGATGTTTCATTCCCCAAATTAGGTAACATCACGGGTGCTAATGATCACTGATAATGTTATCTAGTTGAAGTAATGAAACATCTGCAAGAAAACAACCAAGCTCAGAGAGTACCAAGGACCCCTCATTTTAACCCTGAGCTACAAATACTCTCTTTTATTGATTTCCAAAGGACCATACCTCTTTAGACATGCGGTTCTTAACCTTATACATGAAGTGCTCATATTTCCTATAGATTCCATCGCTTGTCCATAAAGTTCTTAGGATCAACCTTCTTTGTTAAACGTAGGAAATCAGTGCAAGTCCAGGACCCAGTGTGAATTTAGAAGGCCTCAAGCTAGATGTATTGGTCTGTGAGAATAACCTTGAGAGAAGCTACTTGGTCAGACAAACATATTTCAGCTCACAGAAGAACAGGAAGCAACTCAGAAGTAATCATCCCAGCTTTTCTGGAAACGGTGGGGAGGAGAAAAGTGTTTTCAGACTTGCAAGATTCTACTCTTTTAAATTTACAATAAACGTAGCTTTGGTTTTCAAACAATCAGAATAGAGTTGGAAGTGACCTTGGAGGTCTTCTAGTCCAACCCCCTGCCCATATCAGTTCAGATAGGTTACTGTCCAGAATTTTCTTTAAAAAACTCCAATGATGAAGCACTTACAACTTCTGAAGGCAAGCTGTTCCACTGGTTAATTGTCCTCCCTGTTAGGGAGTTTCTCCTTAATTCCAGGTTACTTCTCTCCTTGATTAATTTCCATCCATTGCTTCTTGTCTTGCCTTCTGGTGCTTTGTAAAATAAGTTGACCCCCCCTCTTCTTTATTGCAGCCCCTCAAATACTGGAATACTGCTATCATGTCAGCCCTAGTCCTTCTTTTGTCTAGACTGGCCATACCCAATTCCTGCAACGGTTCTTCATACGTTTTTGTTTCCAAGTCCTTAGTTATCATAGTTGCTCTTCTTTGCACTTTTTCCAAAGTCTTAACATCAAGCTTCTTGGCTAGACTATCTCAAAGAGGTGGAATTAGTGCAATCATCTCAGTTGATTTTGGTATTTGTGTTTATATTTGGGATCAATTGTTTTTCAATCTCTTTCAGGTTGGACACTGAGGTTTTTCTCAGTCATCTCCCAACTCCTTACCAGGCTACCAAGGGCATTGTTACATTAGGTAAAGGTAAAGGTTCCCCCGCACATGCGTGCTAGTCGTTTCCGACTCTAGGGGCTGGTGCTCATCTCCGTTTCATAGCCGAAGAGCCAGCGCTTGTCCGAGGACGTCTCCGTGGTCATGTGGCCGGCATGACTAGCACGGAACGCTGTTACCTTCCCACCGTAGTGGTCCCTATTTTTCTACTTGCATTTTTACGTGCTTTCAAACTGCTAGGTTGGCAGAAGCTGGGACGAGTAACAGGCGCTCACTCTGCTATGCGGCACTCGGGATTCGACCCGCCAAACTGCCGACCTTCCGATAGACAAGTTCAGTGTCCTAACCCACTGAGCCACCGCGTCCCTCCTATTGTTACATTAAAGGTACATTAAAGAACTCAGCTCCAAAGCAAAGTATAAATAAGCTTGTGATAAAACTAGGTTTTGGTTGCACATTTAGTATAATGTATAAGATGTGCCCAAACCTTTGGTGATTCTTTACCATAAGGCAGCGGCCCCCAAACTTTGGAGCACCAGGGACTGGTTCTGTGGAGAGAGATTTTTCTATGGGCTAGAGGGGGCATGGTTTCATGTGCTACCTGAATCTTGTAGATGGTGCTTTGCTTGTTTGCATTGCCCAGTTTCTGTCATGCCGCAGCCTGGTGCCAGTCCAGGGACCAGGGGTTGGGGACTCCTGCCAGAAGACATTCACAGCATTCACAGCTTCAGGAGGCAGGTTGTTCCACTGGTTAATTGTTCTAACTGTCAGCAAGTTTCTCCTTAGTTCTAGGTTGCTTCTCTCTCTGGTTAGTTTCCATCCGTTGCTTCTTGTCCTCCCTTCAGGGGCATTGGAGAATAGCTTGACTCCCTCTTCTTTGTGGCAGCCCCTGAGATATTGGAACACTGCTATCATGTCCCCCCTCATCCTTCTCTTCATTAAAGTAAACATACCCAATTCCAGCAACCGTTCCTTATATGTTTTAGCCTCCAGTCCCCTGATCATCTTTGCGTCTGACATAGGTGTGATGGAAGCCAATAATTTAGCCTTCACTTTCTCCATCTTAGTAAAAAGTTCTATATAAAAGTCTCATTTGATCCATATCATGATGTATGGGAGAACTCAATATGGATGGGCCAATGGGATGATGACCATGGGACATGGAAGATTGCCAATCAGAAAATAAAAAATAATAATAAAGAACATTAATTAATACATGAAGTGAAAGTTAGGTTCTCTCTCTCTCTCTCTCTCTCTCTCTCTCTCTCTCTCTCTCTCTCTCTCTCTCTCTCTCTCTGTGTGTGTGTGTGTGTGTGTGTGCATGTGAAATCAAGATAATCAAGACAGAAATAATAGATCTGAAGGAAGTTTAGCCTTTGTCTCAAGAGGTTTAAATAGTTATGACCTCCTTCCTCCTTTGAGTTGGGTATGTCAGGAGAAACATACAAGCAAACTGAAAACAGTGTAGCTGGAATATATGAGTTATTAATATTAATTGAATGATATACCTATCCATCTACACTGATAGGTTATTCATCACAAAATATCACAGTGACTTACCATCCCATTAAAAATGAAAAACATACAATTTCCTTCAATAACTTAAATACAAAACAACCACATTGTATCATCATCACATTGTATGTCTGAAAGAGAATGATTGAAAAATGGAAGAAATATTCAGCAAAACAGAAAAAAATGATTCCACTAATCCCATTACAGAAAATTAGAATTAGGAGGGGAAAAATACCTTGTACACCAGATGAGCATAATTATTAATATGCTGGCCCAGAAACCGGGAGACTGTGAATTCTAGACCCAACTTAGGCATGACAACTGTTTGGGTGACTTTGGGCCAGTCACTTTCTCTCTCTCAGCCCACCTCATAGGGTTGTTGTTGGGGGAAATTAGGAGATGGAAGGAGTATTGTCCTTGTTCACCACCTTGAGTTATTTATAAAAATAATAAAGGCGGGTTATAAATTCATTTATTTAATTTATTTTTGTTGAAAGATTTGGGTCATTTTATTTCCATTCATCCAAAGAATATCAAGTTGGGGACCAAGTGGAACCTCTTTTTGACTTACTTTAGAATTTGGAGACCCAGGTGTTTTGCACTTGGAGATCCTTCTCTTTGAAGGCACCACTGGATCCAATTGCTCACTGTCTTGGATAGCTCTTTGTAAGGAAACAGAAAATATCTTTGATTGACGTCATCTTACCTCCTCTAGTTGCTGTGCCTATGTCCCAGGCAGGTCATAACTCAACATGCTATTGTTCCAGTGATGTATGTCTAAGGGAGGCCATTTCCATGCTGTAGTCCATCAATGGAGTGACAACTCTTTGTGGAGTACATCACAGGGAAAAGATTACACAAAGCTGTTGTATTTTAAAGTCTCAATAATAGATCAAAAACATACTGCCTTGTTCCCAACCCTCAGGGCAAAATGGGTAGGCTGTGCTTCAGAGAGAAGAAACAGAAAAACAACCCAACAGGAAATAGAGCCAATATGAAATACTTGTGCTTAGTGGCATGTCTTCTTTCACATATTATACACACACACACACACACACACACACATATTTCACCTCTTCTTCCTTGTTACACTGTCCTTCCTTTACTGGGAATGCACACTAATGCATATATCCATACATACTCATTATGCTTTTCCTTTCTAGGGTAATTAGCATTCGGCAGAGTGCACAAAAAGAATGCTAAGCCAAGAAATAAAAACAAGAAAGTTATATGGTTAAAATTAAGTTACTCTAATGCTATAGCAATAGCACTTAGACTTATACAGTACACTGCTTTGTAGTGCTTTACAGCACTCTCTAAGTGGTTTACAGAGTCAGCATATTGCCCCCAACAATCTGGGTCCTCATTTTATTGACCTTGGAAGGATGGAAGGCTGAGTCAGATCTTGAGCTGGTCAGGATTGAACTCCTGGGCAGTGGGCAGAGTTAGCCCGCAATACTGCATTCTAACTACCATGCCGCCCTGCTCCTATTCAGTGTACTACCCCTGTCTTCCTATCTGTGCCATTCTTGTTTCTACTACTCTCATAGATCAGTTCAATCATCATACAAAAAAGATTAGGAGAATGGAGGCTGAAACATATGAGGAATGGTTACAGGTATCTCTAGTCTAGCAAAGGGAAGGACTAGAGGTGACATGATAGCAGTGTTCCAAAATCTAAGGGGTTGTCACAAAGAAGAGGAGGTCAACCTATTCCCCAGACCACCTGAAGGCAGGACAAGAAGTAATGGATGAAAACTAATCAAGGAGAAAACCAGCCTAGAGCTAAGAAGAAATTGCTTGACAGTTAGAACAATTAATTAGTTGAATGCCTTGCCTCCAGAAGCTGTGGGTGCTCCAACACTGGTTTTTAAGAAGAGATTGGACAACCATGTGTCTGAAATGGTATGGGGGTTTCTTGCTTGAACAGGGGGTTGCCCCCATCTTTGTGGCAGCTCCTCAAATGTTGGAAGATTGCAATCGTGTCAACCCCCCCCCCACTCCTTTTCATTAGACTAGACGTACCCAATTCCTGCAATCGTTCTTCCTATATTTCAGCCTCCAGTTCTCTAATCAGCTTTGGTATTCTTCTCTGTCAAAGCTTTGTTCCACATAGCACCTTATTCTCCACAGTTACTGGCAAAACTCTCCAGCAATTCTAGCAACAATGCTTCCTGCAAATGGGGAGAATGGATTGGGGATCTGGAAGGAGAAATAATTGTTCTATGAATAGATGATAGTGTGCCACTGAAGGTCTGTCATTGAAAAGTGAAATGAAAGAAAACATATTGCTTTAGAACCCAGGATATTTAATTTCTCTTTAACACCTAAAATTCACTTTTAGGGGATTTTTCCATGAATTATTTGAAGTGGGATGAATACTCCATCCATTTCTTGTAAAACTTAGAAATAATTGCATGATCATACCAAAGAAGGGAACAATAATGCATAACAATGATACAGCCGGATTCCTAATTCACACGTGATCAACTCTTTTGCAAAATAAGAAAAGAGGAGACAGTTGACTGGCATCAATATTTGTTTGTTTATATTTCTTAACCATCCATTTCCAATGGATGATGTGGGTGCCATTTGTGAATATGAAGCACTTTATCAGATTGCTGTGTATTTGATTGATGCTTGAAAGAGGAAGTGGATAACATTTAGGACTCTCCCTTTGGAAAGACTCACGTCTTTGCATATGCCTGTAATTGAACATAAGTGGTTTAATTTCACGCTGAAGGACTGTCGATGTTCACTTAAAATAGTCACCAAGAGTCTAAATTCAATTTATACAGCATAATGCTGCTTAAACCAGAACATACTTAAAATGGCAATTCAAAATACTTCAGAAAATTAATGCTTATAACAATGCAACTTTCTCTTTCTTTCTTTCTTTCCCTTTTTCTTTCCTTCCTTCCTTTCCTTTCTTTCTTTCTGTCCTGTCCTATCCATCTTTCTTTCTTTCTTTCTTTCTTTCTTCCTTTCTTTCTTTCTTTCTTTCTTTCTTTCTTTCTTTCCTTCCTTCCTTCCTTCCTTCCTTTCTTTCTTATTGTATTGGCCAACAAGGCTACTGAATGAAAACTGGGATATGAATCCAATAAAGATGAATACTGAGTTAACCCAATACATTTTTTCCACAATGTGCAGATTGTGCATTGAGCAAAGCAGCAGGTCAGACTGACATATTGGCCTTATTTTTGGAAGCGGTCTAGGTCCCTGGGTTTCTAAGTTATTTATTTTGGAAATAAATAGGATGAGGATGAGTTCCATAGAGATCGAACTAGTGACAAGTTGGAAGAATCCCAGTTTTAATCATTTAAATAATTGTATTTATTTAAAAAAGCTGAGCACCAAAGAATTGGGGCCTTTGAACTATGGTGCTGGAGAAGACTCCTATGAGTCCCTTGGACTGCAAGGTGATCAAATCGGTTAGTCCTAGAGGAAATCAACCCTGACTGCTCTTTAGAAGGCCAAATCATGAAGTTGAAACTCAAATACTTTGGCCACCTAAATGAGAAGAAGGAAGGACTCACTGGAGAAGAGCCTAATGCTGGGAAAGATTGAGGGCAATAGAAGAAGGGGAGGACAGAGAATGAGATGGCTGGATAGAGTCACTGAAGCAGTAGGTGTGAGCTTAAATGGACTCCAGAAGATGGTAGAGGACAGGATGTTGTGATTCAGGGTCAGCCTGTGGGTTCGGCATTTGGGTCGGATGATTCAGAGGAGGAGGAGGGGGGTGTTGGAGAGGTTGCTGAGGGGGTTGGAGAGCTTGCTGATGAGAGCCCTCAGCCAGGCCCCTCCCACCTGGTCATGACGCAGACCCAGCTGTGTGAGCCTGACAGCGTGGATGAAGATGACCCACAGCTGGCCCTGTTCAAGGACGCCCGACGCAGGAGGCAGTCAATCAGGAGTAAACAGAGGAAGGCAATGGGGCACCTCGGAAGGAGGCAGAGAGAAGCCACGCCCTGAACTGTATAAAAGGGGAATGCGTGGGAGGGCTGGTTTGCTGAAGGCAACTGTTTGGATAGTTCCTGTTTCATGGTTCGTGTTTGCTCTCTTTGCTCTCTTTGCTCTGTTTATGTTTTTATGTTAATAAATTTGGCAGGCTTAGTTCTAGCCTCTTGCCTTCTTGTAAAAGGGGTTGTCCCTGCCTTATCTGCAGGGCCGGTAGCAGGCTGGTACAGAACACAGGAAGGCCTGGAGGGATGTTGTCCATGGGGTCGCAATGGGTCGGATACGATTTCGCAGCTAACAACAAAAACATTTATTTATCATATGGTACATTCACAACATATTTCAGCAAAAAGAAACACAAGAGTAAAATACAAAACACAGAATATAAAATCTGAAATCTTAACAGGATTACAAAGGTTATCTAAGTTGCAAACATAACTTTTTACTTCATTTGTCACAGCCACAAAATCAGCAAAATCTCCATTATAGGCTCTGTTTTGACACTCTGTCACTATGGGTTGGATAGTTTGTTTTTTAGCCCCACAAGCACAATTTAGTGATGGTATTTTCCCCCATTTATAGAGGGTATCTGTGCATCTACCATAACCAGTGCGAAATTTGGTTCAGTGTTATCCATAACACATGAGGCTGGTAAGATCCAGATGGCTTTTTTTCAAGATGCAGGGAAAGCTTCTGTGTTTGTGTGTGGGTGGGGGGGGGGTGATTTTCTATCCAGTGTTGCTTCCACATGTTATGACTTGCCTCCAGAAGTTGTGGGTGCTCCAACCCTGAAGGTTTTTAAGAAGAGATTGGACAATGATTTGTCTGAAATGGTATAGGGTCTCCTGGCATGAGGAAGGGGTTGGTCCAAAAGACCTCTGAGTTCCCTTCCAACTCTGTTATTCTGCTATTCTGAAATAATCTTTTGCATCTGAATCATCTGAATTTTGCTATTCAGAATGAGCAAGTGAATCCATGCATCTCCATTCAAAAATAAGCTGTAAACGAATAGGCAAAACTAACCACTTAAATGAGGATCTCAAGAACTATTTCAGTTTTGAAGTTGGGCAGTTGAGTTCAGTTGGAAAATAGGGGGCAGGGGAAATGAAATGGAGATGGAAGCAGAGAGAAGGAATTCAGGAGCAGCTCTGTTGAAAGTTACACTCCTGGTGTCTCAAGAGTTATAAAAAGGACCTGGAGGACACACTATCCTTCCAGGCATTTCAGACTTACTGGAAATGAATTTAATTCCTGGCTATTCCAAAGTGGGTTTGTTAGGTTATATGGATTCAATCATCAGCAGGACCTCTAAATATGCTGTGTTTTCCAAACAGTTCCATCTAAATGCAAATGGATGCTTGTTATAGCAACCCAACAGCTGAGGGCTTTCTCCCATTAAATAGGCATGAGAAGGCCAGAATTAATTTAATGCAAAAACATTCCTCCTCTGGTTAAGAAGAATCTCCGCTCCGTGTTTTGTGTCCTTTCCTAACCACGATTTCCACAGCACCGGTAATATGATAGATATTTTTAAATCTCTGCTTTCTACTAACAATCCCCTACCCACCCCCGCTGGCTGCTTCCTTACTGAAAGGAATGGCAAAATCATCTCTTTCTGGAAATGACTTGTCTGTGGGCACTCTGTCAACTAGAATGCAGATATTTGTATTTCTTTCTCAAAGAAAGGCCCTGAGGAAAAGGGAGGGGGGGCAGAAGATGGCAGCAAAAAATGAGTTTGCTAGATATATATACAATTTACAAGGGATATCACCAGTGGTGGGATTCAGATATATGAACAACCGGTTCTCTGTGTGGATGCCGCTTCCGGAAGTCCATTCTGGGCCTGGGCAACAAAAAATTAGCTACCGGTTCTGCCGAAGTGGTGCAAACTGGCTGAATCCCACCACTGGATAGCACTTCTGCTGTGATAGAGAGTCCCCATCAATGTCTAGGATCACAGGCCAGATTGTGTCAAAGCCTTGGTGGCGCAGTGGTTAGAATGGAGTATTGCAGACTGACTCTGCCCATTGCCAGGAGTTCGATCCTGACCAGCTCAAGGTTGACTCAGCCTTCCGTCCTTCCAAGGTTGATAAAATGAGGACCTGGATTGTTGGGGCAATATGCTGATATGCTGACTCTGTAAACCGCTTAGAGAATGCTGTAAAGCACTATGGGGTGATATATAAGTCTATGCGCTATTGCTATTTCCCTGGAACTCAAATAATCACCTTCTTTCTGCATGCTGAATGCAGCATCAGTTTCCATGGCTGGCTCAGGAATTCCTGGAGTTGAAGTCCACATGTCATAAAAGGGCCAAGATTCCCCACCCCTGATCTAAAGGCTCTCCTACATTCTTAGTAGGAATAACCTCATGTCACTATTCCAGCACACATGTTTCTGTTAGGTACTGTATCCCATATTCCCCACCCCCAAATCTTGATGTGCTGCGTCATCAGAGTGGTGGTGGTGGTGGGTGGCGGCTGTGGTAGTGATGTGTGTGTGTTCCTGGGAGAGATAAGCAAAAAGCACTGGGAGCGTATGTGTTGGCCTTGTAAAGTAGTCCAGACAAAAACCACAACCAGGAGAGAGAGAACTAATCTAGAACTAAGGAGAAATTTCCTGACAGTGAGAACAATTAATCAGTGGAAAATCTTACCTTTGGAAATTGTGGGTGCTCCATCCCTGAAGGTTTTCAAGAAGAGACTAACAACCATTTATCATAATAATAAACCTTTATTGTCAAAGTACAACATGTGTACATTGAGATTAGCTGAGCCTCCCCCTGTGCTCTCCCCCCCCAACACACAGTGACAACAAACCCTGCCTTATCCAAAATGGTATAGGCAGTGGTGAGATTAAAATATGTGAACAACCGGTTCTCTGAGTGGATGCCGCTTTTGGAAGTCCATTCTGGGCCTGGGCAACAAAAAATTACGGTAGCTACCGGTTCTGCCAAACTGGTGCGAACTAGATGAACCCCACCACTGGGTATAGGGTCTCCTGCTTGAGCAGGGAGTTAGACTAGAAGACCTCTAAAGTCCCTTCCAACCCCATTATTCTATTCTATGTGTACAACCATCTTCTTTAGAGCAGACAGCAACACTTCCTCCCTCAGAGAAAAGTTGATTATCCCTGGGTCCATCCACTTACGCCAAGGCTCAAATATATTAACATGAATATAACTTCTAATTATATTCTACTCTACCTGCTTATGCTAATATAAAAATGAAAGATGAAGAAGAAATTAGAAATGAGTGACCTGATTACAGCAAACCACCTTGTACAAGTACAAAGGTTAAAAAAAAAGTCAGTGAATAGAGAATTTGCAATCTTGGTGAAAGGGAGATGTTTGGTGGTAAGTGCAAAGGACTGAGACTGGAATTCTGTTTTTTTTTCCTTTGCAGTTTTTGTGTGCTTATTATATTTGGCATAGACAGTTACGTTGTTGCTATATTTTTCTGAGCCTGTGGATCAGAAGGTCGGCAGTTTGGCGGGTCGAATCCCGAGTGCCGCGTAACAGAGTGAGCGCCTGTTACTCGTCCCAGCTTCTGCCAACCTAGCAGTTCAAAAGCACGTAAAAATGCAAGTAGAAAAATAGGGACCACTACGGTGGGAAGGTAACAGCGTTCTGCGCGCCTTTGGCGTCTAGTCATGCTGGCCACATGACCACGGAGACGTCCTTGGACAAGCGCTGGCTCTTCGGCTTTGAAACGGAGATGAGCACCGGCCCCTAGAGTTGGAAACGACTAGCACGCATGTGTGGGGGAACCTTTACCTTTACCTATATTTTTCTGTATTCTTTTTCACATTTATTTTTATTTCAAATAAGTGGATATTCAAATGTGCAGAGTTATTCAGTTAATGCTCAGTTAATACAACATGACCTATACCAAGCAAAAGATATGAGAAAGAAGAACTATTTTTATAGGTTAATGCAAGAATATCTACTATATTGTTTATAATTGTTAAGACCTGAATTTATATTATTATTATTATTATGCTGTTTGGTTTCTCCTGGAAAATTGCAATTTCTGGCTCATAAGGAAAAAATAAATACAAGTGGAGTTAAGTTTTGTTTTTTTTTAAAGACGGTATGGAAAAAAGTGGGACCACATATTCCTTCTATTCCAGGAAAAAGATAGTGAGTCTGAAATATACAAGGCAAATGTAATCATTGCAAAATAATTTTTTTATTATTTTAATTCCATTTATATCCATTTATATTATAATAATGAAAGATTCCCACGTATTAATATTTTGATCAATTTCAACTTTGTGAACTTGGGGTGAGAGAAGCAATTATGTGAAATACAGACAGTACAACAAAGATATTCAAGGCTGCTCAAGCTTTGAAGATGCTGAATGAAGTCAGTCCATGAGGATAATCATTCCATTTTCTAAAAAAAAAAAGAAATTTAATCCAAAATACATTCCTAACGTTTCTCTCTACTGTAAATGTATCTTCTGGAAATGACATCTATAACATTGCATTGATGCTTATAATAAATCATAAGAATGCAATTTTTTGTCTGGAAATGATCAAAACAATCTTTTAGAACAGTGGATAAACAATCCCGTAAAATTTAAATTATTAAACTTGATTCTTCCTGACTAGAGATTTAAATCATGGATTATATCAATTTGGGTTTAAATCAAATCTGCCCTACAACACAAGATTGGAGTTGACCCTCCCCCCCAACAGCTAAAAGACTACAGGTAGTCCTCAACTTATGACTGCTTCATGATCGTTTAAAGTTATGGTCTATCTTAAAAAATGGAACTTACAACCCAGATCCTGTGTTCCAGCAGTCACACACACCCCACACCTGCAATCCCATGGCTACACTTTGGTGCTTGGCAACACAGCAGCATTCTAGAAAATAACCCAGAGTACAAGTATTCCTTGACTTACAACTGGTTACTTAGCAGGGGGCTACATATAACCTGAATTTGAAGTCTCAATGATTGGGCTATTGTCTGCAATCACATGATTGATGACTGAACTTCAGATACTCAACAACTGGGCTGCATTAATAGCCAGTGAGTCACATGGTCACACATTTTATGACAGTTTTGACAAATACCGGCACTTCTGATTTTTGGCAAAGCCATGCCCTTAGCAACCATTGGGCTTACAGTTATAACTGTTGCATTCACTTAATAACCATGAGATTGGTATTTATGACCACCATGTTCACTTAACAACTTCTGCAAAAAATATTGTAAAATCAAGTCGGTCACGTTTTACGATTCTCACAACATGCAATCATAATGGGCAGGCTCCATTAAAGTCGTATGTTTGGGGACTACCTGTATATCATTTTTTAAAATGGTTTCCCATTCTAAGTAAAGGTAAAGGTTCCCCTGCACATGCGTGCTAGTCATTTCCGACTCTAGGGGCCAGTGCTCATCTCCGTTTCAAAGCTGACGAGCCAGCGCTTGTCCGAGGACGTCTCCGTGGTCATGTGGCCAGCATGACTACTATTCTACTAAAAAGCCAACACAGTGCTAGGCTGCATTAACAGAGAGATAGAATCAAGATCACATGAAGTGTTAATACCACTTTACAATGCCTTGGTAAGGCCACACTTGGAGCACTGCATCCAGTTTTGGTCACCACAATGTAAAAAAGATGTTGAGACTCTAGAAAGAGTACAGAGTACAGAGAAGAGCAACAAAGACTGGAGGCTAAAACATATAAAGAACGGTTCCTGGAATTCAGTATGTCTAGTTTAATGAAGAGATGGACTAGGGGTGACATGATAGCAGTGTTCCAATATCTCAGGGGTTGTCACAAAGAAGAGGGAGTCAAGCTATTCTCCAAAGCACCTGAAGACAGGACAAGAAGCAACGGATGGAAACTAATCAAAGACAGAAGCAACCTAGAACTAAGGAGAAATTTCCTGACAGTTAGAACAATTAATCAGTGGAACAACCTGCATCCAGAAGCTGTGAATGCTCCAACACTGGAAGTTTTTAAGAAGAGATTGGACAACCATTTGTCTGAAATGGTATAGGTTCTCCTGCTTGAGCAGGGGGCTGGACTGGAAGACCTACAAGGTTCTGTTCTGTTCTGTTCTATCTATTCAGTTCTTATAGAATACATTTCCTAAAGCAAAATTCTTCTGAGTCCTTGTCTCTCTCTTGAATTCCCAACCTTTGAAAATGTGATACATTCTTAGATGAACTCATTTTGTTTACTGCTTTAAAATGTTTCTTTGCTTTGCCCTGTGTTTGCTACCTGTGCTATATAGCACATTTTACTACAGTATTTTAATGTTTTCATAATATCACAAAGCAGCTATGTGATAATTAGGTAAGAACAGATATACATATGTTGTTGTTGTACTAATGACTACATTAACAACCCCAATAGTAGAGTACACTAGGTTTTTATAGATTCACACCCCTCAAAGAAGTGTGCCTCATATCTCAAAGGACTAAGCTATTTCAACTGGAAAAAGGCCATTTGGCAAGACTCCAGATTTTCTAAGTGAAAAAGACATGCACTATAAAGAGTCCAAATATGACCTCAGGATGTATACCAGAGAAAACATTTTCACAGGACAATCAGATCAGCACTATATGTTACTGTCAATGTGTGAAATTAGGCATTTCAAAGAATGCATAGGAAATCTATAGAATGCCAAAAATGGGATGTTAAAGTATGAAACGCTTAATATTTCACACATTTCCTAGGTATTCCATGCCATGCCAAAAGGCAAACCGGCAAAGTATAAAACAATTCCTGTTAAAATGCCATTCTAGAACAGAACAGAACAGAACAGAACAGAACAGAACAGAACAGAATTCTTTATTGGCCAAGTGTGATCGGACATACAAGGAATTTGTCTCCAGTGCATAAGCTCTCAGTGTACATACAATGTGATAGGTAAAGGTTCCCCCGCACATGCGTGCTAGTCGTTTCCGACTCTAGGGGCCGGTGCTCATCTCCGTTTCAAAGCCGAAGAGCCAGCGTTTGTCCGAGGACGACTCCATGGTCATGTGGCCGGCATGACTAGACGCCAAAGGCGCACGGAAGGGTGTTACCTTCCCACCGTAGTGGTCCCTATTTTTCTACTTGCATTTTTACATGCTTTCGAACTGCTAGGTTGGCAGAAGCTGGGACGAGTAACAGGCGCTCACTCTGTTACGCAGCACTCGGGATTCGACCCGCCAAACTGCCGACCTTCTGATCGACAAGCTCAGCGTCCTAACCCACTGAGCCACCGCGTCCCTTACAATGTGATAACTCATAGATTATAAATCATAGTTACAATTATTAAATCATAAATTACAAAATCCATATTTTACCCTTCCTTGTTGCAACAAGTCAATATTCGTCTTTTTCTCTCTCTTTTTTTTAGTAACAAAGTCCTATGCTTTACTTTGCATTTCTTCTTTCATTTTCATATACATCTTTTCAATAAAGTGTTAGTGTTAAGGTTAGGGTTAGGGTTAGGGTCAAAATTAGGGTTAGGGTTAAGATTAGAGTTAAGGTTAGGATTAGCCTAATTCTAAGTTTAACCTTAACCCTTTTCATGATTCTCTTTTCATACTTTGGCTAAATAGTTCTTGTCATTCTGCATAATGTCTAAATATTATATACAATGCCTGGGGGAGGTACTGTATATAGTAAATTAAAACAACACAGACATTTCATGCTTTGGCTAAAATTTTCATACATTCTATAGATTACCTAGGCATTCTAGGAAATGCCAGTTTTTTACACATTGTCAGTAACATATATAAGAGTTTGGATTATTTGTATACACAAAGGTAATAAAATCAAGCTATTCTTTCGTGTCTATGTCTATGTGTGTGTGTGTGTGTGTGTGTGTGTGATTGTGATTGTATTTTAACGACTCATTCTGTTTATAAAGCATCAGTTCCTGCAGGTATAACTCTTGTCAGGGCACATATTATTCAATATAAACTCTTTAACAACATTTGAAACTCTGGAAAAAATAACTTTCTATATAAAAGGTAATGTCTATAATTCACTATTGGCTTATTGCTTATAAAATGATACATTCCCTCTATTTCTGATGTTTATGTCAGAAGTGCCATAATAAGACTCCCTGAAGACAGGTAAATATTACCACCAGGTTTTTGACTGAAGTTTTTAGAGATGGAAAACATTTGAAGTCCTTGAGGATACCCCAAATGCAGGCAATAAGGAGTAACATACTTATTCAATAACAGATGCTGAATAACTGTTGAAACAAGGAAATTGAAAACTGGGAATAGAAAATAATGGTCTGGCTGACATCTGGAGAAATATCATATTATAACATTTTGTTTTTGATTTTACTTATTTTATTGGTACTCTTACAGAAGATAGAATGATAGGTTGGAAGGGACCTTGAAGGTCTTCTAGTCCAACCTCCTGTTCAAGCAGGAGATCCTATACCATTCTGGACAAATGGCTGTCAAACCTCTTCTTGAAAAGACCATCACATCTTCTGGAAGTAATCTATTCTGCTAATTAATTGTTCTCACTGTCAGGAAATTTCTTCTGAGTTCTAGGATGGATCTCTCTTTAATGATCTTCCACATATTACTCCCTTTTCTCCCCCTTCAGGTCCTTTGGAGAATACAGTTACGGGAACTGGGCATGGCTAGTCTAGTGAAGGGAAGGACCAGGGAGACAGGATAGCAGTGTTCCAATATTTGAGGGGCTGTCACAGAAAGGAGGGGGGTCAACCTATTTTCCAAAGCACCTGAAGACCAGACAAGTAATAACCAATGGAAACTGATCAAGAGATTCAATGTGTAAATAAGGATAAATTTTCTGACAGTGAGAACAATCAACCAATAGAATGGATTCCCCTCAGATGTTGATGGAGCTTCATGACTGGAGGCTTTCAAGAGACTGGGCTGCCATCTGTCAGAAATGTTGTAGGGACTTCTGCTTGGGCAGAGGGTTGCACTAGGTAACATACAAGGTCCCTTTCAACTCTGTAATTCTATTCTATTCTATTCTATTCTATTCTATTCTATTCTATTCTATTCTATTCTATTCTATTCTACTCTACTCTACTCTACTCTACTCTACTCTACTCTACTCTACTCTATTCTATTCTATTTCTATGACAGCCCCTCAAGTACAGGAAGACAGGTATTATGTCATCCCTAATCCTTCTCTTTGTTAGGCTAGACATACCTAGTTCCCTTAACTGTTCATTGCACAGTTTAGCCCCCAGGCCATTCATCTTTGTTCCTCTTCCGTGCTTTCTTTCTGGGCTCTCAACATCTTTTTTGTTGTTGTGGTGAACAGAATTGGATGCAGCATTCCAAGTGTGATCCTTTCCTGAAAGTGCAGATCCTTTGCTGAACACACAAAGAAACTGCAAGCTCATGTTGTTAAAGTCAAAGACCACAGTGAAAAAGATGTGACTACAATTAAAAATGAAGATCAAACTAATTCAAGGAAACAACAACTTTAGAGTTGAGAATGAAAATATTAAACTTGTGGATAGTTTTTGCCTTTTAGAATTGACTATCAACAATACAGGAATTAACAGTCAAGAAATATGCAATATGAGTAGAACCTGATGGGGTAGCAATGAAGAGGCCTTGGAAAACACATTCAGATGACATTTTATGTGTGTATCTACCAAGATCAGAATGATGCAGGCAATGATCTCCCCTGTGACATTCTATGAAAACAAATATTGACCTTTGCACAAGCAGGATAGAAAGAGTATTGGAAAAGATCCACAAGAATAAAATGGACAATCGAGAAAAGAAAGAAACATAGAAACAATCAGACCAGAATTCTCACTCAAAGTCTAAGAGACAAAGCTCATTTTATCATATTTTGGACATATTATGTAAAGACCCATTTCATTGGAAAACTTCATAACACTGGGAAACATTGAAAGAAAGAGAAGAGCATGGCCAGCAACAAGTCTGGTGGACTCAATTAAACAGCAGTGAATGCACCATTGAGAGACCTGAAAGATTACACTGTTTGATCATCTTGAGAAAGTCTGTCTATGCTAAGAGTTGACACAGATTTGATGGCACACAATCAATCAATCAATCAACCAATCAGAGAGGCAGAGGAAGAGCACAGATATGTGCACAGCTGAAATTGATTTCAGTCCCAACTCATCCATCCACGTCTCTCTTGCTTTGGAGGTTAACTTAGCAGGGTATTTTTTATATATATTTCCAACTGAGACCTGTTAAAAGAAACCCACTCCTTCATTTCATTTACCCCTTACTTTCTCATTCTGTATTCGGCAAGGTAAAATGCCATACTGTCTGCAACACTCTGCTAATGAGCTTTGTCCTTCCCCCTCTCATAAAAAAGGTAAAATAAATAAATGAATTCTTCCATGCTTACCTTTATATCTTGACCTTCCTTGGCATGCTCAGGGCAATTGATGTGAGGAGTAGAGACTCAAACCTGGCTTCCCCTGCTTCCAGTCTGGAACCTTACCTGGCATGGAGCCATGGCAACTGAAATAATCACAGTCATGGTCACAATCAGAATTATGACAAACAATTTATTCAGTGGATAGTGTTGTGGAATCAGGGAAACTCCAAGCAGATTACAAACTTAATTAAAATACAGAAAATATACAGTTTTCTGGGGGGAAACATGTCCTTTGGTCCTATCAGGTTAAAAGATATTCTTAAAAGATGGATGGATGGAAGGAAGGAAGGAAGGAAGGAAGGAAGGAAGGAAGGAAGGAAGGAAGGAAGGAAGGAAAACCATAATATGAACCAATCTCCAGTATTTTCTTGAATTCCTTTGTGGTTTCATGAAAATTCATTTGGGTTTCACTGGGATGTATCTAGCTATATTGAATCTAGTATCTTGCATTGTATCTAGCCGAATTGTATCTAGTTTATTTTGGGATAAACTGATGGTTTATTAATACTCATATAGTCATTTCTAGCATAGCTATCATTTTGTGTATGAGTCCACCACGCACCACCAATATTCTACCATGCTCCCCACCCAAGGAGGTTGTCTTCTCCACCATAACTACGATACTGTGATGAGCCATTTTTTCTTTGTTTCACCATATCTAGAATAATATTATAGAAAGCTTACCAGACAGAAGAAAAATGTCCTCCTCTATCCCAAGAGGTTTCATAAGAAAAAGACAGTTGTTAGAGTTGGTTGAAACCTTCTCTTGCCTGCTTCCTTCTCTGAAACTCATTTTCTTGGACAAACAGTATTGGGAAGTCTTAAAGTTAATTAGCAAGAATGAGTCACTGGGCCTTTGTGGAATGCTCCTCTTTAAACTCATGCAAAGAGCTATTGATGCTCCATTACCTTTCTCTCTTTGGCAGAAACAGTGTCTTCTCTCTGGCCACCAGTTCAACCTTTTATCTGTTGGGTTTTCCTCTCCATTACAATAAAGTAGGGCAACACAAAGGATAAACCCATATAACACAGATGTCCATGCCATGGTGTCTCTGGATTTTTCCCATACTGGACAATGATGAAACCAAGATATAAATGGAGGATTTTTTTTAAAAAAAGCTCCCCTTTAACATTTTTAAAGCTCATATATGTTGGGATATTTGATTGGAAGAATATGAACTACATTTCATTTAAGTTGTTTCCAATGACTACCCTATGGAACATCCTCAATTAATGAATAAAAAACATCCTATGGCGAATTAGATGGACAGTGAGTAAGATAGCTGTAGGTAGTCCTTGACTTATGACCACAATTGAGCCCAAAATTTCTATTGCTAAGCGAGACAGTTTTTCCATGAATTTTGCCCCATTTTATGGCCTTTCTTGCCACTGTTATTGAGTGAATCATTGCATTTCTTAATTTAGTAACACGGCTGTTAAGTGAATCTGGCTTCCACATTGACTTTGCTTGTCAGAAGGTTGCAGCAGGTGATCACATGGCACTGGGACACAGCAACCGGTATAAATACGAACCAGCTGACAAGCACCTGAATTTTGATCATGTGACCACAGGGATGCTGCAATGGTTGTGTGAAAAACAATCATAAGTCAGTACCGTTATAACTTCAAACAGTCACTAAATGAACTGTTCTAAGTTGAGGACTGCCTGCATTTCTACTAACAAGCACATTTATGTCAGCTGCCTTGTGAGGTAGTCCTAAGAGGAAGCACACCCAGAAGCACTAGCATTACATTATTGTAAGTGTTATGTATTAGGCTTTTAGGAACATCTAAAGCATTGTATAAGAGTCACCACCAGGAGGCGTTGAACTGCAACTGTTTTGGCGGGAAGCAGTTTTGGCGGGAAACAGAGGTCCAATCCGATTGGTACTGGCCAGGTATATAAAAAGTTCAGGTAGCCCCTATTCCCCAGTACAGTCACTTCCACCTAATAAAGAGCTGTTATGTTGTACTCATCGTCTCGGCGTCCTTCCTGCACTCCAGAACCCACTACACAACAGTAAGTTTACTCAAAAAGACTCTTGAAAGTCTGAAAATACGTCTCTTCCCCCCCTCACCTTTATAAACTAGGGAGGGTCCCTTCTGAGACCTTTGCCACATCCTCATTGCTTCTGCAGGCTCAAGTGCCTCTTATCTGACCATTGTCTAGTCTCCAGCATTTCCTCCTCTCTCCCAAGGTCATTCTCATATGCCAGAGCAGTTAGTGATCTAATTATATGGAATAAATCTGTCACTACTGAATATAGAACAGCCTGGTTTTAGAAAAAGCAGCTACTATCTTTTCTTCACAAATGATATAGGTTATATAAAGTGTTTGCAAAGTGGGCTATCTTTTTTACTTTTAATAATAAAGGCATGTGACCAATTTTGTATTTTTTTATATATATTAGCTACAATAGGTTCTTTCAAAACACTTTAAATAGTTTGGCAATGGGTCTTAGGTTTTTGAACTTGATGAGGATGGCTTTTGAAATTAGTTTAAGGCTAAGGCTGCACTTTGCCTTCTCCTACTTTAAACCATGTTTAAACTACATTAGAGCAGGGCTTTTCAACCTTTTCACCGATTGCACCACTTTTAGGATATGGCAATATTCGAGTACTACCTAGCAAGGTGTCAAAAACTTGATGACCAAAAAAACCCAACCTGTTCAAAGTTGCAATTGCACTGAAATGACTTGTGACCATCTTTCATACTTGTGACCATTGCACCATGTACAGGGTCATGTGATTTTTATATTTGGATCTTGGCAACTGATTCATATTTATGATGGTCACAGTGTCCCAGGGTCATGTGATCCCCTTTTGCAACCTTTTGACAAGCAAAGTCAATGACAGGGCTGCTGGGGGCCAAGTGCTAAGGCAGGACTTCCCTTCCTCCCTCCGTCCGTCCGTCCTTCCCTGCCTCTGTCTTTTTCATGCCCACCTCCTTCCGAAGGAAGAATTTGAAGGGGAAAAAACATATTTTCTCTCGTCCATATATTCATCAAACAAGGAAAAGCCTCCAGAGACAGAAAAGACAAGCTGCTGAGTGAACTAGCTTAAAAAGGCACATTCCCCTTTACGAATTAGCTACTGGCTAATTAAAGAGTGCAGCTGGCACTTAAGGAAGAAAAAAAATGTAAATAAGTACTGGCTGCTGGCTAAGGCAGCCTCCCCAAATGGCTCCATTCATAAGTAAAGGAATGCTACAGGCAAAATCCATTCAGGAGTAAAATACTTGCAGCAAAACTTACAGCTAACAATAGCAGAGCAATAGGAGCTAACACGAGACATCAGCCATCAGCCAAATAGAAATTGCCAAACACTCCTTAAGAACACAAAGCCCACATTGCACAAATCCCAGAACTTCAAAGTCACAAAAGTACATAAGAATCCTTCCACTCTCCATCTCCCTCCCTTCGTGTCTCACCTCCAGCTGATGCTGCCTTTCTTCATTCCTCGTGGAGGGCAACTCCTCCTCCGCTGCATTTCTTGCCTGTTTGTTGCTGCCGGCACAGGTGGATGCCACAGCAGTTTTAGATCGGCTCATGGCCGGCCTGCATGATCTCTTCTCCTCTCCCCCACACTCCTCCTCCTTCTTCTTTCCCTTTGGTGCAGCTAGAGCTGACTCCACCTCCTCCCAAGGCTACTTCTTTTTTTCTCTCTCCCTCTCCCACCCAAACTGCCTCCTTTTATAGCCTCTCCTGTCTCCGCCCCCTCCTCCTCCTTTCTCATGGGGGAGGGTGAGCTGGAAGTGAACTTGAGGCCTTTGCCTCACCCCAGCCACTCTGCAGCTCCGGAGGACTGTCTCACAGTAAGTCCTTGCCTGTGCTGGCTCTTTCCCTTCCCCACTACACTTGGCTAGGCAGGGCTGCATACCACCTGCCCTGTGCTAATGTACCACAAATGGTACAGGTACCACCAGTTGAAAAGCCCTGCATTATAGCATTAGTGGGTCAGTTATTCTTCTTCCCATAGGAGGTCGTGGTGGCACAGTGGCTTAATGATGCTGGAACTGCCAGCCAGAAATGAAGTGAGTTCCCATTGCTTATTCCCTAGCTCCCGCCTACCCAGCAGTTCAAAAACAAAAGCAATATTGTGAGTAGATAAATGGGTACCACTTCAGTGGGAAAACATAGCTGTGTTTGTGTGTGAAGAGTGGAAGCTGGCACTGGACCTGGCCAGATGCAAAGCAATGCAACACGTGGCAAGGTGAGGCAAGCCCAAGCCCGAAGACTTAGCAACCGAAGCACCACTAATTAGTTGGTGTAAAGCTAGTTTGCCCCCTTGTTGTGCACCAAGGATAGGCATGCAAGTGCTGAATAGAATGAACTAGCAGTCTAGGCTATCAGGACTGCTATCAGGAAATTTGTAAATTTCCCTGACATGGTGTGCCGTACGCTAAATAAATAAACTTCCCATGTTCCAAATAATTTCATCCTTTCCACACTTTTATTGGGATATAAGCACTAACATTGGAAACTCTACAATTGTTCAAACTAAACTGAAATGCTGAGAAGGTTTGAAGACTGCAATTGAACTATAAGGACAAGAGAAAGATTTGCTGACTATTAAAGAGAGTGCCACTTACAATTTTTAGCCTGGAGATTCATCAGGAGCATAGGTTTTTGGAGACTCTAATCAGATCCTCAGCAGCTGGTCTTGGCTAGAATTGCCATTCATTCATTCATTCATTCATTCCTGTGCCTTTGGTTTAATGTTGACTCCTGCTAACTACCTGGACTAGTCCCTACAGTTTTTTTGGCAAGATTTTGGAAAATTTGGTCTTGCCCAGTGGTGGGATTCAGCCAGTTCGCACTGGTTTGGTAGAACTGGTATCTAATATTTGTTGACTTCAGTGAACTGGCTGATGCCCTAGCCCTTTTTCACAAGGCCCAGAATGGACCACCAGAAGTACATGGATACCTTTTCTGGAAGTCTGTTCTAGGCCTCAGAGGCCCAGGCCCAGAACTGACTTCCAGAAGTGGCATCCACACAGAAAACCAGTTGTTCAGCTATTTGAATCCCACCACTATTCTTGCCTCTTCTTAAGACTGAGGGTAAGCGACTGGCACAAGGTCATCTAGTTATCTTTTGGCCTAAGGAATTAACCTCGACACCAAATGAGGTCTCCATTTATTGGTTAGGTTATTATACTCCACTTTTCTTCCAGGAACTCAAACCCTGAACAACAACCAGAAGTCACATACATGAGATGGACAGCTATATAAGTTCAATAAATAAATAAATAACTTTTGAAGTAAGTTGTTACCCCCAAATCTCTCACTGAATTTTCATGGGGTGTGTGGAAGACTTGGTTCAACATGAGTAATCTCAGGTCTAGCTCCACACCTGAATCACTATATAATGCGGATTCTCCCTCTTTCTGTCAGCCATGCCTTTATTATCCCATTATTATTCGCCGTCACCCACCCTGGTCTCCTTATTTTTAACAAGTACATAGACAGCAGCACCCATATAATATTTACTCAGAATTAAATGTAGTTGGTCCAAATGGAATGTTCACTTGGTTTATTTACATTTATATGAGAATTTGCTAATATTCATAAAATAGGTTAAAATATAGTCCTCGACTTACAGTTATAACTGAGCCCAGAATTATGATGGTACATCATTGTGGTCATAAATTGAGGCATCACATGACCAGACCTGATTTTATGATCATTTTTTATGACAGTGGTTAAGTGAATGCCACAGTTATTAAGTGAATGCGGCTATAATTAAGCATATCCGTTTTCCCCCATGAGAATTCTTCCCCCCTGGAAACCAGAAGTTAATGCTTGAAATCACTAAATAATGTCGCGAAAATTGCAATTACTTGACTGCAGGGCTTTTGCAAATGGCCCTAAAGGTAAGCTAATTGCCAGGTGCCCAAAATGTGATCACGTGACAATGGGGAACAGGATGTGACCATCGTAGCTCCAAAAAACAGGTCCTAAGTAGAAATGTCATAACTTTGTTGTTAAGTAAGGGATAATAAGTCAAAGACTAACTGTCACGTGATGTATCGCAACATATCACAACTTCTTCTCCATTGCTGCCAATGGGGTGGGCATGATTTTGGCAGGACACATTCGGCCAAAATGGGCTGGCAGTTTGACACCTCTGGGTTTGACAAGTCCTCTCTTCATTGGATGATTTTAGGCCTTGATAGTTGTGGACCAACTCCACAAACATAAAGGAGAAACAAAGATTAAAATCTCATTTTTCCCCACCCAATCTAATACCAACAAGACAAACATTTTCTAGTTCCTAAAGCATCCAATAGCAGCTTTTAATATTACTTCTTCAGCAAACATCTGCAGTCTGAGAATTGCTACTAGCAAGCTCCAATTTATTCTAACAATTGAAATAATAATTATAAATTATCCAGCAATGGAGATTTGCAAAGGTTTGGCTAAACCATTAAACACACACACACACCTTTTAATTACAGTTGTTTCACTAAGTTTTGGCCCCACAGTATAAGAAAGACACCCTCTCAAAGGTAAACCCACTTGCAAAAAGATTGTTTACTCTTCTCTTATATCTTTACAGCTGCTTCTTCTCTCCTTTTGTTAGGATTGACTCTCTGCTCCTTCCGTGTTTTGTATAAAAGCTGTTCAAGTGGAGATGAACGTTATGAAAAACACTTCAATCTTCCTGACACGTTTTGGCTTAATTCACTGGCGGTCATACCAAATGCTATTTACAAGGGGGCTCTCATCAGCGTGTAGTCAACATTAAGCATTTCAAATCAATTGACTATCACTTTTCATTCCCTTTTATTTATTTTTTTCACAGATGAGCAAGTTATCGATCCGAAGTGTTTTCAGTCTCGTTTAATATTCTGGAATGGACTTAAACTTTCCCCCATGTAAACCTCAGAAGAAATTAGCTAATTTGCTTTAACTAAGACAATTCTCATCAGTACCCAAGGATGGGCCTGGAATAAAAATTGCAACTAAGCATGGATATTTACAGGTATCTGGATGCTCATTTGTGCGTGCAATGCCTTAAAATGTATTTGATTTTAATAAGAAGTGAAAAGAAAGCAGTATTATCCTCCACTCCACCACCCAGATGTATGCAAATCCTGTCACCCCTTGAGTGATTTACAACAATTAGTAAATCTCAGCCTAGACCTACACCCATCCAAGGATAAGAGTTGAATTTCTAGAGAAGAAAAACAAGTTCCTTTCTGAAATCTTTCTTGTTGTTATTAGCTGTGAAGTCGTGTCCGACCCATCGCGACCCCATGGACAATGTTCCTCCAGGCCTTCCTGTCCTCTACCATCTTCTGGAGTCCATTTAAGTTCACACCTACTGCTTCAGTGACTTCATCCAGCCACCTCATTCTCTGTCGTCCCCTTCTTCTCTTGCCCTCAATCTTCCCCAGCATTAGGCTCTTCTCCAGTGAGTCCTTCCTTCTCATTAGGTGGCCAAAGTATTTGAGTTTCAACTTCAGGATCTGGCCTTCTAAAGAGCAGTCAGGGTTGATCTCCTCTAGGACTGACCGGTTTGATCGCCTTGCAGTCCAAGGGACTCGCAGGAGTCTTCTCCAGCACCATAGTTCAAAGGCCTCGATTCTTTGGTGCTCAGCCTTTCTTATGGTCCAACTTTCACAGCCATACATTGCAACTGGGAAGACCATAGCCTTGACTATATGCACTTTTGTTGACAGGGTGATGTCTCTGCTTTTTAGTGTGCTGTCTAGATTTGCCATGGCTTTCCTCCCCAGAAACAAGTATCTTTTAATTTCTTGGCTGCAGTCCCCGTCTGCGGTGATCTTGGAGCCCAGGAAAATAAAATTTGTCACTACCTCCATTTCTTCCCAATCTATTTGCCAGGAATTGAGAGGGCCGGATGCCATGATCTTGGTGAAATCTTTCTTATCTTCTGCCTAAAAACAAAAGAGGCATGAACACCTATCCATCTAATCTGGAATCAGAAATTTTCCAGATTGTGCAGAAAAACTAAATCAACTGCAAGTTCCAGTATAATGCATTTATTTAAGAACCTAGAAGGATGAATCAGAAATTGTCACCTTAATCTTAAGCAAAACTTAGGCTTTACTAGATAAAATGGATCCAGTTTATACTTAAAATTATCAGGAATCCAGGATCTGCTGCACTTCAATGTGTTGTTCACCTTCGACTAATATGGGTGTAGGCACCGGAGGTGCAGGTGGCCTAAGGTTAGATGTAATCTCCGGTTTAAGCAAGCTACAATGGAAAACAGGATGGATGTCCTGAGCAGGAGTTTCCCAATGATTCCAGAAATGCCTGGTCAGCAGAAGAGTCAGTCATAGTGTGGAGCCTTTGGTGCTCTCTGAGCTTGATTGTTTTCATGCAGATGTTTCATTACCCAACTAGATAACATTATCAGTTCTAGAAGGGAGCGGAATTTGCTGTCTGTTTATATATTAATGGCTTGCCCTATCTGTGTTGGTGGGAATGTTCTTGGTGGTTCCTTGATGAGCCATAGAAAATGAATCTTGGAATATGGATTCAGGTAACATTATGTTTGTTTATGAAACAAATTTATATAGCTGTCCATCTCATAAAAAGTGACTCTGAGTAGTGTACCACAAACAAAGAAAACAACACACATATAAAACAGCAGTTATATAAAGTTAAAAATTCACATTAAAAGATAAATATTGTAAAAAAAATAAAGAACAACCACCAAATATATAAACCCTGGGCAAAATGAAGATTTCCAATCCTCTGACTCAATCCAGAAGGATACCATGGTTGATGATACCACAAAGAAGAGGGGGGGGGGTCAACTTAGTTTCCAAAGCACCAGAAGGCAAGGCAAGAAACAATGGATGGAAACTAATGAAGGAGAGAAGCAACCTGGAATTATGGAGAAACTTCCTAACACTGAGAACAATTAACCAGTGAAAGAGCAGTGGGTTGGACTAGAAGATCTCCAAGGTCCCTTCCAGCTTTATTCTGCATTATTGTGGTACCAAAAGTGGGCAAGGATCAAGTAGGGTAAGGATAGATGCACAAGAAAGAAACTGAAAAGCCCTTTAGGATCAGCATTTCTTCATAACCTAGTGGATCTCAGAAACTTTTAAGTCCTACTGGGCCTTCACTGCAGGTTCTTTGAAAGATACTGCAGTTCCAAAAATGCCAGAAATACTATCCAGGAAGCAGAGAATATTGGAGGCAAGCAAATTCCTTCAGAACTTAAGAGCTTTGCTAATCAAGGATCCATGACCTAGCTGACTCAAAGCATCTTCTGAAAAGCTTAGAGGTCATGAGCATAATTGTCCTCTTAGTTAGTAACTTAGATTTATGGCGTATTGCTTTTGCTCTGAAAGTAATATACAGCTATCAAACCTAATAGCCCTTGATAGCCTGATACTCCATTAATTTGTCTAGAGCTCTTTGAAAATCATCTGAATTAGTGGCTATCCCTTCTGAAGGCAGTCACACTTTAACTAGAACAATGTCTGTGACACTCAGCCATGATATGGCTTAGTGTGTTTAGCAGATTCAGTTACTATGGTTTGTAAACCATGCAGAGGGTTTGGAGTGTTCTGTTCATGCAGCCAATAGGTAGTACTTGTGGTGGCTGACCTAACTGCACGAATGCTTTTGGGGGTCTCCCGATACTCCCATATTACACCTCTGCTCCGTGAGCTGCACTGGCTTCCAGTTGCCTTCCGGGTGAAATTCAAGGTGCTAGTGATGACATACAAAGCCCTACATGGCGTGGGTCCGGATTACCTACGGGAGCACCTACTGCCAGCGTCAACACCCCTCCGTCCTGTGCGCTCCCACAGAGAGGGCCTCCTCAGGGTGCCACCGGTCAGAGAATGCCGGCTGGTGACCCCCAGGGGGAGAGCATTCTCGGTGGGTGCGCCAATCCTTTGGAACCGCTTACCAGCTGAAATCCGGATGGCCCCCGACCTTCGCTCCTTCCGGCGTGATCTAAAAACTTATCTATTCCAACAAGCCGGCCTGGCCTGATGGATTTGGGTTTTAAAATTTTCTCACCCTATTGCTTTATTGTATTCTTACTTTATTGCTCTGTACACCACCCTGAGTCCTCCGGGAGAAGGGCGGTATATAAAACAAACAAATAAATAAATAAAATAAACTGGCAGTAGATGAAACTAGTATGGAACTGGTCAAATGAAGTGAAGTCCGAGCAATATCTAACTTCTTCTGAACACACTGCAATGCTCATATCATATATAAAAAGTATGCTGACAATGTCAACAACAAGAACTAATAATATATAGCTGAGAGCATTCTCTAAAGCAGGAGTATCCAAGCTTGGCAACTGTAAGACCTGTGGACTTCAACTGCCAGAATTCCTCAGCCAGCTATGCGTTGACTGCTGATGGTTTTTCCTAGCTTCTATGTACTATTTAAGCATGACATTGTTAGGGTAGAAGTGTAAATGGCAAAAAACTCCTGCTTCCAGTTATTATAAAATTAAGGGCTATTAAAGGGACAAGAATAAACCAAACGTAGATATCTTTGGCTCCTTTCTAATTCTAAAAAATTAGACTCTTCACTTGAACAGTTCTGAGGACAGCGTAGAAATATCCAAATAATTTTCTGGCAGCAATACGGAAGAATCTTTTCCTGTTTTTGATTTTTATTTCTTGCTCTAACATACATCCTGAGATTTTCCAGTCATCTCCCAGCCAAGTAACTGACAAGGTCTAACTAACAACCCTCTTTCACTTTTTTTTTTTTTTAGCAAGGTCAGCTAGCTGAGATTCAGTACTTTCTGCTAAAAACTGTCTCCCAATTTGCAGGCAATGAAAATAGAACGTTGTGACGGCTACATCAGGGGAGGAAATTGTTCAGTGAACAGGGTTGATTCAGAGAACAAGGAAAATTCAGTGGGAAGTTTCCTGTTCTGAGCCTCCTTGCAAGCACCTCAGTGGACTCACCGGCAATGAGCACATCATCAAAATAGGGACAAATCCCCAGAATGCCCTTGAGTGTACATTCCATGATGCCCTAGAAAATGCCGGGGGCTACACTGACTGCAAATTGCAGGTGCTTTATTTATTTATTTATTTATTTATTATTTATTTATTTATTTATTTATTTATTTATTTATTTATTTATTTATTTATTTATGGGACTTATATGCCGGCCTATCTCCCGAAGGACTCAGGGCGGCTAACAACAATAAAAACAACAATACAAAAGTTAAGAGAAATTAAATAAACAGCCCCAAAATAAATTAATTAAACAATTAAAAATTAAAACATTTTAAAAACCCGTCGTCAGTCCAGGTCAGCCTGATGAAAAAGGAAAGTTTTGAGGTCGCGGCAAAAGGACCGGAGATCCGGGGCAATCTGGAGCTCAAGGGGGAATTGGTTCCACAGGGCTGGCGCTCCCACAGAGAAGGCCCTCCCCCTGGGGGTCGCCAGCTGACATTGTCTAGCCCACAGCACCCTGAGGAGGCCCTCTCTGTGTGAGCGCACTGGGCGATGGGAAGTTGTCCCCGGCAGCAGACGGTCCTGCAAATATCCTGGGCCTAGGCCATGTAGGGCTTTAAAGGTAAGTACCAGCACCTTAAATCTATCTATCTTTACTTTAAATGCCCCCCTATGGGTTACAATAGTCTGTGCTGCAGCTGTGGCCTCATCAACAGGGAGCTGCTGGTAGGCCTGAGCCAAATCTAATTTTGCAAAAATGGTGCCACCCTGCAAAGATGCCAGGATGTGGCTTACTACTGGTACTGGGTTATGCGTGCTGCTTGAGTGCACGGTTAATTGTGCATTTGTAATCTGCACAGATTCTGACCTCCCTGTTGGCTTTAAGTGGTGTTACGATTGGGGTCTCCCAATCACCCCCATCTACTGGCTGCAGTAAGCACTGTTCAACAAGTTTATCTAGTTCAGCGTCTATCTTGTGTTTAAGAGCAAATGGAACCCTATGAGGTTTAATCCTGACTGGCACTACATTTGGATGTAGTTTAAATGCTATTGGCGGGCCCGTGTATGTCCCCAAAGCTGAATCAAACACATCTGCAAATTCCTCGCATACTGTCGCTAGACTCACGACTTGTGTCCGGTTGATCCCGGTTACTTGGATGCCTAGTGCATCAAACCAATTGATCCAATCAGGCTCATTCGCTGACCCCCTACTATGACAACATCCAGGTGCTCCGAAAACCCCTTAAATTTAACGGCTAGTGAGGCCTCACCCTTGACTGCGACTCTGGCATTCTGAAAATCAGTTAATACAATATCAGATGGCCTCAGCTTAGCCCATCTTTTGCTGTGACCACAAAGAAAATTAAATGTTTCAATGGAAATAATGGAAATGACGGAGCCCGTGTCCAGCTCCATCTTGCAGGGGACTCCTTGCAGCTCCACCTGAAGTCTATACTTTGGCTTAATTGGGTGGTGAGCTCCTGTATGGCAAATGCTTCTGCGGATGGAGCAAAACCCCATGCTATACTGTCCCGGGGCCCCGGTACCTCTCCTGGTCGGATCTTCCGACTGGCGATTCGATGGCCAGTCCCTCTGGCGACCTCTGCAGACAGACGCGATGTGGCCCATCTTTCCACAGGCCCGGCATATGGCTGTCCAGAACCTATAGTCCAAGTGTTAGAGGCAGCCACCACAACCTGGGCATCTAAGGAAGGGATCTGCCTTGTAAGTGGTGCCATGTTGCTTGTCACTGCGACACTGTTGGTTGTGCTGTCTGTGTAGCTTGTCGACTTCTGTGTCATCTTCGGGGTCTTCTGTGTGTTCGGCGTCCTCGTGGTGGATGGCTTCTTCATGTTGTGTAGTTTTGGCAGGCCGCATGGCTGAGTCCTTCGGGAAAGGGCGGTATATAAATCTAATAAAATAAATAAATAAATAAATACGGCCCCACTGGCGGCTTTGTCTGCCATGACTTCCTTCAGCGCGTCTGGGAACGACAGAGTCTCTTTGGCAAAGAGCTTTTGCTGTAGCTCTCGGTTTTGGAGACTGCAGAGAAACCAGTTTCGTAGCCTCTCCTCAACGTCGGAGAACTGGCACAGGCGTGCGGCCTGCCTCAAGGCCACGACGAACTCGGACATGGTTTCACCTGGTTGCTGGACTCTTTGCTCGAATGCATAGCACCAAGTGATTACCGACAGCTTGGGCTGGAAGTGGTCTCTGAGCTTCTTCTTCAAGTCCGCGAATGATACAGACTCCAATGGCATTGGCACAAACAGGTTCTCTGCTATGTTGAACGTTGCTGGGCCACACACACAGAGGAGTGTGGCGGCCTTCAATCCATCCTCGGCAACCTGGTTCGCTCAAAGGTAGTTCTCAACCCTGGACAGGTACGAGGACCACCCTTCTGGCTGAGTTATGTTGAATTCTTCCAGCTTTCTGACCTTGGTCATTTCTGCTGGTCTTCGCGGCTGGTGCTCAGCATCTTCGAATCCTGCTCCTCCGTTGCCCAGGGACTGGTCCTCTGGGCGTGTGGCCGCTAGCGTGGCTGTGCTAGCCGACCATAGGGAGGGGAATTGCTTTTCCCGCCAGGTGTGCACTGCCTCTCCCCTAGTGACTCTTCAGCTCAGTTGGAGGAGCAGGATCCCATCCTCGTCGCCAGTGTTAAATACTGGGTTCGTCGCTTCAATGACGAGATGAGGCGAGTGAGTTCAGCAAAGATCATTGTTTATTGCTTGCAGGTTCTGAACTGAGAAACAGGGCTGCGAATGCAGCAATTTATACCCTGGCCTCTAGGCAGCAGCCAATAGGTTTAAAGCAACCTATTGCCACCCTAGAGGCAGCCAATGGCGGCGCTGGAGATGGGTTGTCTGAGGAGCTGGGAGCCATTAGCCAGCTTCACTGCTTAAGCAACCTTCCAGCAATTAACCCACATGGTGTTCCTTTAACAAGACAAAGCCCAATATATTACACTTGTCTTGACTTCTGGTGCTTTGGAAAATAAGTTGACCCCCTCTTCTTTGTGGAAGCCCCTCAAATACTGGAACACTGCTATCAGATAGATGATAGATAGATGATAGACAGACAGATAGATAGATAGATAGATAGATAGATAGATAGATAGATAGATAGATAGATAATAGACAGACAGACAGAATATGGATATCCATATCCATATCCTGCCTATCTATCTATCTATCTATCTATCTATCTATCTATCTATCTATCTATCTATCTTTTTATCTATCTATCTATCACTGTCTGAAACTTCAGTATCAAAGCTATGTTCTGACCCTTAATGGGCAGAAATTGGTTATGAATTTTAAAAAATAACAGTGGAATCAAACCTACTTGTGCTAGCAATCATACTGGCCATTATCTTAAGATTAGCACTATGAAACATCTTTGTATTTTATAAAAAAAAGCCCTAAGAGATCTAAGCTTTAGTTTAATTCTATTTGAAGGCTCTTTCATCAAGAAAGGTTAATCTGAGCAACTGAAGCTAATAATGGTACTCAGGCAGCTGCCATAATCATGAGACTGACCTCAGTGATATGTTAAGTGTGGTGTACTTCACCTTACTACAGTTGATAGCTTTTCACAGTCAATTATCTTACCATGATAACAGCTTCTTTAGGTCTACGGAGTTAAATATAGGCCAATGTGCAAAAGATTCATCTTTTCTGATCTCACACTAGCACTATCCCACAAACAAAAGATGAATCTGGTTAATCCCTGGGAGAGTTTCCTCCAAGGTTTGCAAACCTTATAGATAGTCCTGTTGACCCATATCATAAAATGCAGAAACTAAAGCAAAGTGATAATTTTTCCAGAATTCCTTAACAAAAAATAATGATATAAAACTGCAGCATTTTTGCAAGCACTGCATGGAACTCATATACTATCTATCTATCTATCTATCTATCTATCTATCTATCTATCTATCTATCTATCTATCTATCTATCTATATCTGTATATTATCTATATCTATATTTATATCTATATCTGTCTATCTATCTACACACGTACATACATACATACATACATACATACATACATACATACAAAAGTAACCATCCAACAGCCCACAAGATCACATGCATCTGAACATTGTTTGCATGCATAAATACGCAGTGCAATACAAAGAGAACAAAGCAAATAGAACGCGTCTACCTGTACCGCCTACCTGTACCACATATGAAGACAGAATGGCTACCCAATCAATTTCATCTGGCAGTATAGTGGACACCAAGGGCCCCGCAGAGAACAAAATGATTTAGAGACAACAACGTGGACAATGATACCCTACATCAATGGGGTATCAGAAGCAACAGTACGCATACTGGTGCCATATAAGGTCAGTATGGCCCACCGGCCCAACCAGACACTCCGGACCAAGATGATGCACCCCAAGGAGCCATTATTAGAGCAAGAAAAATCATCTGTGGTCTATAGGGTACAATGTAAGGACTGCCGATGCAATTACATCGGAGAGATGGCCAAACGGATTAAGATCAGAATCCACGAGCATAGGTTGGCTGTCAAAAGGCAGGAACAGTACTCGCAAATATGGACACACATGGCCAACAATGGCCACTCATTTGACTTCATGGTGACAGAAGCTATCACCCAGGACATCTCCAAAGGAGGCCAGCTGCTTAGGGAAGCCTGGTTCTCAGACGCACACTCAATCAACTGGCACATAGAGCTACCACCAGCTTATCAAGCATGGAAAGCATATGCAGAGCAATCCAAAATGCTGTTTGCACTTAGAAGGAGAGGGGCCAAGGAGGATGGCAGCCATGCTACCCATGTGGGGGAGAGGAGGCCAGACACACAACAACTCATCGAGACCAGGGAAATGGAACAGGTGAGGAGGGAGTCTTCAATAACTCCCAACAGCCAAATGCGGAAGGGGTGGGGAGAGAGCGGACTGCATCCATGTGTGAATGGAGCTCGACTGGAAAGAGCAGAATAGATTGGACGAAGAGACGAGAAACAGGAACAACTGGGAGGCAAGGCAGGCATATGGGCATGCCCAACCCAAAGTCCGGAGGGGATTTGACAGATCGGTGAGGGCGCAGCAATGCAGGGACCCCTTGAGGAAGAACAATGAATAGAGGAGGATGGTGCAACCCGCAGAAAGGAGAAGCAAAGTAAACAACAGCCGATTGAATGCGGATGGTGGAACAAGATCAGGAATGACCCCACAAACACTCCAATCAACTGAACACAGATGAGACAGGGAGGGAGGATGCCTACATGCAAGGAGCAACCTGCTGAAAGTGGACAGTGCAACAAGATGGAGAATGATCCAGCAGCCACTCTGACCCACTGCATGTGGAGGAGGCAGGGGGGAAGGGTACCACAGCGTGTGCACATATCAACACGCGATGCACAATCGGAGGGGACGAGATTGGCAGGAATGAACGACAGAGGGCATAAACAATGGACAGATGCAGTAGAGAAGGAAGGGGGGATGCTAATAGAGGGGTGTATACAATGGCAGCCCAGGACATGCAACGTATGATGATTGTGGGAGGGGGGCGTTTGGAAGATGGAATAATAATAGCATCATATGGCTGGAAGCAAGGAGGACGGGTTGAAAGGATAAAAAAGGCAGGAGAGGAGACACAACAACGAAGGGTAGGTTTGACAGAGGTGAAAGGGGCAAAGAAAGGAACAACAGGAAGAAAGAAAGCAATAGGACTGGAACAGGCACAAGGAGATGCCGGACAGCTAGGATATTTATGGTTAGTTAGGACAGGCGGCCCTATTACACGATCAATGGGCATGGCACTGAGTCAACAAGGTTTATAAACAAACTCCCCACCCCCTAGCATTTACCCTGATGACGCTGGCAGTGGACCAGCGAAAGCTAGGTTATTTTAGGTTTGTAAATAGTTGTTTTAATTGTTTTTACTATTTTAACAATAAACAGCTGTTTATATTCTTCCCAAGTTTGAGAACTTCATATTGCTACACACACACATACATACATATATACACATATATACATACACACACACACACACACACACATATATATCCTCTGCTCAGAAGGGTATGGCTGACTGATGAGAACAAATAAGTTTGAAATGATCATATTGGTCTCCCTTTATTCTTTGTTAGCAAGCCAAAAAAATTTACATATATATATATGACATACGTAAATTTTTTTGGCTTGCTAACAAAGAATAAAGGGAGACCAATATGATCATTTCAAACTTATTTGTTCTCATCAGTCAGCCATACCCTTCTGAGCAGAGGATATATATGTGTGTGTGTGTGTGTGTGTGTATGTATATATGTGTATATATGTATGTATGTGTGTGTGTAGCAATATGAAGTTCTCAAACTTGGGAAGAATATAAACAGCTGTTTATTGTTAAAATAGTAAAAACAATTAAAACAACTATTTACAAACCTAAAATAACCTAGCTTTCGCTGGTCCACTGCCAGCGTCATCAGGGTAAATGCTAGGGGGTGGGGAGTTTGTTTATAAACCTTGTTGACTCAGTGCCATGCCCATTGATCGTGTAATAGGGCCGCCTGTCCTAACTAACCATAAATATCCTAGCTGTCCGGCATCTCCTTGTGCCTGTTCCAGTCCTATTGCTTTCTTTCTTCCTGTTGTTCCTTTCTTTGCCCCTTTCACCTCTGTCAAACCTACCCTTCGTTGTTGTGTCTCCTCTCCTGCCTTTACATATATATATATGACATACCCCCTTCATGGATTACTGCCTTGTCGTGGCGAAGGGGCTTGCGTAATTCAATGAAGCTATGGGCTATGCCGTGCAGGGCCACCCAAGACGGACAGGTCATAGCAGAGAGTTCTGACAAAACGTGATCCACTGGAGAAGGAAATGGCAACCCACTCCAGTATCTTTGCCATGAAAACCCTATGGACAGTACCAAAAGGCAAAACGATATGACGCTGGAAGATGAGCCCCTCAGGTCGGAAGGCGTCCAACATGCTACTGGGGAAGAGCAGAGGGCTAGTACTAGTAGCGCCAGAAAGAATGAAGCGACTGGGCCAAAGCCGAAAGGACGCTCAGCTGTGGATATGTCTGGTGGTGAAAGGAAAGTCCGATGCTGTAAAGATTTTTTCTCCATAGGAACCTGGAATGTAAGATCCATGAATCAAGGAAAGCTGGACGTGGTCAAACAAGAGATGACAAGACTAAACATTGACATCTTAGGTATCAGCGAACTAAAATGGACAGGAATGGGTGAATTTAATTCAGATGACCATCAGGTATACTACTGTGGGCAAGAATCCCTCAGAAGAAATGGAGTAGCCTTCATAGTCAATAAAAGAGTAGGAAAAGCAATACTGGGATACAATCCTCAAAATGACAGAATGATCTCAGTTCGAATCCAAGGCAAACCATTCAATATCACAGTAGTCCAAGTCTATGCCCCAACCACCAGTGCTGAAGAGGAAGAAATTGACCGGTTCTATGAAGCCCTACAGCACCTTATAGAACTAACACCCAGAAATGATGTCCTTATCATCATGGGGGATTGGAATGCTAAAGTAGGAAGCCAAAAGATAACTGGAATAACAGGCAAGTTTGGCCTTGGAGTACAAAATGAAGCAGGGCACAGGCTGATAGAATTTTGTCAACAGAATACGATGGTCATAGCAAACACTCTTTTCCAACAACCCAAGAGACGGCTTTACACATGGACATCACCAGACGGTCAACACAGAAATCAGATTGACTATATGCTCTGCAGCCAAAGATGGAGAAGCTCTATACAGTCAGTAAAAACAAGACCAGGAGCTGACTGTGGCTCAGACCATGAGCTTCTCCTTGCAAAGTTTAGGCTTAAATTAAAGAAAGTAGGGAAAAGCGCTAGGCCAGTCAGGTATGAATTAAATCATATTCCTGTTGAATATACAGTAGAGGTGACAAATAGATTTAAGGAATTAGATCTGATAGACAGAGTGCCTGAAGAACTATGGACAGAGGTTCGCAACATTGTACAACAGGTAGCAACCAAAACCATCCCAAAGAAAAAGAAATGCAAGAAAGCAAAATGGCTGTCTGAGGAAGCTTTGCAAATAGCTGAGGAAAGGAGGGAAGCGAAAGGCAAGGGAGAAAAAGAAAGATATGCCCAATTGAATGCAGAATTCCAAAGAATAGCTAGAAGAGATAAGAATGCCTTCTTAAATGAACAATGCAAAGAAATAGAAGAAAACAATAGAATAGGGAGGACCAGAGATCTTTTCAAGAAAATTGGAGAGATGAAAGGAACGTTTCATGCAAAAATGGGCATGATAAAGGACCAAAATGGCAGGGACCTAACAGAGGCAGAAGAGATTAAGAAGAGGTGGCAAAATTACACAGAAGAATTATACAAGAATGAGCTTAACATCCCTGATAATCACAATGAGGTGGTCACTGACCTCGAGCCAGACATCCTAGAATGTGAAGTGAAGTGGGCCTTAGAAAAGCTGAGCAACAACAAAGCTAGTGGAGGTGACAGTATTCCAGCTGAGCTATTCAAAATCTTAAAAGACGATGCAGTAAAAGTGCTACACTCAATTTGCCAGCAAATTTGGAAAACTCAACAGTGGCCACAGGATTGGAAAAGATCAGTTTACATTCCAATTCCAAAGAAAGGCAGTGCCAAAGAATGTTCAAACTATCGCACCATTGCACTCATTTCTCATGCTAGTAAAGTTATGCTTAAAATTCTACAAGCTAGACTCCAGCAGTATGTGGATCGAGAACTACCAGAAGTACAGGCAGGATTTCGAAGAGGCAGAGGAACTAGAGATCAAATTGCTAACATACGCTGGATCATGGAGAAAGCTAGAGAGTTCCAGAAAAACATCTACTTCTGCTTCATTGACTATGCTAAAGCCTTTGATTGTGTGGATCATAACAAACTGTGGCAAGTCCTTAAAGAGATGGGCATACCAGACCATCTTATTTGTCTCTTGAGAAATCTATATGCGGGCCAAGAAGCAACAGTGAGAACTGGACACGGAACCACTGATTGGTTCAAAATTGGGAAAGGAGTCCGGCAAGGCTGTATACTGTCGCCTTGCCTATTTAACTTATATGCAGAGCACATCATGAGAAAGGCAGGGCTAGATGAATCAAAAGTTGGAATTAAGATTGCCGGAAGAAACATCAACAACCTAAGATATGCAGATGATACCACTCTAATGGCAGAAAGTGAAGAAGAACTAAAGAGCCTGGTGTTGCGGGTGAAGAAGGAGAGTGCAAAACTTGGGTTGAAACTAAACATTAAGAAAACCAAGATCATGGCATCTGGCCCTCTCAATTCCTGGCAAATAGATGGGGAAGAAATGGAGGTAGTGACAGATTTTATTTTCCTTGGCTCCAAGATCACTGCAGATGGGGACTGTAGCCAAGAAATTAAAAGACGCTTGCTCCTTGGGAGGAAAGCCATGGCAAATCTAGACAGCACACTAAAAAGCAGAGACATCACCCTGTCAACAAAAATCCGTATAGTCAAGGCTATGGTCTTCCCAGTTGCAATGTATGGCAGTGAAAGCTGGACCATAAGAAAGGCTGAGCGCCAAAGAATTGAAGCCTTTGAACTATGGTGCTGGAGAAGACTCCTGCGAGTTCCTTGGACTGCAAGGCGATCAAACCGGTCAGTCCTAGAGGAGATCAACCCTGACTGCTCTTTAGAAGGCCAGATCCTGAAGCTAAAACTCAAATACTTTGGCCACCTAATGAGAAGGAAGGACTCACTGGAGAAGAGCCTAATGCTGGGAAAGATTGAGGGCAATAGAAGAAGGGGACGACAGAGAATGAGGTGGCTGGATGGAGTCACTGAAGCAGTAGGCGTGAGCTTAGATGGACTCCAGAAGATGGTAGAGGACAGGAAGGCCTGGAGGAACATTGTCCATAGGGTCGCGATGGGTCGGACACGACTTCGCAACTAACAACAACAACAACAACATATGACATACAAAGCCCTACATGGCATGGGTCCGGACTACCTACGGGAGCACCTTCTGCCAATGTCAGCACCCCACCGTCCTGTGCGCTCCCACAGAGAGGGCCTCCTCAGGGTGCCACTGCTCAAGGAATGTCGGCTGGTGGCCCCCAGGGGGAGGGCATTCTCAGTAGGTGCGCCAGCCCTCTGGAACAGCTTACCAACCGAAATCCGGATGGCCCCTGACCTCCGTACCTTCCGTCGCGACTTAAAAACTTTCCTGTTCCAGCAGTCCGGCCTGGCATGATAGCGTTAATTGGGGTCCCAGTTTGTTTTCATTAGTGTTTCTTATTATTTTATTGTTCAATCTGTATACATTCCTTCCTCTGTACACCGCCCCGAGTCCCTCGGGAGAAGGGCGGTTTATAAAAACTAATAAATATATATATATATATATATATATATATATATATATATATATATATATATATATATATATGTATGTATGTATGTATGTATGTATGTATGTATGTATGTATGTATGTATATGTATATGTATATGTATATGTATATGTATATGTATATGTATATGTATATGTGTATATATATATATATATATATATATATATATATATATATATATATATATATATATATATATATAACATATATATGTATGTATGTATGTATATGTATACATATATATACATATACATACATATACAAACACACACACACACATATAATTTGTTCCAAGTTGTGTGTTATATCAAGAAGGGCGGGATGAACTCGATTGCCTGATATTACAATGTGAACCCAAACTTTCTCCTTGTAATCTTGTTATACAGCCCAAACAGATTCCTAAATCTAACTTCAGTTTGTAGATCCAAATAGTCAGCGAGGTGGAAGAATTATTTTTATTCTTTTCAATCTAACAGAATGTCGGAAAGAGGTTATATAAAGAGGACTCAGGACTCTGCCTGTCCATCAGTAGGATAATTCTCAGCAAACTGAACAGAAAGGAACCAAATAGGGCAGGGGTCCCCAGTCCCCAGTCCACGGACCAGCACTCGTCCATGGCCTGCCAGAAATTGGTCCACACAAGTGAGTAAAACCTCAACTATGCATGTGTGGGATGCAGGGAGTGCAAGAATCCATGTCTCCCTTGTCCACAGGAAAACCAATCTCCGTGGAACCAGTCCCTGGTGCCTGAAAAGTTGTGGGCCTCTGAAACTTGGGAGAGGTAAGCAGAAGAGAGATGGAGTTTGGAAATGGGCTGGATCTAGCTTGAAGCTTCAGAGAAAAATATCTCAGGGGAAAAAAAACAATGCGTTCATTTTAAGTCCCTTCCTATTTTTCCTCCTGGTCATGTGACCCAGCACAGAGTGTACTCAGCTTGCATGTGCTTCTCAGTACACACACACACACACACACACACACACACACAAACACACAAACACAATTTTGGGAAGGGGAAGGAGAAACACAAGGAGAAGTACACATGCTTCCTCCGAACCCTGCTAGTAAAGGGGATGGCAAGAATTAACCAAACTTACTCTGCATGCTTTCCTTACTTGAATATTCTTTCCCATCCAATGACTTGTTGCAATAAATAATGCAAAAAGGGGGCTCACATTATTTCTGTTTGTTTATCAATATTTCAAAAACAGAATAGGATTCATTGAGGGATACGGGGGAGAGTTATTGCCAGCAAAATAAAGTTCAAGGTTGAAGATAGTCTGGATGAAACTGGGGGCTGTAAAAGAAAAAAAAATGGATAAATTTCTCCCAATACATCTGTTTGGAAGAGTGAGTGGGACATTCTAAGATTCCCCTTTCCCCTGGGACATGATCAAGCACATCATTATGATTAAGTATGATTAGCCATACTTTTCAGGAGATAGGGCACTCTTGAAGACAGCAAAGTCCACATTCTGGACAGAGAGGACTGCTGGTTTGAAAGAGGGGTCAAAGAGGCTATCTACCTTAAAATTGAACAGCTCTCTCTCAACAGATGGGAAGGGATGTGATACCTCCTGTTTACAACACAGTCCTTTCAGCACTTCCAAAAAAGGTCCGTGCCCATTTGCACTATTCAGGTGACCCTGAGGGCACAGATAAACAACTCTCAGATGTTTGCAAGAAGTATAAATCCTTCCATTCCCCATCATTCAGTCAGAACTGATGATGTTACCTAGTCTGGGTAATGAAACGTCTGCAAGAAAACAACCAAGCTCGGAAAGTTCCTTGATGTACATTATTGTCAGACATATTTCCCTGATGTAAAATATCTGTTTCTGAACATAGCTTTCCTTTTCTTTTTCAATTTTACTTTTTTCACACAAAAAATGGTATGTCTTGTATATTTTTGACAGGAGAAATATAGTATCAGACTCAGTTCAATTGCTATCCATGCCAGGGCGAGTACTTATTGGGTCTCACAAATTTACTCCCATCAATGTCTTCTCTTTTTCTGCCTGACTGTCTCTATATCTTGTAAAACTATGAATGAACATGAACTCATTAATTCTCTTTTCATTGGCTAAGTCATGATGATCCTCCTGAAATCCAATGAGAAGTGATGAAGATTGCTCTCTAGAAAGAGTGCAGAGAAGAGCAATAAAGATGATTAGAGTACTGGAGGTTGAAACATATAAAGAATGGTTGCTGGAATTGACTATGTGGCTCAGTGGGTTAGGATGCTGAGCTTGTTGATCAGATGGACGGCAGTTTGGCAGGTTGAATCCCGAGTGCTGCGTAACAGAGTGAGAGCCTGTTACTCATCCCAGCTTCTGCCAACCTAGCAGTTCAAAAGCATGCAAAAATGCAAGTAGAAAAATAAGGACTACTCTGGTGGGAAGGTAACAGCGTTCCGTGCGCCTTTGGCATATAGTCATGCCGGCCACATGACCACGGAGACGTCCTCGGACAAGCGCTAGCTCTTCGGCTTTGAAACGAAGATTAGCACTGGCCCCTAGAGTCGGAAACGACTAGCACGCATGTGTGGGGGAACCTTTACCTTTACCTTAATATAATGAAGAGAAGGATTAGGGGTGACATGATAGTAGTGTTCCAATATCTAAGAGGCTGCTACAGAGAATAGGTCAACCTATTCTCCAAAGCACCTGAAGGCAGGCAAGAAGCAACAGATGGAAGCTAATCAAGGAGAGAACCAACCTACAGTAGAACTAAGGAGAAATTTCCTGACTGTTAGAACAATTAATCTGTGGGATGACTTGCCTCCAGAAGTTGTGGGTGCTCCAACACTGGAGGTTTTTAAGAAGAGATTGAACAACTATTTGCCTTAAATGTTATAAGGTTTCCTGCTTTAGCAGGGGTCTGAAGTAAAAGACCTCCAAGGTCCTTTCCAACTCTATTATTCTGTTAGGATTGCATCTGCAAATAATCCACCAGCAGAGGATAACCTATCCATTATAATAAGACTCTGATGTTGTAATGTTGTGTCACCGCTTCAAGAGTGGGTCATTGTCAGGCACCTGCCCTGCTGCTCTTGGTGTGCTTCTGTGCCACTTAAATCCATCAAAATGCAATGAAGCTCACTGGGGAGAAACTTTAAAAGCCTCTAAAAACACCACAGCTTTGGCAGTTACCATCATTTTCACAGCAGTCCCTCAAGTAAGCAGTGGTTTTCTTCTACTCAAACTTCACCTTCCTATTAAAGAACTAGTAAGGTTTTATCTCTCCCTGATCCTCACCTATAGATATAAATTCCCCCTATCCAGTTCACTTGTCTTTGCAACTTGAAAGCTCCCACCTGCTGGGCAATCTTTATATATATAAAATAAATATTTTATTAATTTTCTAGTTTTACAATCATGAGTACTTAATAAACAATGTGTTGTCTGGGTCCATTGGTAATTCAGTGGTACATATTAACTTTCTCAGTCTAGTTCCAATACTACACCATCCAGTGCTTCCTTGATCCTCTCTTCTTCCAATGGTATGCATTTTTCCACAGATACATTGGGCAGATACAATGTGTATTACTGTTAATACATGTACAATTAAATATAGACATCTTCATAACATTTTTCTTCTATTATACATAATATCAATAGTGTCTGTTTATAATATCTTTTCTAGCCAGAACATATCTCAATTACATTTGCACTTCAAATCCATTTCTTCAATCAATATCCTGTTTTTCCCACTTTTTTTAAAAAAAATTAATCTCCTATCAATGTTCAAAATATCTGTATCACTTATAATTTTCTCATGATAAATTATATTTGGGTAACCAAAAGCTTCCCTTATTCAAACCCTTTTAGAATTTTCATATTTCCCATCTCGTAAGGCTGAGCCCTAGGGTACTACTTTCCTGGAAAAAAGAATGCCCAAAGCAAAGAGGGAAGAGAAGTTAACAGTAATACATATTGTATTTGCCCAGAGGACCAGAGATCTCTTCAAGAAAATTGGAGAGATTGAAGGGAAAAGAAATTCAGACCCGGGTTGATAGAGTTGTCCTGAACCAGCAGGGCAGCCTCATCTCCAAAAGAACTCTGGAGAGCACACTGCCCGCTGAACTTTTATTCACCTCCAATATTACAAAAACTACATCAGTCTCACACAAACAGGATACACAGAAATAATTGGATCCTCAGGTGCTTATGAGATCACACAAAAACAAGATAGCATAAGATGTATGTGAAGTCTTTATCATAGCGTTTCCCAAACCTCCCACATGCCAGGCCCCCCTCCCAGCCAGGAGAGTGTGCTCTACACTGAAGCTACAGAGAGGCCCAACTAGGGAGGAACGGAAAGGCTGAAAGGTGAAAAACCAAATTCTTGGGAGACCAAATTCTGGCCGTTCCCACAGAGATGAAGGGAACGTTTCATGCAAAAATGGGCATGATAAAGGACCAAAATCGCAGGGACCTAACAGAGGCAGAAGAGATTAAGAAGAAGTGGCAAAATTACACAGAAGAACTATACAAGAACAAGCTTAACATCCCTGATAACTACAAGGAGGTGGTCACTGACCTCGAGCCAGACATCCAAAAATGTGAAGTGAAGTGGGCCTTAGAAAAGCTGAGCAACAACAAAGCTAGTGGAGGTGACAGTATTCCAGCTGAGCTATTCAAAATCTTAAAAGACGATGCAGTAAAAGTGCTACACTCAATTTGCCAGCAAATTTGGAAAACTCAACAGTGGCCACAGGATTGGAAAAGATCAGTTTACATTCCAATTCCAAAGAAAGGCAGTGCCAAAGAATGTTCAAACTATCGCACCATTGCACTCATTTCACATGCTAGTAAAGTTATGCTTAAAATCCTACAAGCTAGACTCCAGCAGTATGTGGATCGAGAACTACCAGAAGTACAGGCAGGATTTCGAAGAGGCAGAGGAACTAGAGATCAAATTGCTAACATACGCTGGAACATGGAGAAAGCTAGAGAGTTCCAGAAAAACATCTACTTCTGCTTCATTGACTATGCTAAAGCCTTTGATTGTGTGGATCATAACAAACTCTGGCAAGTTCTTAAAGAGATGGGCGTACCAGACCATCTTATTTGTCTCTTGAGAAACCTATATGCGGGTCAAGAAGCAACAGTGAGAACTGGGCATGGAACCACTGATTGATTCAAAATTGGGAAAGGAGTCTGGCAAGGCTGCATACTGTCACTCTGCCTATTTAAATTATATGCAGAGCACATCATGAGAAAGGCAGGGCTAGATGAATCAAAAGTTGGAATTAAGATTGCCAGAAGAAATATCAACAACCTAAGATATGCAGATGATACTACTCTAATGGCAGAAAGTGAAGAAAAACTAAAGAGCCTCTTGTTGGGGGTGAAGAAGGAGAGTGAAAAACTTGGGTTTAAACTAAACATTAAGAAAACCAAGATCATGGCATCTGGCCCTCTCAATTCCTGGCAAATAGATGAGGAAGAAATGGAGGTAGTGACAGATTTTATTTTCCTGGGCTCCAAGATCACTGCAGATGGGGACTGTAGCCAAGAAATTAAAAGACACTTGCTCCTTGGGAGGAAAGCCATGGCAAATCTAGACAGCATACTAAAAAGCAGAGACATCACCCTATCAACAAATGTGCGTATAGTCAAGGCTATGGTCTTCCCAGTTGCAATGTATGGCAGTGAAAGCTGGACAATAAGAAAGACTGAGAGGCAAAGAATTGAAGCCTTTGAACTATGGTGCTGGAGAAGACTCCTGCGAGTCCCTTGGACTGCAAGGCGATCAAACCGGTCAGTCCTAGAGGAAATCAACCCTGACTGCTCTTTAGAAGGCCAGATCCTGAAGTTGAAACTCAAATACTTTGGCCACCTAATGAGAAGGAAGGACTCACTGGAGAAGAGCCTAATGCTGGGAAAGAGTGAGAGCAATAGAAGAAGGGGACAACAGAGAATGAGGTGGCTGGATGAAGTCACTGAAGCAGTAGGCGTGAGCTTAAATGGTAGAGGACAGGAAGGCCTGGAGGAACGTTGTCCATGGGGTCGCGATGGGTCGGACACTACTTCGCAGCTAACAACAACAATAGTAGTAAATATATTCCTAGGCAAAACAGGGTTAGAAATAGAACTCCAAAGTCAAGGCAATGGCTATATCCAAAATGTTTTTTGCAATTCCCCAATGTAATATTTAATTTAATTCTTTTTAATCTCTTTTTAACTTTTGTATTTACACTTTGATATTTATTGCCCTGTACACCGCCCTGAGTCCTTCGGGAGAAGGGCGGTATAAAAATTTAATAAATAAATAAATAAATAAATAAATAAATAAATAAATAAATAAATAAATAAATAAATAAATAATATGCCCAGGGTGCTCCTTTTTACCTTCTCAGCCAAAACCTCCAATGAGTGAAATGTTTTTACCAAGAGTCATCAATCTACCATAACACCTAATGAGTGCATCTTGCTAACAAGTCAATGAGTTTGCATTCATTCATTCACTCAGTCATTCACAGAGGAGACAGTAACAGGAGATAAAATAAACACTTGGCTGACTGTCTACTCAATCCAGCAATGTTCCACATATCCACTTCAAATCTTCAAGAGGCTGTTGAGCACATACCAATAAATGGGGTGGGGATGGGTGGGAGAGAGAGAGAGGGAGGGAGGGAAGGAGAGAGAGAGGGAGACCAGTAAAATATGAAAAAGTGACTTAGCAGTTAAAGTGATGTACACAACTCAAGAGCATCAATCAGAATCCACTACTTGAGAGTGTAATGGCACAGAAGACTCTGAATATCTGCCTGCTCCCAGCTCTGTATTTTCCTGTTCTATTCAGGAAACCATTATTTTGAAAGCTTTCAAGAGTATTATTAAAAGATTAGTGTAACTGTGCTATCACAGACAAGGAGCTTGAATGACAGAGATTGCCACCTAGTGCAACAGATGGAATAAGATGAGGAAGCATCTCTGAACAATTTCCCCAGTCTCATCAATAACCCTTTGGTGTACTGTTATGTATGCATTTTCCTACCTCACAAAGTGATAGCCGAAATAACACTGTGAGTCTCATCATGGAATCTTATAATTGAAAGGCACCATTTTGGCAATCAAATCCAAACTTCTACTCAGCACAGGAATTTAAGTTAAAGCATTCTCACATGATGGGTATCCATCCTCTACTTAAGCACATACAGGTAGTCCTCAATTTACAATCAATTGTTTAGCAACCATTTTGAAGTTTCCACAGCACTGAAAAAAAGGACTTATGACCAGTCCTCACAAGTATGTCTGTTGCAGCAACACACTGTCACAAAATCAAAATTTGGAAACTTGGCAACCAGCATATGTTTATGAGTTGCAACATCCCAGGGTCGTGTGGTCACCATTTACAAGCTTCTCAGCCAGCTTCTGAAAAGCAGTCAATAGGTGAAGCCAGATTCGCTTAACAAGTGCCTGATTCACTTAACAAGTACAGTGATTCGCTTACCAACTGTAGCAAAAAAGGTCTCAAATCAGCCATGACTCATTTAACAACCACCTTGCTTCTCTATGAAAATTCTGGTCCTGGGTATGGTCCTAAGTTGAGGACTACCTGTATAGCAAAGTGAAGAAACCATCACGAGGTTTTTAACAAGAGATTGGGCAACCACTTGCTGAAGTGGTATAGAGCAGGTATGTCAAACTCGCCACATCATGTGACATCGCACAACGTATCACAACTTTTCCCCCATTGCCGGCAATGGGATGGGTGCAGTTTCAGCATGATGCATCTGGCCCACAGGCCGTCAGTTTGACATGCTTGGTATAGAGTCTCCTACCTGAGCAGGGGGTTGGACTAGAAGACCTTCAAAGGTCCCTTCCAGCTCTGATATTCTGTTATCTCTTGGAGTCATTAGCTACCTTTAGGAATGTGATATTTAATGTCCAATAGAAATGTCCAATAGAAACTTGTTTCACATAGAACAGCAAGGGAAAGAATCCTAAAGTAATCAAATTGGAAAGGACCTTAACATTCATCTAATCCAGTCTCTGCTCAGTATAGCATCTACCACAGAATCTCTGACAGTTTTGGTTTGAAAATTTACATAAGCATTCACCAGTTCATGGGGGATTTGTACCGCAGAATGACAAATTTGCGCAGTCAGGAAATTCTTCCTGAATCTATGTCCTTAGTGGAGCCATCTAGTTCTGGATCTGCCATCTGGTGCAACAGAGAATAGGTCCACTCCTTCTGTGTGATAATCCTTCAGATATTTAAAGACTGCTATCATTCCTGATCTCACTTATCTTTTTCACAGGCTAACCATACCCAAATCCTTTACCTGTTGTCATGGACTTGATTTCTAAACCCTTCGTTATCTTCATACCTCCAATTTGTCGCTCTCTTTTCTGAATGGAAGTGCCTAGAACTGGATCCACTATTCTGATTACCAAGGCAGAGTAAAATGAAACTATTATTTCCTGTGATCTGAACTCTGTGCTTATGTTAATGTTCTCCAAGACAACTTGACTTTCAGGTGTGACATCCTTTCAGGGATTTAAAGAGCAATTCTGTATTCCTCCACATCTTTTTTTTTCAAGGCTTCTTTCCAAGTTCCTTCAATCTCTTTTCATAAGATTTCATTCCTATGCCCCTGATTGCTGCTCTTCTGTGAATTGTAAAGTATAGAAATTCACAATGTACCAATTTTGGATCATTGTGTACTTGTCGCATCTGAGAAAGATGATCACAAAAGCAGGAAAAATGCCAGAAAGGCAAAACAAATTCAGCCAATGGTTGGAAGAAAACAGGGGTGTAAGAAATGTATCAAATATCATCTGGAGGAAATGGACAGAACAGTTTTATTTTATTTATCTTGGATTTGAACTGATTTCAGCTTACTTTATTTGACTTATTTTGAATTTGTTTTTTTTCCTTTATTTAATTAAATTAGACTAGCAAACAAAGTTCAGTCCTAAAATATAAAACAAGAATCAGCCAACATTTCTTGTCATCAGATAGCACTTAGACTTATATACTGCTTCACAGTGCTTTACAGCCCTCTCTAGGTGGTTTACAAAGTCAACATATGGCCCCAAACTTTCTGGGTCCTCATTTTACCGACCTCAGAAGGATGGAGGGCTGAATCAACCTTGAGCTGGTGAGAACTGAACTGCCAAACTGCTGGTAACCAGCAGTCAGCAGAAGTAGCCACCAGAAAGAGTGCTTTTATCAGTGATAACCTCTTGTGATGATCATATCTCTGGGAACTTCAGAAATAGACAGTTGACTTCAGATTTGACTTGTGAGCTTTCTAATTGCACCTACTGTATGTGGACCACCGCTGTAAACAAAAACCTCATCTAACTAGCTCTAGTCTGGGTTCAGGTTGCATAATTCTGAAATACTTTCATCTGATCCAGTAAGGGTCTTCTTAGAATTTTCTGATGAGGTTTGCAGATAAAAGCTTGTGCTTATTAATTTTTTTCTGCTCTCATCATTTTTTACATTGCAAATCAGCTTTTTTTGTTGGGAATCGTGAAAAATAAGATGAGCTAGTGCCCAGTTTCCCAGCTGCATAGTTGGCACTCTTCACATTAGTAAGGTTGGTCGTCACTGTTAGCACATAGTCAAAATTTATTAAAATCCTTATTTAGCTCAACTAAAAGTGAAAGCCACTTTCTTTCCTGAGGCTAACATTTGAGTCCAATCCAATTCTGTGGGATGTGGCTTCTTAATATTACTTCAAGTCCTTTGAACTCACTCTTTGAATTTTCTCTCTGCTACTAACCAAGCAACAGTAACTCAGTCCAAACCTTAGCAAAAAAAAATATCTTTAATCCGTATTTCCCCAAACTGGAAAGCAATGGAGTCAACGTTTATCAGAATGCTGCAGTGCAGTGCACAATTCCAAAGATGCACACAACAGCCAAGAGAAACAGGTGTGTTAGGAGAAACATAAAAACACATTATCAGCAGAAAATAGCTGGCAGAAAAGCTAATGCGTGCTAGGAAGGGCTCACAAAAAATGTAGCTGAAATTTTGTGTGAATCTTCAATTCAATACGGCAAAGCTAAAATTTACTGAGAGGAAAGAGACAAACTGAGCAACCTAAACTTGGCTAATTCATCAACCCCTTGACAAACCATATGTCAACGCTGCTAACATCGAATGTTATTGCTTGACAAGAGATGAAGAAGTAGCCATTTCATATGGTAAACTTGTGTATTGCTTTAAGAGATTTAGTTTAAGGTTGGGAGGGGGGATGAGTAGGATTGCACCTTTCAAGGCCATCTCTAACTAGAGAAGATAAGACCTTGGCCGAATGGAAGGGAAACTGATTCTTTAAATTAATTGGAGAATATGATTAATGACAAAATTAGAAAGGTGGAGAATTGTGTTTTAATATATTGTGCGAGGGGCAGAGATTTCAGATTCCAGCTTCCTTCAAGCAAGCATTTGCCGGTGTATTGGGCTAATAAAGGACTTTTAAGGTAAACAATGCCTCAGAGTCACTTGAAAAGCCCATACATCGGAAACTTGACACCATTCTTTTATTTATTACCATGTTTCCCCCAAAATAAGACTGGGTCTTATATTAATTTTTGCTCCCAAAAACTCATTAGGGCTTATTTTCCAGTTAGGTCTTATTTTCAGAGAATTACAGTACTAAATGCCTCCGTCTGGCTGATGATCTTAACTGGGGCTTATTTTTAGGGTGCGGCTTATATTACGAGCATCCTGAAAAATCACACTAGGGCTTATTTTCCAATTGGGTCTTATTTTCAGGGAAACAGGTAGCTGTACTTTTACAGGAAAGAAAGTGAAAAGGCGGTCCAGCAGCTAATGCAGGGTTCAATCAAATATAAAAAGGTAAAGGCTTCCCTGTCCACTCGTGTCCCACTCTAGGGGACAGTGCTCACCTCTGTTTCTTAGCTGAAGGAGCCAGGGTTGTCCAAAGATGGTCATGTGGCCAGCCTGGCTATATGCCAAAGGCACATGTAACACTGTTACCTTCCCACCAAAATGGTACCTATTTATATACTTGCATTTGCATGCTTTCAAACTGGTAGGTGAGCAGGAGTTAGGCAAGGACGGGAACTCACCCCATTGTGCAGCGCTCAGATTGTGAACCCGGGCTGTCAGCTTTCCATCTGACAAGCTCAGTGTCTTTGACTGCTGAGCCATCGTGGCCCTCAACCAAATATAGACACACAAACACATAACAAAGGACATGCATATCTACCTCTTGTAGGCCGTCCTTCAAGATAGGCACACTGAGGAATTTATTCTTTGAACTTTAAGAGGCAAATTGACCCAAATGACACTTTTCCATCAGATAGGAATTTTGCTACCAGTTGGCTTTCATACTTACTGAATACTCTGACCCCAGAATTCGTGAAAATGAAGAAGAAATATGTATTTGAGAAGAAAACATTTCAAACTATTAAATACAGGTTTAAAGTTCCTATTCTTATGCAGTGGAGATTCTCAATCACGCAGTTGTGATTGTCCCAAAGGTGTTTTTTTTTCTCCAAAAGGCAACTGGACTTTCTTGTTTTTATCCTTGAAAAGATTTCGCTTCTCATCCAAGAAGCATTTTGGAGAACTTGAAAAAGCTTCTTGGATGAGAAGCGAAATGTTTTCAAGGGGGGAAAACCAAGTCCAGTTGCCCTTTGAAAAAAATATTCTTATGCTCAGTTTAAAAAGTAAATAAATTGTTATAGAACATAGAATCCTAGGGCTGGAAGAGACCCCAGAGGTCTTTTAGTCCCACTCCTGCTGCAAGGCAGGAAAGCTTATATCATCCCAGTCAAATGGTTGAAAATACATTTTCAATTATTGTTCGTGGGCCATAAATTAGATTGTCCATCTTTGTTCAAATGGAGAGGTGAAAGTGTGTTGTGAGAGGTTGAATACTTGAAGCTACAACTTTACCAGAAAAAGAAAGAAAGAAAGAAAGAAAGAAAGAAAGAAAGAAAGAAAGAAAGAAAGAAAGAAAGAATGAATGAAAGGGCTGATTCAGTCTCCCAGGCATGGAAATTTAAAGTTAACAAATGTAAATGAAACATTGAAAGTGTATCGTCATTAAGAAAGGCTTTTTTATCTGTTTCTGTGGGGAATCAATTAGCTACAGGGCATTGTGGAGGTTAACTTTTGATTACCTAATCTTTTCTTCTACAGGTAATTAACCTTGCTGTTTATATCAGCTACCAAAAAGAGAAAAAAAAGGGGAAAGGAGTCCATTATTGAATCACTTATAATGACAAGAACTCGATATTTTGGACAGCTAAGTACCCAGCAGGTTAATTTAAAATAGATATAGAACAGTTATCCCTAAAATGTTTGTGAGATCTTTAATATTTTCAACATTCTGTCTTAGATTGAACTGATGTTTTTTTTTCTGACAGCTGCCTTGAATCAGAACATGATTTGATTTACAAAGTCTCTGAAACCCAAAAGTCTTGAGTCTGAAAGTGGGTAGCACTCTTAAATTTTCTTTCTGCTAAAAATACTACTAAAAATCTGCTAAAAATATTCTTCTAAAATACTACTAATGCTATTACCAATTTTTAAAAAATCTCTTCTAAAAATACTAATACTATTACAAATCTGCCCAAAATACTTTGTTAAAATATTACTAACATTATTGCAAATCTAAAATATTCTAGTAAAAATACAACTAACACTAGTGAAAACAGACTGAATGTGTATTCCTAATTTGCTGGAGAAAATCACTAAAGTTTCACCTAAGGTTTGGCCAATTAATCAATGAATTAAACAGTCTAAGTATTCGTTTAATTATTCAGCCAGTATATCACCAAATCCTATAGAAATCCTGGCCATCAGCAACTTGTAGATGCAACATATGCATAAGAGTTGAATTTAGGCAGTTATAAAACATCTGCAATAAGATAAATGATAAAATATCCATGGTAAAAATCTATAAACTTCAATTTATATAACAAATTATCCACCAAGAATGAATTCAAATTCTTTCCTGCAAATGCATTCAAACCTCAATCAGCAAAAGCTCTATGGAAGGGGTCTTCAAACTTGGCCCTTTTATGACTTGTGAACTTCAACTCCCAGAATTCCTCAGCATGCTGGCTGAGGAATTCTGGGAGTTGAAGTCCACAAGTCATAAAAGGGCCAGGTTTGAAGACCCCTGCTCTACGAATTCTCAACTTTAAGTATTTTCTGAAGCAAGACCATGGTGTTGATTAATCTAGTTGTAATAACAGGTACTGTTGTGAAAATGTAGCTTCTCAGTGCCTCTATCCAATATCTCTTTGACAGAAGTGGCATATTAGCAGTAGCCAGCATGAGACATAGACAAATGTATGGAATGATTCTGCAGTCTTCCCTTAAAAGATTTTGATGAAGGAGATGGAATAGCTGAAATTATACTGCAATTGCTGGATGTTCTCCAGTCTTCCCTTAAAAGATTTTGATGAAGGAGATGGAATAGCTGAAATTATACTGCAATTGCTGGATGTTTAAGGAAAAACATTGGTGATACTGTTTTGACAATCTTAGCACAAAGAAAAGAAAGTCTAGAATGCTGATGACAGCGATATGCCAGTTTTTGCCCAAAGTGCTGCAGTAAAATATTAATAAATAAATACATAAATAAATAAATACAAATTAAAGAGAAGAACTAAGGGTGACATAATAACAGTCTTCCAATATTTGAAGGGCTGTCCAGAGAAAAAGGGGTCAACCTATTCTCCAAAGTGCCTGAGGGCAGAACGAAAAGTAACAAATGGAAGCTTATCAAAGGGAGATCCAACGTAGAATTAAGGAGAAATTTCCTGACAGTAAGAACATTTAATCAGTGGAATGGCTTACCTCTAGAAGTTGTGGATGCTCCAACGGGGGGGGGGGGGGTTAAAGAAGAGATTGGACATCCATTTGTCTGGAATGGTACAGGATCCCCTGTTCAAGGAATGGGTTAGACCAGAAGACCTCCAAGGTCCCTTCCAACTGTTTTATTCTGTATTCTGTAAATAAGGAATCCAAACTTGACAAATGAGTGGCAAGTCAACCGTTGTTAGTACCAGAGAAGAAAAGAACATAAAGAATGTCACTAAAATGTTAAAAAGCAGTGAAAATAATATATACATGAGAAGCAAAGAAAAGTACCTCCAGAGAAGAAATATTAAGGGAGTAACATTAACCTAATGATGTCTATATTGCACTCAATGTCTTCTAAGAGACAAGTGTCAATGATACAACAAAAGGAAACCTATGTAACACAGGGACAAAGTCAGGATTTTCTGGGTGTGAGTGTTCCTATTTTTAGCTCCACTAAGTTAATTTTAAAGCTTTCCTCACCATTTTTCATCATTTCCATACCTGGCTATGTTATTAAAATATGGATAAATCTAACAGCATGGGGCTTACACTCAGCCTGTAAGGATGGCACTGTTTGGTTATTAAATTCATGATGGTAAAAGACTGTGAAACTTGCAGAATTGGAATCTGGGCGTAATATGCAGCTTTGAAGATTCAGTAGCCCACTCCTATTCACAGTGATGATAAGGAAATTGTAGAAAATTTGCTGGAATTCCAGAGAGTGAATCTCTGCAGAAAGTCACCTGGGTAAGTGAGTAGTGGGGTGCCCCAGGGCTCTGTTCTGGGCCCAATGCTCTTCAATATCTTCATTAACGATTTGGATGAGGGGATAGATGGGGAACTCATCAAATTTGCAGACGACACCAAGCTGGCAGGAATAGCCAATACTTCAGAAGATAGGCTTAAGATACAGAAGGATCTGGACAGACTCGAACACTGGCCACTATCTAACAAAATGAAATTCAATGGTGAAAAAAATAAGGTTCTACATTTAGGCAGGAAAAATCAAATGCACAGGTATAGTATAGGTGGTACCTTGCTCAATAGTAGTAACTGTGAGAGGGATCTCAGAGTCCTAGTAGACAATCACCTCAATATGAGCCAGCAGTGTGCTGCAGCTGCCAAAAAAGCCAACACAGTGCTAGGCTGCATTAACAGAGGGATAGAAATTGATTCAGAAACGGAACTTGTTAAAGACTGTATGATAAAGTGGGCTCAGAATTTTCAAGAAGTTATAACAATGGATACTTGGGAAAAGATCTGGGTTAGAAATGTAAAATTTACACAAGCCCAAAATTTAAGAGAGAATTTTTATAAAATGTTTTATAGGTGGCACCTGGACCCTAAAAAATTAGCAAGTATGTATCTGAATTGCCAGCCCAAAAGTTGGAGGTGTGGTTGTGAGGATGCAATGTATTTTCATATATGGTGGACTTGTAAAAAGGTTAAAGCTTTTTGGATTAAAATTTGGTGGAATATGCAAAAGATATTTAAGAAAAGGATAAAGTTTTCTCCGCAATTGTTTTTATTGGGTATTATTACAGATACTACTGTTATAGATGTTAAGTTCATGTTGAATTTAATTACGGCAGCGAGACTTTTAGTAGCTCAATATTGGAAGAAGGAAGAACTGCCGACTATAGAAGAGTGGACTTTAAAAGTTTCCAACTTGGCGGAAATGGCAAAGATTTCAGCGTATTTGAAAGACCAATCGCAACAGAGATACATTGTGGAATGGAGGAGATGGATTGAATATATTCAGAATAAATATGGGACTAAAAAGTTTCATTTAGCATTTGAATAAGTAGTGGATCTATATGATGTATATTAGTTAATAGTTATTTTATTAATAATTTGACGATGGAGAGTTAAAGTGCGACAGAACTTAATGTTTTATTGTTGTTAGCATATTTTAGATTATGTTTGTTTGTATTTTTATACCCTGTATTCAGCTCTGGGAAGTCAGGGAGGGGGGAGGGGAGGGTAGGGAGGGGTTGGGGAGAGGGGAGGGGGAGGAGGGGGGCTTTTTTTGTATTTAAAAATGTATTGTAAAACTTTTCAATAAAAAAAACAGAGGGATAGAATCAAGATCACGTGAAGTACTAATACCACTTTACAATGCCTTGGTAAGGCCAAACCTGGAATACTGCATCCAGTTTTGGTCACCACGATGTAAAAAAGATGTCGAGACTCTAGAAAGGGTACAGAGAAGAGCAACAAAGATGATTGGGGGACTGGAGGCTAAAACATATAGGGAACAGTTGCTGGAATTGGGTATGTGTAGTTTAACGAAGAGAAGAGTGAGGGGTGACATGATAGCAGTGTTCCAATATCTCAGGGGCTACCACAAAGAAGAGGGAGTCAAGCTATTCTCCAAAGCACCTGAAAGCAGGACAAGAAGCAACGGATGGAAACTAGTCAAGGAGAGAAGCAACCTAGAACTAAGGAAAAACTTCCTGACAGTTAGAACAACTAACCAGTGGAACAACCTGCCTCCAGAGGTGGTGAATGCTCCAACACTGGAGGTTTTTAAGAAGAGACTGGACAGCCATTTGCCTGAAATGGTATAAGGTTTCCTGCCTGAGCAGGGGGTTGGACTAGATGACCTCCAAGGTACCTTCCAAATTATTATTATTATTATTATTATTATCATTATTATTATTATTATTATTATTGTTGTTGTTGTTGTTGTTGTTGTTGTTGTTGTTGTTGTTGTTGGCTGGTTATTGAAGTTGAGTAAATAAAATTGTGGGCTATACAACTATGATGGAATGTAGTGGCCTGGATTCCTAAGGGTGAGATGGGGGCATATTCTGGAAAAATCAGAGACAACTCAGTCCAGATACTTTGTGTGAGAGAAAGGAGATGAAAACAACCCCTCCCTAAAAGTTCTCAGCGTATATGCAGATAGTAGAGTCCTTGGTCTGGCAAGATTCTGTCTATTGATGTGGAAACAATAAAGAACTCACCTTGGAAGAATCATCATGTGTCATTCTTGGTCTTGGGGCCTAATAGCAACTGAACAGGTCCCTTCATAGACTATAAGGAAGCCAGGGTGAAGGTCTTGGTCTAGGAAACCCACATTCAAGATCACCCTCACCCACGGAAATTCTCTGAGTCACTGTCTCTTGGCCAAGGCTATTTCTAAACTATAGAGAGAACCCATGAACGTCCCCTTGAAGGAAAGGTATGATTCAAATCTTAATTGGAGGGAAAGAATGGATGAACTTATAGTCAGTCAACAGGTTTTGCTTACCTAAGGAAAACACTAAGACTTTACACACTATCAATAATTGAATGATGATCCTATTTATGTATTAAACACATTTACATAGCTGCCCAACTCATACATACTGTAGGTGACTTTGGGAGGCTTACAGTATTTAAAAATCCACTGCATAATTAAAAAACCCATAAAAATCCCCATGCCATCACTGCCCATGGCAGGAAAAACACAATCAACTCAGCCACTTGACTGGCTGATCTCTACATTTTAAGGCCTTTTGGGAAAGCAACAGGATAGGAATTATACCTCAGGGGGAATGATGTTTCATAGAGAAACTAGCAAGAAGACCTTTTTTCCGTAATCCTGGTGGGCTGGGCGGCTGTAATAGGGGAGGGGCAGCCCTTCAAATAACATACATGTAATCTCTGTGGAGGTTTTTTAATCCTCTTGACTGCCAACATCTGTCATACTTTTCTGAGCTATTTTCATTTTTGCAGTGTTCTTTTCATAACATGGCATCTCTTTACTCTCTTCTGTATTTATTTTATTTTATTTTATTTTTATTGTATGTATATATATTAAACTTCTTAACCACTCATCTCTCACACAGAGAGGCTCTGGGCAGCGTACAATTTAATCAATATAATAAAACATTAAAAACTGAAAAAATTGGGATTAAATTTTTTTTAAAGAAATTTAAAATGATGGGTTCTTTCTACCTTTTTTGAATGCTGAGGCGTAAACACTAACAAACAGGTATTTTTTATTGCTCTAACATCGCTCTCTGATCTTCTCACACTTGGTTTCATCGCTTCATTATCATGATTGGTCTTTCCCAGAATACCGAGAGGCCACTCAACAAAACAAGTATTCTCTTGCTGTACTTGACTGAGTGGGTGAAGATCCTCTTCCTTTCCCTTTAGCTTTTGTTTTAATTTCCTTTCAAAATAACTCTGAGGTGATCAGTACTGATTTCACAGAATATAGATGGGGGAGTGGAAGAGATGTGAATGGGTTGGGAAGTCTCACAAGGATACTGCAACTCCTCTCAGGTAATTTTCAACTTCAATTTCATTTGCACTTGACCATTCCAACACTGTGAGGAACTCTGCCTTGCACTTACAATTCTCTGAAAAGTCTTCATCCACTAAAAAGGAGGTTCCACTTTAATTCCATATTGCTTGGAAATTTATGTTGGATTTCTCTGGATGTGTTTATGTGCTTGCTTGATTGTTGGAAGTGGTAGAAGGTGCTGTTCCTGATTTGGTGTGTGTGTGGATTTTCTGTGAAATTCTTGCTATCACTCTGAAGCCTCTTGTAGAAAGACAGCGCGTGCACACACATACACACACCCAGAGAAAGAAATATTTTTGGGAATATTGAAAAGGCAGAATATTATATTTCCTCAAAGGATCTTAAAGGCAGAAAAGCAGGCCCAGTTTTCTTAATAGCCCCAGGCAGAGGCCAGGTCTGTAGAAATGCAGATTTAATAATCCTATTCAGAAAGCTTGGAGCCAGGAAGCTTGGAGCTGATGAGATTAGAAAGACAAAGATCCCTAAAATCTACATACCACACCCAAACTCTAAAGACATGACCTTTAGGACATAATAGGATTAACCCACCAGTACCAAAAAGGACACACTCAAAAGCTCAGGTCAAAGTTCATGCCATAGGAACAGGAAACAACTCCAAACATAAAAGCCCAAGAAGGTATAAAAACCCACCACTCCCAGCTACATGTGGTCAGCTTTCCCAGAGCCATATTTTCTGTCTGGCTCTACTCTCCAATAAACTACAACCTTCTTTCTAAAGCAATCTCTATTTTGTTTATTCCCAGCTTGGACTGGACCCTGATGCTGCAACCTTAATAATGGTCCTAATTCTTTGTGGTGACATCAGCTGGCTTTTATGTCTAAAGTGAGCCTAGAACTCACAAACTCCTGGTAGTTGACGCAAAGTCAGCCAGCTGACTTTTATGCATAAGGGAGGATACAATCCACAGTCTCCTGTTTCTAGCCTCATGCCCTAGCCACTAAACCAGGGGTGTCAAACTCGCAACATCACATGATGTGTCACAACATATCACGACTTTTTTTCCATTGCTGGCAATGGGGAAGGCACAGTTTCGCCATGATGCATCCGACCCATGGGCTGGCAGTTTGACACCCCTGCACTAGACCAAACTGATTGCATCTGCCAGAAAAATGACTGTAAATTGAAAGGTTAGCTTGGTTAGATTGCATTATTTAGTTACATTATTTTAAGAAGAAATTCACAGAAATATTCTTCTTCTCTTTTACAAGAAAAGCAATTTATATTTTAACAAGTAGTATAAGAATCAGTACCAAAAGTGTGATTTTTTATGCAGAGCGTGAATTCATTCATTCATTCATTCATTCATTCATTCATTCATTCATTCATTCAGCAGTCTTCTAAGCTGCTCTTCAAAATACGAATGAGCTCATTCAGGAAAGTACACTAAACAGCAATATACATTTTAAACCAATCTCCAGAAATAAGATATTGAAAAATACAATAGAAAGTGCAATATAATCATTAATGAACCATTAATTGCATGCTAGCTAGCCCTTTCATTAGAAACATACCTCCTGCAATTTAAAAAAAATATAGTGATTATATTATTAATTCAAAGCAGACTAGAATAAAAACTATAACATAAAATGAAGAAGCTACCCATGACTGTCAAGGAAAGGGGATCCACAACTGTAAGGCTATTTTGTCACTCACTTTATTGTTCCCTCTCTTCCTCCATCGTGTTCACTTTAATAAACAGAGGAAATACGTAAGATATTCCAGTCCATTGTTTGCCATAGACCAGGGATAGGCAACCTTGTCTCTTTTATGACTTGTGGACTTCAACTCCAAGAATTCCTGAGCCAACATGGCTCAGTATGGAAACCTCTCCATTTCTTCTCAGGATGGCTGGCTCAGGGATTCTGGGAATTGAAGTCCACAAGTCATAAAAGAGCCAAGGTTGCCTACCCCTGGTGTAGACAGATGACAATCCTTCCCCATTCCATACTCAGAAGCTGACTGGCTCCCATTTGAATCTTACTTCATTTACTAATGATGGAACAATTTTCCATTTATATATACTACTAAAACTCTCCTGCTGTTTGTCTTTTTGTAACCTTCAATTGGGCAAAATGGCACATCACAGGGCAACAATTTTTGAATCAAGTTAGTTCAATAGGATAACTTAAAGAATGAATTCAAAATCTGAGATCCATCACTCCCATGGAGTTGAAATTTTAAGGATCTTCAGATCAGTTGCATTGGCAAAGCTGTGGTTTCTGCAACACCATATATGCCACCCTGGAGCACTATTGTACTGCCATAGTCAGCCACAGTCATGTGTTCATGATTTATAATACTCCCTGCTAGCTTCTCACAAGCAGAGTCAGTGGGGAAGCTGGCAGGAAGTCAGAAGTCACTCCCACTCCTATTCCTTTTTTACCCACCCGTGGTCATTCAATTTATCAATTTAGGTAAGGAAATATCTCTGAAATGATGACTCAAGAGGTCATCATGGGTTGTCTAGTTATACTTAAGGGCAACTGAACAGTTTAGGAAGTACAAGACAAAGATCACAGAAGTTACAATTCTGTTCTACAGTAGAGAAAATGGCCAAGTTGCTAAAACAGAACAGCTTAAGGGACTTCCACTCTTCTTCCAGCATTCACTACTGAAAATTGTTGCTTTGCTCTGTTTATCACTTCAATCTGTTTGTATTGAAATGTGCTTACTTTTCATTTTATTGCAGACATACCCAATTCTGCATTTGGAACAATATCATTGGTAGCCAAGAAAACAAAGAAAGGTGGAAAGAAAAAAGATGACCAGCAGCCAAGTGGGTAGACTCAGTTACAGCAATGATTCATCTATCAAGTTGTGGACAGATCCTCCTGAAGAAGATTTATTTAAGTAGTTGCTAAAAGCTGACACTGAGTTGATGGCATACAGTCAGTTAATCCCATTATCTTGGCCAAAAAGCAAATACTAAATTTGGAGAGTCAGCACTTCTTTTTATTTGATATTAGAAGATTTCTAAAAGACAAACATTTGCGGTTCACCACCGTCTGTGGTTCAAACCTTCTTCAAAGAAAAAGGGTTAGGGTTAGGGTTAGGGCTCCTATTGTTTTCTTTGTGACTTGACTCAAGAACTTTGAGATCTAAGGTTGATAAAAATGGAGCATCTTTGCTAGGAGTATCTTTGCTAGGAGAAAAGCTCAGCAATTAACTCCAGTTCTCAGGAGTCTTTGTTTTATAGATTCAGTCTAGTCTGCAGCCTCTTCCTCCAGAATTCTAATGAACAATGAAAGAAATTGCGCATCATGCAGAATTCCAGTTTCATTAGAATTCTGCATTCAGCTATGCGCATTTACTTACACGGTCCAGTTCCTTCGGTCTAGTGCAGCTTTTCTTCCTTTTGTGTTAGCAGTTTATACAACACCATCTGGACCAACTCTGTTTTGAGGTAACCCAGCCAGTCTCGAGTTCAGATAAAGTGAGGAGGATTGGGCGCTGTTGTGATTCAGGGTCAGCCTGTGGGTTCGGCAGTTGGGTCGGACGACTCAGAGGAGGAGGGGGGTGTTGAAGAGCTTGCTGAGGGAGTTGGAGAGCTTGCTGATGAGAGCCCTCAGCCAGGCCCCTCCCACCTGGTCACGACGCAGACCCAGCTGTGTGAGCCTGACAGCGTGGATGAAGATGACCCACAGCTGGCCCTGTTCAAGGATGCCCGATGCAGGAGGCAGTCAATCAGGAGTAAACAGAGGAAGGCAATGGGGCACCTCGGAAGGAGGCAGAGAGAAGCCATGCCCTGAACTGTATAAAAGGGGAATGCGTGGGAGGGCTAGTTTGCTGAAGGCAACCGCTTGAATAGCTCCTGTTTCATGGTTCGTGTCTTGTTCTGTTTGCTTTTGTATCCATAAATTTGGCAGGCTTAGTTCCAGCCTCTTGCCTTCTTGTAAAAGGGGTTGTCCCTGCCTTTTCTGCAGGGCCGGTAGCAGGCTGGTACAGAACAGGCGCAGGGTTAGCATCACTACCCTGTAAAACTAAAAAAAAATCCCTTCAAAAAACGGGAAGGAAACTGAAAGTCCATAGCGATCATAGCTACTGTAATGACCGTGATGATCATAATCAACAACAGCAGCATGAACGATGTTGAAACTACCAAATGACAGTTTTGAAGTAAACCCAAAAGAACGTCAGCGGTTGATGGTAGATCGATACTTAGTGCAAAATTTACAGCGTGAATTGCAACATGGAATGTTCAATCCTTAACGATCAGATAGATTTAGAACATCTTTCGAGAACTGTGCAAGAACGTCGAATACGGCTTGTTGGCCATACATTATGTATGCTTAAAGACTGGCAACCAAAAATTGCAGCAAGTTTCATTCCTCCTGGAGGAAAAAGAAAACATGGCAGGCCTTGGGAAACTTGGCACCAAACACTTATGGAAAATCTTAAGATTATTAATGTCTCTTGGGATGATGCCAAAGATGCTTTGAATGATCAAAACTGCTGGAAAACACATGAAGCCCAATGTGTGCTGCACAGGACATGATGATGATGGTGATGGTGATGATGATGATGATTTATTTATTTATTTATTTATTTATTAATGGGATTTATATCCTGCCCTATCTCCCGAAGGACTCAGGGCGGCTAACAACAAAACATATAATAAGTACAGAAATTAAGATAAAAATTAAATTTAAAATCATCTGTGCAATAAATTAAAATTAAAAACTAAATATAAATTAAAAATTGTAATTATAATTAAAATGCCTGTCAGTCCAGGTCAGCCTGGTGGAAAAGGAGTGTTTTGAGGCCGCGGCGAAAGGATTGGAGATTTTGGGCCATCCGAAGCTCAGGGGGGAGCTGATTCCATAGGACTGGCGCTCCCACAGAGAAGGCCCTCCCCCTGGGGGTTGCCAGCCGACATTGCCTAGCTGACGGTACCCTGAGGAGGCCTTCTCTGTGTGAGCGTACTGGGTGATGGGAATTCATTCCCGGCAGCAGATGGTCCTGCAAGTATCCCGGGCCTAAGCCATGTATGGCTTTAAAGGTAAGTACCAGCACCTTAAATCTCACCCGGAGGGCAACCGGTAGCCAATGCAGCTCACGCAGGAGGGGTGTAATATGGGAGTATCGGGGTGCTCCCATCACTACCCGTGCAGCTGCACTCTGCACCAGTTGAAGCCTCCGGGTGGTCTTCAAGGGCAGCCCCATGTAGAGAGCATTACAGTAGTCAATACGGGAGGTAACGAGTGCGTGGGTGACTGTGCGTAGGGCACAGCAATCTTGATGTAATTGAATGAGTGCATTATGATGTGTTTGGTGTACTGTAACTATTACAGAAGTATTCCTGAACATCTACAAGGCATAATACAAAAAGAATCTTGGTGCATATGCTCTTAAAGAAGACCTAAAGCAGTTTATTTCAGAAACTATGTAGTTTGGAAATCTAAAACCAAGGGGAAAAAGTGAATCAAGAATTCTAGAAGCACCCCTAACTAAGTTAAAAAGGTAAAGGTACCCACACACATGCGTGCTAGTCGTTTCCGACTCTAGGGGCCAGTGCTCATCTCCGTTTCAAAGCCAAAGAGCCAGTGCTTGTCCAAGGACGACTCCGTGGTCATATGGCCAGCATGACTAGACACCAAAGGTGCACAGAATGCTGTTACCTTCCCACCGTAGTGGTCCCTATTTTTCTACTTGCATTTTTACGCGCTTTCGAACTGCTAGGTTGGCAGAAGCTGGGATGAGTAACAGGCACTCACTCTGTTACGTGGCACTTGGGATTCGACCCGCCAAACTGCCGACCTTCTGATCAACAAGCTCAGCGTTCTAACCCACTGAGCCACCGTGTCCCTTTTCTAACCAAGTTACAACTGCTTTATTTTATTCGCAAAAGGATCTGAATAGACTTGATTTCCTGTAGACTGTGTACACCTCCTATGAAAATAAATGAGATTCCTTCATATCAGAGGCCAACTACAAGTATTAACTATAAAAGTGACTTTATATTATCTGAGTTATAAAATTTAGACTTAATGGGTCGTAAAGCATGTTGGTACTTTGCTGAGAGAGTGATATTTGTGTTTAGGATCGTGCTTTAGCAAATTCCAGTAATTTCCAGTCCCTGTTTGGATCCATTACCAACCAGCAGAATAATGCAGCATGTTCTTAATGTGATTCCCATATTGCTACTGCTACTCTCTCAGTTTTATCCTTGCTTCCGGGATGCCAACATTTGCAATTAGAAAGATGAAAACCTTGGCTTTGGTTGAGGCTTTTATTTGACTAGAGGAGAAAGTAATCAGAAGCATTTGACTCAAAAATGATGGTGCCAAACTACACAACAAGCAATTAAGAAAACAAAAACTAATTTCATACACTTGGATGAAGAAGCTACTTTCAAAGATTTAGAATATAGTTCAAGTTAGAAAAATCTCACTACATCTAATTGCTTCCTTTCTATATACAGTGCTTGTTGGGATGTGAGCTTCGCTACTGATGGAACACAGCCTAAATCAATCTTGATATGAATGTATACGTCAATTTATCACCATTCATTGAGATGTTTTGTGTGCAGCTCCCTGTCCTCACACAAAGAAAGCAGTATAATACAGTTGTGGCAGGACACACAGCTGAATCACAATCTTATTAGTATGTACCCTGCTGCATCCTTAAAATGCCACACACTCAAAAATCTCTACCAAGTGCCTACACAACACTGCTTTTTCTGAAGACAGAAATTGAGGTCTATAACAGGAAAGGGAGAAATAATACATGGAAGCTTCCTTTTGGCAGTGTTATATTGATCAGTATGTGCTTCTTAATACCCTAGAAGATGAAAAAATGCAAGATAGCAAAATAAGTTACAGTAACATCTATGAGTTATATTCTCATTTATAGAAAATTTTAGAATTCTTTTAAACACAGTTCAGATGTTAAGCCCAAGTGAGCATTATTGCATTGATTGTCTCCATCTTCCAAGTTTCTGATCTTGCTGAGTTCAACAGTCAGGTATGAAGAGAAAGTACGGTATATACATGCTCACTTGTATTATTACTACAAATACAATATTTGGGAGTAGCTAAGGAACAACTATTACCAAACCAAAGAAATGAGACAGAAGATATGATTTAGCACAGGAGGAATATAGTATAAAGCAGGAGAGTCTGATAATAAATATAATATATGAGAAAGGACATAAGTGAGACTTACTTAGTGCTCTGGAGCTGGCATTTTTTGCACAAATTTGTTATAAAATTGAAACCAACTACTAAAAAGTTATTGAATGAGGAGAAAGAGTTTTTTTTTAAAAAAGAGGAGTTGAATTCTATTTTGACTTTTGCCCTTTTTTCCAAAAGAAGTTCAATTGATTTGTTCCAATGTCTTGTCTTAAATATGACATGAAGATATTGCTCTGAAGACTTGCCGAAGTGTAGTTTATTATGTTTCAGCCAGAAGCAAGGGGATCCACAGAGTGTGCTTAGAAATAGTTTCTTATATGCAGTGCTTTTTTTGTAAAAAAAAAAAAAAGGTGCCGGAATTCACATACGTCATACAACCCGCCTTGCCTACCTTACAAGGTTCCATCCAAAAAAGGTGCCAGAACTCCGTTCTGGGCGTTCTATGACAAAAAAAGCTCTGCTTATCTGTGTCTTGACACTGACTGTGTCATTTGCTCATCTCTCCTCTTACGGATGACTCTGCTTTCAACTATTTTTAATTGGCGTTCTGATGGTCTGGGTTATTGTCAGGGGTTATCCTGCAGTTTTAGTGGACAGTGGCTTCTTGTATATAAAAGTATACATATGGTATTTTTGTATTTGAGGAAACCAAGCTTAGAAGGCTTTCTGCTTTAAAGACTAGTATAAAAATACCTTGTTGAGTGAAGTGAATAAATTAATGTCCAGCTTAAGCAATTATATCTCCCTCCATGCTTTGGAGCAGGGGTCTTCAAACTTGGCCCTTTTATGACTTGTGGACTTCAACTCCCAGAATTCCTCAGCCAGGCACACTGGCTGAGGAATTCTGGGAGTTGAAGTCCACAAGTCATTAAAAAGGGCCAGGTTTAAAGACCCCTGCTTTGGAGTATCTTCTACTGAGATGGGAGATCAGAAAACAAGTGTGTGGAAAGTGATATTTAACAGGCTCGATGATTCTTAATGATCATTGGGTGACTCCTGTAATCAATAAATCCTAGGCCCTGGATAGCTGCTCTTCGGAACTGGGACATGTAAGCAGCGGGCAAATAACTGAAGTCCTAGTTTGCCATTCCCAGCTTCCATAAAAAGATAGAATAATTTCTGAACTTCTAACTCCACAAGTCTCTAGAGTTTAGGAGGATTTTCTTCATTTCTCTGTGAACCACAAATCTAGGGGACAATCTCATTGCTTCTGTTTTCCTGGATTGTCCTGTGGGAATTGAGTACTTTTCTTCTCCATCAAGTTAAAACCTTTGAGAAGAGACTTGGTGCCAAAGCTCCAAATGAAATATAGAATATGTTTTCAAGAAATAACTGCAATCTGTTCTCTAGTCTTCAAACATATCTTGATTCATTGCATTTATACTCAAATCTTCTCCAACATAAAGCACCAAGCTAAAAACCAGGAGACTGTGAATTCTAGTCTCACCTTAGGCATGAAAGCCAGGAGGGTGTCCTTGGGCAAGTCACTTTCTGTCACCCCAACTCACTTCACAGGGTTGTTGTTGTGCAGAAAATAGAAGGAGGAGGAAGCATTGGTATGTTTGCTGCCTTGAGTTATTTATAAAAATAATAAAGATGAGATTGAAAACTCTAAAAAAGAAACAAGAGAGAGCATTCTTGGAAGATGTCCCATTTAATCCCAGACCCAACAGAGTCTGTCTATTGGTTAGAGGAAACAGAAAGTAGATATAGTCTAGAATGGTGTTTCTCAACCTTGGCAACTGTAAAATTGTGCTGACTTCACCTCTCAGAATTCTCAGCCAGCATGCTGAGAATTGAAGTCCACACAATTTACTATTACTCTGGTTAAGCAATATTGGTCTAGAACAGACATGTCAAACACAAGGCCTGGGGGCCGGATCCGGCCCGCGAAGTGGTTTCATGTGGCCCGTGAAGCCATCCTGGAAACAGTGAGGGAATGGCCCCCTCTGCCTTGGCCCTGGCCCAGAGACCCTCCTTCTGCCAGAGACCCTCAGATCTGTCCCACTCCTGCCCAGGCCCCCATAGGCACCCTTGAGGCGAACGATGTAGAGCTGGCCACGCCCACCCAGTAGGCCATACGCACTTTGGCCATGCCCACCCATTAGGCCATGCCCACCCAGGCCACACCCACCCGGCCCCCTGAGGGCAACCACAATGCTGATGCGGCCCTCAATGAAATTGAGTTTGACACCCCTGGTCTAGAAAGTCACTCATGGAAGAGGAAGTTGAAAGAAAGCATCAAAGGAAGAGAAAATGTGCTGTCAAAGAAATTACCCTTAACAGAGGGAACATGAAGCCTAGAATACTTTCTTGGTGGTTATCTGATTCCCCTAATGCTGAGCTAGGAAGGTAGAAGAATCAGCATCTCAGCTTTTTTCAGATCCTGGAGCCATCACAATAAGGAATGGAACACTATATTTTTTTAAAAAAACATCAAAGCAAAGAAGGAGCTCTCTCTAGGTGTTAACAGGAAAAGATCAGGTGCCCTCCCATGAGTAACTTTATGTGAGCCAGTTATTATTGGTAATAAGCAAAACAACACAATGTTTGTGCCTGTGATTGTCCTGTCACCTCTCCATGATACTAACTTGACAGCCTCTGTGCTGAATGTGCAGCTAGTATTTTTCTCACCCTGTGCTGTGATTTACAGATTTCTCAAGCTTTTCTTTGGATTTGTCCGCATTTCCACATCCATATATTTGATGTAGTGTTGAGCAAGGCATTTGTTATCTTCTATAACGACATGCTTGTAGCTCAGTAAATCTATTTCCAGCTTGTCTTCCAAGACAGATGCTACAAGGGTTTCTTCTGAGGCATCAATTTATCTGATGCAAAGAACAAAATATGTGACAAATGCCTCTATAGTTGCAGCACCTTACACCATTCTCCCGGTCAATGAGTAGCAGCAGCTTGCCCCTCATCATTTAATTACTTTGGCTCAACAGCTATCAAAACAATTGTTCACTTGATCTGGACTGTAAAAGTCTCCTTCTATGGTATTTTTGCCTAAAAGGAAAAAAATTATGAGTGGAAATACATGTTTTGAAAGGGAAGTGGACTCTCCTGGGAAGTAGTAGCCTCTCCATTTTCTGGAGAAATTTAAATAGAAGGTGGATAGTCATTTTTTTTAGATGATGCAGTACATCCAGTTCTGGTCACCACAATATTGAGACTCTGGAAAGAGTGCAGAGCAGAGCAACAAAAATTATTATGGGGCAGGAGGCTAAAACATATGAAGAATGGGGTTACAGGAATAAGGTATATCTAGTCCAATGAAAAGAAGGACTAGGGATGACATGATAGCATTGTTCCAATATTTGAAGGGCTCCTACAAAGATGAGGAGGTCAATCTATTCTCCAAACTACCTGAAGGCAAATCAGGAAACAAAGGTTGGAAACTAACCAAGGAGAGAAGCAACCTAGAATTAAGGAGAAATTTCTTAACAATGAGAGCAATCAACCATTGGAATTGTTTGCCTTCAGATGTTGTGTGTGCTTTATCACTTAAAAAAAACAAAAAACTGGACAACAATTTGTCTGAAATTATATAGGGTCTGAAGCTCAAGCAGGGAGTTGGACTAGAAGACCTCGGAGCAGTGGTGGGATTCAGACGGTTCGCACCATTTCGGCAGAACTGGTAGCTAATCTTTTGTTGCCCAGGCCCACAATGGACTTCTGAAAGCGGTATCCACACAGAGAACCGGTTATTCACCTATTTGAATCCCACCACTGCCTCCGAGGTCCCCTCCAACTCTATCTTATATTTTTTCTCTCCTACACTGCAGTGAGCAGGGAAGCCCCCAATAACCATTTTCATTTTTAGAAGCTTCTGAAGATTTAAAGTGTAAGGAATATTTAATATAAAAAGAAGGGGATTAGGGTGAACATTAGGTGGGATATGGATAAATCACAGAAAGAAGAGGTTTGTTTCTTATGTCAATAGCACTTAGAGAAATCCTCCTAATCTAAATAGCAGGCAGCAAATTCAAGATCAGTAAAAGAAAGTGATTTTTTTGTGATAACAGCTGTGGGCTTAGATTGTTTCTTAAAGGGACAAGCAACAAATCCATAAGAGAAGGAGTGGATGTTTAATGCCAACTGGGAGATGGAGTCAATACAATTTGGGTTACACAAATCTTTCAGCTTTCTTCATGGGCTTCCCAATATGAACTGGATGGTCCCTGCTGGAAGCAGATTAGTTTAGATGGAATGATCCAACTAGGTTCTTGTGTTCGTATATCTGAAACTCCATCATACAGAATCTTGTATTTACTACCACATATATGAGAAAATTGGCACCTAAAGGTTTCCAAATACTCCATATAATGTTGGAGTTTTTTTATTATTGTCTTTTTGTATTATGCATATGTATAAGTGAGTACAGTACAGTCAGTCAGTTTGGTGTAGTGGTTAGCATCAGGCTAGAAACCAGGAGACTGTGAGTTCCAATCCTGCCTTAGGCACAAAGCCACTTGGGGACCTTGGGCCAATCTTTTTCTCTCAGTCCTAGAAAACTGGCAATGGTAAACCACTTCTGAAAAATCTTGCCAAGAAAACTACAAGTAGTCCAAGCAATTGCCAGGAATCAAAAACTAATCTGAAGACATAAAACAATTAAAATATATATAAAATAAATATTAAAATACTACTATGGGGGGAATGTGACTTAAGAACTCCGTCTGTCTTGTAGGTATCTCAACATAGGTTTTCATACACAATTTTGGCCTCAGGAAGAGGGAAAATTGAGATTGCACTTAATTCCTAGAAAATACAGAATAGCAGAAGTAGAAGGGATTTTAGAGGTTTTCTAATCCAACCCCTTGCCCAATGAGGAGATCCTATAGCAATGGTTCCCAAACTTTTCTTCATTACAGACCCCCTTTAAATACCTTTTGTAGCCACAGATCGTGGCCACAGACTCCCAAGACTTAAGATTGAAATCATAATATTTCTTCAAGCCTTCACGGATCCCCTATGATGACACTGTACATCCCCCAATATTTGAGGGGCTTTCCACAGACCACAGGTTGAGAACCACTGCCCTATATCATTCTGGAAAAATGGTGTCCAATCTCTTCTTAAAAACCTCCAGAAGTGGAGCAACCACAACTGCTGGAGGCAAGCCATTCCACTAATTTTTCTCACTGATAGGAAATTTCTCCTTAATCCTTGGTTGCATCTCTCTTTGATAAGCTTCCATCCGTTACCTCTTACCTTACACTCTAGAATAGGTTGTCCCCATCATCTTTGTGACACCCTCTCAAATATTGGAACATTGCTATCATGTCATCCCTAGTCCTCCTCTTCATTAGATTGCACATACTCAGTTCTTCTCCCTCTTGAAAGGAAGCAGCCCATTCTGTCTCCAAGCTTATCTTTCTTGAAGTACAAGGCCCTCAGAGACCTCCACCTCAAGCTAAGGAAACATTTTAGTTGCCCTGGTAACCATGATGCAGGTGGTCTTTTTGCTGCTCTTGATGGGAAGTGTTATTTCCAGTTGCCGTAGCAACTACATTTGCTCAGTTCCTGGCCCACAACTTCCAAATGAACAGCAGCCATTGTGTGTTTATTGCCACCAAGAAGCCATTCATGTCTTGAAGTGCTGGAGACATTCAACTGACACTTTCAGGCTTTGTATGAATTGTGATAATTACGATGATAATGATTGCTATCATCATCTTGAAGCAATTTAAAATAAAAGTCCAGGGAGGAAAACACAGTATGGTTAATAAGTTCAAAAAAGTAGCCCTTTTAATATAAACATTCAGGGAAAAATATCCCAAGGTGGCTAAATTCCTGCACTGAGAAGGTCTAAATGATCCCTTCCAACTCAGTTATTTTATGAAATGGTAATTAGTAAACAAAATGAAAATAAGAGAAAATAAAAAAGTTGTTGCTATAATAAGGGTTATCAAGCTCAATCACTGTGGATTTCTCCTTTCTCTACAGAAATGTGGCAGAATAATTCTCTTTTGCTTCCATCTCCCAATTTCTCTGGCTGATCTCAGAAAGCTAAATAGGGCACAGCCTGTTTAGTGCTTAGATGGGAGACTACCAACAGAATCGTAAGCTAGAAATTGGGGAAAAAATGTCCTAAAAGAGGAAGACATTTCTGTATTGTTTTCAAGAAGACTGTACAGATGTGACTGTTCTTGAACTCACATGGAGATGAATTTGGCTTGAAGGAGACTTGCATTTACTATACCATGTAATTAAAAACCAAGCAAGGAGGAAGAGAAAGTCTAACAATGATGAGCAGAATGCAGTTTGCAAATAAGGCCAAAACCATTTCCATCCAACAAATAACATCTATCATTTTTAAAATTAACTCAGACTGGAGATGGGAAAAGTGGTTGGGACAATCAATATCCATGAAGCCTCTGGAGCAGTGTTTTTCAATCTTGGCCGCTTTAAGTTGTGTGGCTCTCAAGTCCCAGAAATCTGACTGTGGAATTGTGAAAGTTAAAATCCACATATCTTAGAGTTGCCGTGGTTGAAAAATACTGCTCTGGAGAGGCATAGAAACCTATGTAATGACATAGTGACACAAATGGAAGAGAAATCCACAAATCCACAGAAAAAGATCTTTAGATCGGACCACCCAAAATTTGACAGCAAGATAGCAGAACTCCATCAGTGCAAGCTGAGAACATAGGAAGAGGTGAAATGTAAAAATGGCAATGAATTTATTTATTTATTTATTATTTATTTTTGGGACTTATATGCTGCCCTATCTCCCCAAGGACTCAGGGCGGCTAACAACAATAAACAATAAAACACAATAATACAAATGTTAAAAAAGATTAAACTAACAAGCCCCAATGATAAAATGATAAAATATTTAAAATGTTCTATTTAAAAATCCCTATCGTCAGTCCAGGTCAGCCTGATGGAAGAGAAATGTTTTAAGGCCGCAACGAAAGGACCGGAGATCCGGGGCCATCTGGAGCTCAAGGGGAAGTTGATTCCACAGGGCCGGCACTCCCACAGAGAAGGCCCTCCCCCTGGGGGTCGCCAGCCGACATTGTCTGGCCGACGGCACCCTGAGAAGGCCCTCCCTGTGTGAGCGCACCGGGCGATGGGAGATCGTTCCTGGCAGCAGACGGTCCTGCAAATATCCCGGGGCTAAGCCATGTAGGCCTTTATAGGTAAGAACCAGCACCTTAAATTGCCACTAAGATCCCTCCCACCCTCATTCTCTTCTTTGGGAGGGAATAAAAACCATGCCATTCAAAACTATTCTACTGTCATATTTTAATGGTACATGGCATATTGGTAAGAAGCTATTTCCATTATGAGTAGAAGGCTTCTTCTTTCCTCCTAGCAGAATCTCTAATGAAAAGGCCTGTTCCCTTTCAACACACAGGACTACAAGTCCATAGGTTGACCATTCCACAGATTTAGAAATATCTTGTCATGAGGTAGTTCTTCCATTAACATCTTCAAAACAGGTAAAGTGATGGAGATTCCATGATGGGGAATTAAGATTACTGTGCTCCAACCACTAGATAGCATTATTCAAAACAGAAGTGTTTGGTTGTATGCAATCCCCTCTTCAAAATCCAGTGGTATAAATATGTGGTTTTTAAGGCTTGTAAGCCAAGAAAGAGCAAAATAAAGGTACCAATAAAGGAAAATATTAGTAGCTCAGGGTTGAAATAAGGGGTCCCTGGTGATCTCTGAGCTTGGTTGTTTTCTTGTAGACGTTTCATTACCCAGACTAGGTAGCATCATCAGTGCTGGTAAGGAGTGAGGTTTGCTCTTAGTTTCTATTTTAGTGGCTTGACCTGTCGGTGTTGGTAGGAATGTCTTGATGGTTCTTTGATTGGGCTGTTTACTGTTAGCTTTTCTGGCTCGTCCTTGATTGGAGTATTATTTATTTCTTGATAGTTAGTATGATGATAATCTTGGAGTTAACCTATGCTTATCTAGGTGCTGATTGCTGGTAAGGAAATATTTTGGTATCTTTGTTCCCTTTTTGACTTGTTGTCCCTTTTGCACAGTGTGTAGCTATTATTTATGTGTCTATTGATTGCTAATTTGTCAGAGTGCCAGGCTTCTAGAAATTGCTTAGCAATTTTTGACTTGGTTTGGTCTAGGACAGGGGTCAGCAACCTGAAACAGTGAAAGAGCCACTCAGAACCGGTTCCCTCACAAAAGGAAAAACTGGGAGCCGCAAAAAATGTGTGCGCATGGGTGTACATGCGCGCATGCGCAGAACAGGGTTTGACTGAAGAGTGGAGCCAAGGCGAGATACGCACCTACCCTGCATTTTTGAATTGATTGGTTGAACTTTTTTAGTCCCACTTTTTTGGGGGGGGACTGCACATGGCAGAGGACTGGGAGCCGCAAGAGCCGGCTGAAAGAGCCGCATGCGGCTCCGGAGACGCAGGTTGCAGACCTGTGGTCTAGGAGGATCAGTTTTTCTAGTTGAAATTATGGTTAAATCTGACCATATGTTGTGAAATTACAGTTAAAAAAATAGAGCAGTTAAACCTCTGCAAAGCATGAGACATTGATTCTGCACCTTTATAAAACCTACATTAACCATATTAACATCTGTCCAGGTCACACATTCCTACTCTAAAGGAATCACTAGAAAAAGCAATAGCTGGGAAAAGCAGATCTACAACAAATCACTCAGTTGAAGATTGATTCTGGCCACAGAGACAGGCAGTAGTGACCATCTCTTGTGAAATTTGACTGACATGCACTCTTGTGACAGAAACAGCACCTTGAAATAAAGTGATGAGATTTCAGTGTGCTACTTTGGATGGAGACACAGAAGTGTGGTGTTCTATAACCAAATCATTCAAGTGATGCCGTGGGATGGGAAGAAGGAGGAATCATCAGCCATGGGAAATAAATGTTAAATTTGTTAAGATTTCATGGTTAGCTGCACAGATATTCACTGGCTGCTTTCCACTGTCAGGGTAACAACTAGTTTTCCAGCCAAAAGACAGAGTAATGAATAGCTTGTGAAATACACTGGTAAAATACACTGGTAAATACACTGAATAAAATGATTTTATTCATCGTCTCTGATTTTCTAGAAGCCCCCTTTTCTCCAGCTTTCCCCCCCCCCTTCATCCACTCTGTCCTTTTCTTATTATTTTTTAAAAGTGTTTAATATGCATGACTTTTAAAAAACAAAGCATTTCCTATTCATTGCAGGGTGATAAAACTTTTAAAGTGGCAAGGCACCCGGATCGAGAGTTCATTATGTAATAATTAATACATGTTCAAGGACTGTGTAAATATTATGTTGTAATCATTGTAAGGAGACACAGACAGGATCTCTGGCAGCGCCTTTCAAAAACCAAACATTAGCAATTAATCTCTCTTAAAAGTCTGAGGTGTCAAAATGGATGTTCTTTTTTAAAAATTACAATCTGGAATGTCAGTGGGAAGGAGGGAGCTATTTAGCATTTTAATCACGGCACTTTCATGTCTTTGAAAGAGAGGCTTCCTCTCCAATCATTTGTAGCTTTTCCCACAAGGAAACTTTCAGGTGGGGAACCAGATCCAGGCAGGCCTTTAGTAAAATCAAACCTTGCCCAGGATGTTATGTGACACCAGGGGGTAGAGCCCAATAGAGCCTGCTTCCTGGTGGCCTAAATTTCTCTTTGTACTGTGTATGTTGATAGAGAAATTACACCATTGCAAACAGTACTTGACTTACAACAGGTCATTTAAGGACCATTCAAAGTTCTGATGGGCCTACCCGGGGGCTACTTATAACCTAGACTCTAAATTCAAAAGTTCCCTCCGCCCATGGTCATGTAACTACAGTTCAGGTAGTCAGCAACCAGGCTGCATTTACAACTGTTTGCAGTATCCTGCAGTTTTACGATTGTGTTTTATGACTGTTTTGCTGAAAACCAGCAGTTACTTCCAGGTTTTGACAAAACCGACCCCATAGCCAACCCCTGGTTTGATTATCAACCAAAGTAACATCTGTGGCATTATGACTACAGTGTTTGCTTAATCACCAGCACAAAATAGGATCAGGCATGTGAACAACCCACTTTACAACTGTCACAACTTATGAGTTATAGTCATAACTTGAAGACTACCTGTAAATATAGAGTAGATGCCTTGCCTTGCACTGAGCAGATCATCTGGCGTGCATTTTCTTCCAATAGAAAAGAATATCTAGCGCTCAGAGGTGAACTGTGGAGTTCTTGGTGCAACCATGAACACCAAATAGAGTTAGAAGACATATTGTGGACAGACTCAACCCACACCTTTATCCTCTCCAGTAGTTCAGAGGTCCCCAACCTTTTGGGCACCAGGGACTGGTTCCATGGAGAGAGGTTTTTTTGCAGACCAGAGGGTGCATGGTTTTGTGTGCTGCCTGCATCTCGCTGATGGGGCTTTGCTTGTTTGTGCGGCCTGGTTGCTGACATGCTGTGGCCTGGTACTGGTCCAGGGACCAGGGGTTGGGGACCCCTGCAGTAGTTAACAGCCAGATAATCAGGGATTAATACAAGACAAACAACACAAGCTAATGATTCTGGTGTAGAATAAGCAATGTGGACTCTGATGGACATGTCTCATCAAGCCCATGAGACTTCCTCAAGCTTCATCACTTACCAGTTGGCTTACCAATGCTGATTATCACCCATAAAGCCCTTCCTGTCATAGGGCCTGTTTATTTGAAGGACTATTTGTCTCTGGTTGTTTCTGCCCATCTGATGAGAGCAGGCAGAGTGGACACACTTTGGGTCCCATCAGTTAAACAGTGTCATCAAGCACGACTCAGAAAGCATGTTTTCTCTGTCACTGCACCTACCCTCTAGAATGAGATCCGATGTAGGAAATGACCAGGTGAGCCTGAGGGGAAGGCTAAACACATCATCAGTCATGAGTCCCTTTGCACCTTGAATTCCTTCTACTCTTCTCTCCCACTAATTTCCCTTGGCCATTACATCCAGCTTGCTTACACCCTGACAACATTCAGGAAGTTATTAAAGACCTGGCTTTTTTTCATAGGCCTTAGGGACAGGGTTGAGTTTGAGCTTTTATAATATATTTGTCTTCTGGTCATTCACAATTTGTTTGGTTTATTGTACTATTCTTTCTTTTTTATTGGTCAGCTGTCCAAGTCATTGGGAATTGGCAGTGTCTCCCTTACATCAATCAATCAGTCAGTCAATCAATATCAAGCAATCATTTAGCATTATGAGAGCTGCAATCATTCAGCATTACAAGAGTGACAACAAGATATTCGGAAAACAATTTCTGGGTTTGTTTTTTTCCCCTCAAGATTTTACAAGTTTCTCCTTTCCTCCCATCTTGCCTTAAATCTAACCTTTGTCACCAACAAATAGTGTGATCAATTTCTATATGCCATTAAAAAAAAAGCTGTAGGCTGCTTTCTGGGTCTAGGAACTCGCCCCGGCTAACCCAACGTGGCCATTTCACTGCAGCCATCTTACCACAGCCAAGTCTCCATGGGTAACTCACTGCTGGACAATCCACCTGAGATAATGCAACACAACAAATATTAACTGCCACTGTTTCTTCTACATTATTTCCATTTCTGTCAATGATGCCCATGGCAAGATGGCTGTGGTGAGTTGGTTGCGGCAAGATGGCCACAGCAAGATGGCTGTGGAGAGATAGCCACAGCGAGTTGTTACTGCATGGAGTGGTTTCTTCCCCTTCACCGGAGATTTTCAAACAGTAGCTGGATAGTCATTATCAAGGATGGTTTAATAAATCCTGCAATGTGCAGGAGGTTGGACTTGATGATCTCTTAGCTTCCTTCCAACTGGATGCTTGCATGATAATTCCAGAGGAACTGCTGCCTTGTCATTCAAAATATTTAAATCTTGAAATTTCATCAGGCTTATAGCCTCTGCAAAATTCAGCTGCACTTCAAGCAAGAATCTAAGAAAACATTTTTCCCCTTCATTTTCTGAGCCAGTTAAAAAGCATTGCTTTGCAAGGTAGCATCAAGAGCCAGCTGTCAACCATTATGCTTGTTAATTTATTAAAACCAGTTCTTTATCCTCTCAGGAAATCATGGCACTCACACTTCCTGCCAGACAATCACATTCAAGGGCCAGGCTGTTGAACTTGTTGACAATATCAATTATTCAGTTTTCTGCCAATTCCTATTAGACTTCTCAGGCTGGAGAATTTACACTGCATTATTGAATTAAACACACACACAGCTAAAAGCTTCAGGGAACCCAAACTAATTAGCCAGCATTTGTAAACCCCTTTGTTCATGGTAATTTGTTTACAAGGGTAGCTCAACCTTTTAATTATGATACTTCACGCAGACCAGTTACTGTACCTTTGTCTTTATGTGTGCATTGGTGAGGTGTGAAAAAGACAATGGGCAGGAAGTAATTTTTGATTTAATGAGCAGTAACTGTCTGGCACTGTCCTGCTTAACCTAAACTGCAAGTGTGTTTTTAATTATACAGAAGGAAAATTAAACAACCCATGTGAGACACTAAGTCAGGGGTGACAAACTGCCGGCCCATGGGCCGGTTTCATCATGCTGAAGGCACCCCCACCCTATTGCCAGCAATGCAAAAAGAGTCGCAATACATCACGACACATCATGTGACATGGTGAGTTTGACACCCATGAACTAAGCACATGTTCCACTCTACCTCAGAAAGGGAGAGAGAAAGACACATTGCTGTCATCCCTGAGAAGACCTGGTTGTGATTTTGAAAGATGAGGGAAGTAAGTTTGTGGTCTCCGTGTCACCTATCCTTAGAACTATCAGTCTAACCAATCTCCGTAAAAGTCATTTTATACTTCCTGTGGAGCTGATTTCTTGGTCTGGTCTACCAAGTGGAGCTGACACTAAATCCATCTCCACCAGTCCCTCCTCATGCTGGAATACTGATTGATTGATTGATTGATTGACCACATTTCATATTTCACTACAATCAATTTGACTCTTACAATATAACCTGGAAGAAAGTGTCTTGTGGTGACATTCTTTGACTGACATTTCCTCCACCCAGTCATCACAGTCATATTAGAGACAAGCAATCTTGAATCATGAGAGACAAACCTATAAGATCAAGATGAAGAAGAAGGGGGTCAACCTATTCTCCAAGGCCGGACAAGAAGCAATGGGTGGAAACTAATCAAAGAGAGATCCAACCTAGAATTAAGGAGAAGTTTCCTGACAGTTCCTGGAGTTCTCTGCCTGAGCAGGGGATTGGACTAGAAGACCTTCAAGGTCCCTTCCAACTCTGTTATTCTATTAGGTTTCCCTTGAGCCAAGTTCAACTTCTAGTAATTGAGTAGATCCATACAGAGGTTTCAGCAGTTTACAATTGCATTGAGTGTTTCTTTGATTTTCCAGTCCAGCCTATAGGACTTGCATATCCTGGTGGTTTGCTCGATATGTAACAGAATAATAGTGTTGGAAGGGATCTTGGAGGTCTTCTAGTCCAATCCTCTGCTCAGGCAGAAAACTCTATACCATTTCAGACAAATGGTTGTCCAATCTCTTCTTTAAAACCTCCAGTGTTGGAACACCCACAACTTCAGGAGGCAAGTCATTCTGCAAATTAATGTTCTAACTGTCCGATCTTTCATCCAAGCCATAACTGTATTAAACCCTGTTCAACCTTTTGAGAAACTATGGTCAGTAGAGGTTGCCTCCTGCTGGATATTTTCAAATGGATGTTCACTCAGAAACATGCATACTGAACTATATTTGTCAGAGGGCTTTAAAACAATTTTTCTTACAGTTTTGCAGTTGAAAATCACTTTGGGAGCATTCAAAAAATGCAAACATCCTACAATCAGTTTGAAATGCAGATTGTGGATTAGTCCCTTGGTGACAGAGGAATTGCCTCTCTAAGCCATCTGCTGGGAGACTAGTGGGTTTTCTTGTGCAGTTGTTGGCCATTGTGAGAAAAGACTGCTGGATGAGATTTGTCTTTGTATGGTAGCCTCTGAGCAGTGTGTGATGGCCACTTGCAGATCTAAGAAGCTGAGTTCTAAAGCTTCTGAAATGTTTTTGATATATGGCAGAATGTGCCATATGGTTGGTCTTGTACCTTGTTTTTTCCTTTCTCTCCCCACCCTGTTGTGCAGACATTTTGTGACAAATGATTGTGGGTACACATTCTGCTTGAATTGTTTGTGTAGGTACCTGCTCTCTAACTGTTTGGTTTACTGGGTACTACAATGGGTTCTCACACTGCCATATAGTGTTCTGATGCAACTCTTTTTGCGTGAAAGTGGATGGTTGCTGTTCAAATTCAGAATGTGTGGTGGTACACATTCTGAAAATTTTGAAAGCTGTAGAACACAGCTTTCAAGATCTGCAAGTGGGCATCGCAGACTGCCCAGAGACTACCATACAAGGACAAATGATGCATTGTAAAGATTGCTTGGAGGTGGGAGATCCTTCCAATGTAACTTACTGGATCACCTGCATGGATTGCCCTTGTGACTATGTAGGACAGATGGGGAGGAAGCTAACCACCAGATTACAAGAACACAAGCAAGTGGTCAGACATGGTGACCTGAACTCATTGGTAGCCTCACACTGCAATGAACAAGGACACACATTCAATTTTGCAGCTACTAAGATTGTTGGACAAGCAGGCACAAAAACAGCCAGGAAATTGATTGAAGCCTGGGAAACAGACTGCAAGAGTGCTGATTTACCACTAGCTTATCAAGTACTTAGAAGGCGAGGGCTGGGTAGCACAAGCAAACAACAGCCAATGATGTAATAGCCAGCCATCAACACATCCCAATCAACATCTAAAAAGCCACTTACAATAGACACTATAAATACCACACATAGAACAGCATACACTCTGCAAGAAAGAATTTCCCTGGACCTGGGCTCCAGCAGGAGTCTGAAAGCTGGGAAGGCAAAAAATCTGGACACGGTGACTGACCCAGATTGGATCCTGCAACATTATCCTGGGACATGTACATTCACCTTCATTCAAAATAAGTCCCTATTTGAGAAAGATCAATCTAATAAGCAAATAATAATGTACAAAATGAACAATAATGTACAAAAAAGAAGATACATTAATGGATACATTTAAAGAAGAACATTAAAAAGAAACATAAAAAAATAAGAGTCTGTATTAGGACATACACACAAAACTAGGGATATTTAAAAAATGACTAATGGCAAAAGATTTGCACTGATCTCCATATCTCTTCATACATTGTCCAATGGTCTGGAATGGTAACAGGAATGGATTGCATAGCATACAGGATCAAATTAGGCAATGCTATCTTATACAGATTGATTTCATGGAATGGAATGGAATTTTGCAGTCTGAACACCATGAAAACTAAAGTCCAACACTTCTTCATTAAAGAAAACTGTTAAGTAGGAACTTTTCACTAAAACACTGCTATTGATTCAAGCCCAGCCCAAGAACGACATAAAGCATTCTAGCCGAAGTTCAGTCCTTCATTTGCTTACACCTTTTAAACAGAATCTTGCCAGACTAAAAAAATAATACTCTAACTCTAATGGATACACCCTGGGAGAGATTCTAGGCAGTGGCTGTCCTAAATGTCTTCTTCCTTCCTCAATTCAGCTCTTGTCATGACCCCTCCTTGAAATGTGCTCCCTCCTTCCTAGAAAACTGCTGTTTCATTGGAGTCCATTACACCTTGCTTTTGTTAATCTAATGAATCTCTTTTGTGCTCTCTCACTATCTCTGCGTGTGTATTTGAGCTGTGCTCCACTTGGGGTTTGGGGTTTACAACAAAGATCAGATACAAGGTGGAGATTCACTACAAAAATAGATCAATAGAAGGAAAGACAAAATAAGATCTTTAGTCCCATGGGATATCTGCCACAAAAACATAACTTCACCAAAGCCACATGTTTTTTTAACACATTTCCCCAAACATGATAAATCAATTTTCATCTAATTAAGTTATGGCCAAAGAATTAATTCCTTAGCTGTTAAAACTGACAGAAAATACTCCTAAATTAAATTGGTGTGTGTGTGAAAGAGAGAGACAGAAGACTCACTTAAATGTTGCATAGCCCCAAATGTTAAGTAAAACGAACGAACTATATAAAAAATGCATAAGATATTCTGGGCATGTAACACCATTTGTAAAAGTGCTAATTTTATACAAGGAGAAATTCATGGTTTCCTGTTTCTCAAGAAGTTCTGCTTCCTCTGCTGAATTAAATGGAGCAGTGCCTGTCAATATTTATTAGCTTGTATCTGCATCAGGTTCGTACTATAAACAACACACCGAAGGACCTGAAATCAAGTCTAAGTTAAATGTTGCCACCACCCCAACTCTCAGGACTGGAAATGCTTAAAGGTAAAGGTAAAGGTTCCCCACACATGCATGCTAGTCGTTTCCAACTCTAGGGGCCGGTACTCATTTCCATTTCAAAGCTGAAGAGCCAGCGCTTGTCCGAAGACATCTCCGTGGTCATGTGGCCAGCATGACTAGACGCCAAAGGCGCACGGAACGCTGTTACCCTCCCAACATAGTGGTCCTTATTTTTCTACTTGCATTTTTATGTGATTTCGAACTGCTAGGTTGGCAGAAGCTGGGACGAGTAACAGGTGCTCACTCTGTTACGCAGCACTCGGGATTCGACCCGCCAAACTGCCGACCTTCTCATCCTAACCCACTGAGCCACCACATCCCTTACAGGAAATGCTTATTGTATGCAAATAAGAATAAGTTCTTTTTTCTTTTTTGTTTGCAAGGAAAGCTTTCGGAAACACTCTTGGTGCCCAAACACTTAGTGGAAGAGAAGTGACGCTTATTTACTGGTGATTGCCCGGTGCTCCTTTCATTTTTAAACTTTAAACTGATCCCACTGACAGAGCAGCCTCTGGTAAGATCTTCTTACTTTTTCTTTATGGAGAAAAGGCTTAGGGGTCCTTGCAAGTGAGAATCAGCTCATTGTTGATTTGTTAGAAGTTCACTTCTAATACTGAAGAAGAAAGGGAAGAGGGAAACATTGCATGCCACAGTGGCACTCAGAGGTCCATCTTAGTATATATATAAAAAATCCATCACCTGAACTGCTAAGGTAAGGTGACTTTTTCCCTCACCCGAAACAGAACGAACTCAATATCTTCAAAATTTTCATTCATCCTGAAAGGTTGAAAACCTTGTTTTGCTCTCCTTCCTTTAACCAGCAAGTTCTGTAGAATCATTTGACTGAAAGCTAAGTAGAATAGCCAAAACCAAGATGTTGGATAAAAGCTAACTAAAAGTCAGCATTGAAGGTGAGCCAACTATGTGGGAAGATTATCCTTGATTAAGTAAGGATGAGCTGAAACAGAAAGCAATCCATCCAAGAGAATGAGAAGAGGGGAGTCAGCTTATCCTCCAAAGCACCTGAGGATAGGACAAGAACTAGGTGGAAGGAAGATCATTCAAGATAGATCCCACCTAGAATTAAGGGAAAAAATCCTGACAGTGAAAACAATGGCTGCCTTCCCTTTCACAGTCACGTGACTGCATTTTGGGCGCTTGGCAACCATTTGCAGCCATTTGCAGCGTTCCACAGTCACATGGCCATGATTTATGATATTTTCTGACAAACTCCAGTGCTTATTTAATGATCACGGTGATTCACTTAATGACAGCCACAAAAAAGGATGTAAAATTGGGCGTGATCATGTGGTGACCCATTTAATGACCAGCACCATTTAATCAGTTATTGTCGTAAATCGAGGACTACCTGTACATTATTATCCTCTATTTTTGGAGCTTACCATTCTTGCTTCTGACTGTCTTTTTTCCCCCAAAATATACTGTACATACCCTGCACACTAGATGCTCCACCGTGTTATTTAAAATGCATTCAGAAGGCTCTGCCTAAATCTTTTAATCCCATTTGATCTACAAACATAGCAGTAACATGACAGGTTGGATTAGCTCACTTGGGCCTGTGTGAAATTACACATCTCAAGCCCCATTACAAGGAAAGCAACAGCTGCAGCTTCTGATAGAGTTTTTTCCCCTCACTTTCCCATCCTGCTATTCCTCCTTCACCTTTCATTTGTAACCCTGAGCTAGACATCAATAAAACTTGTCCTTCTACTTCCACTCGATTGAAATACATGCACACAAGATTCACACACACACACACACACACACACACAAATTAAGCTCACTAAGCATCAGAGTAACTGAAAGACCGATTTTTCTGTTAAGGGTTCCCTATGTTCCCAGGATTTTTCTCAGGACCACTCAAAGGGCAGCAGTTAACCCTGCACACACTCCTGCTGTGGCTTTATATCGGTACTACAGGTAGTCCCATATTGCAACCTTTTGTTTAGGGGAAGGGTGTCAAACTGCTGGCCCGGGGTCCAGATACATCATGACGAAACTGCGCCCACCCCTTTGCCGTCAACGGGGAAAAAAGTCGTGATATGTCACAACATGTCATGTGACGATGCGTGTTTGTCACCCCTGGTTTAGGGACTGTTCGAAGTTATAACAGCACTGAGAAAATAGCAATACTGTAGCACTTAGACTTATATATCGCTTTATATGCTTTACAGGACTCTCCGAGTGGTTTACAATGTCAGCATATTGCCCCCAACAATCCGGGTCCTCATTTTACTGACCTCAGAAGGATGGAAGGATGAGTCAACCTTGAGCCAGTCCAGATCAAACTCCTGGCAGTGGAATGCAGAGTTAGCCTGCAATATTGCAATCTAACCACTGTGCCACCACAGGTCCTCCTCATCTATCATTTTCCCAACCCCGGAGTTATGTCTCTCCTCTGGTCTTTCTTTCCTTGACCTACTTCATGGGATGATTTCCTCTGATCCATATTTGTAATGAATTGAACATTTTTAATTTATGAAACAGTATTTTTCTTTGGAGAAGCACACTTGTGTGAATGCTGTTATTCATACTCCTGACCCACAATTGACTTACAACCACAACTGGAACCAGAACTTCTGTCACTAACCAAAGTGGTTTTAAATAAGTCATGCCTGATTTTACATCCATGTGGTGGTTTAGTGAATCTCTGCAGTTTATATATGAATCATGCAGTCATTAAACAAATCTGGCTTCCCCCCATTGATTTTGCTCAATAGAAGCCGGCTAAGATGCCGGATGATGATCACGTGATCCCAAAACACTGCAAGTGTCGTAAATACATACTGGTTGTCAAGCACCAGAATTTTAATCATGTGGCCATGGGGACGCTGTGCCAGTTGCAAGTGCAAGGACTGATTGCAAATCACTTTTTCCAATGTCATTATAACTTCAAAGAGTCAGTAAATGAATAGTTGTAAGTTGAGAACTAACTGTACAAAAGCATGCTTTTTAGGATAAAATATATATTAAAAAAGCACCTTGGGGGAAAAACAGATAAATGCAATTTATATTGGAGAGTTAAATTCTGGATCAATGCAGAAACAAGGAATTATGAGCGAATACAAGTGCAACTGGCTGGAAAAAGAGATTATTCTATCTATTCTTACTTTCCAACTTTAATTTAAAAAGAGAAAGTAAGAAAATGCCACCTGTGTCTAATATTTGAGATCTTATAATCAAGGCATCCTTTAGCTTCAGGCCTGCATCCGTTTCTACTTCTGAAGTCCAGTTCACTGGTAAAATATGTCTGTATGTTATCTTCCCACTAATCATACTAAATGACAGTAATTAATATGAAGCTCATTAAAAAAATTAAACATAGTTAGTAATAAAAAATGACAGGGTTTTTTTCCCTCTCTCCTCCCCATTTTTGTGATTGTTTTTAATGAATAAACAGTGACGCTTCCATTCATTATTTATCTCCCTCTGAATGTTAATGAGCACTTTCCAACGCTCATTAACAAAGTTCAAAATTTATGGAAAAGTGGTACTTCATAAATACAAAATTCCTTCACAGTTTAAATATATACCAGTTCAGAAATCAGTAATTATGTCTCAAACTGCTCATTATACTTATAATTATAAGCCAACGGTGGCAGAACAGCACATAAATTAAAATTTAAAACAAATAAAAGTGGAATCTAATATTTATGGAACTTACACTGTGTTTGAATTATGGAGGGGGGAAAAGTAGAAGCTTTAACTGAAAACTATTAACCCCCCACATATGAAGTTTTTCCTTTAGCCTTCTAAATACAGAGGATGAAGGAATGCAGCGAACAGGGATTCTATCTGGCTCTCTCATTGAATTCAAAGACCCAACAGGAGTTAGTCTAGTCCACAAAACTGGAGATCAGAGGACATTGCTTTGTGACAAAAATGGTGGCAGCTCAAGGCAGAGGGAGCACGGAGGTGAAGGTTCAAAGAGAGAGAAAACAAGCAAGATGAGGACCTTAAGAAAAGATGATAGAGGGGTAGATTTGATAGCTTTCTTCAAATTCACCAGGTTCAAACCATATCAGGCCTAAAATGATAATCCTACTTGGAGCTCCTTACAACTGCCCCTATGTGATTGATTGATTGATTGATTGATTGATTGATTGATTGCCTGGCTGATTATACTTTTAGGCCTTTTAGTTCTTATCAGGAGAGCAGAACTTTTACACAAGGTTGTGACTCACACAAGTACAGCATCCTCTAGCCTCCTTATTCCTATGATGCCACAATTTCCATGTTGCCCATGTTGTCAGTCTCCAAAAACCAAAAAGATATGATTGCATCTCAGTTGCATGCCATTCTTAAAGTGAACCACCAGCAACTATTTCTACCCCACCAAATGATCTATATGTTTTTAACTTAACCAAAATTGCTTTGTAAAGTTCTTAGAAACTTAAAAGTTTGCACAATAATTTGCAAGCCTCCTTGTTGGCATAATACAGGTAATCCTTAACTTACAACTGTATTGAGCCTGGAATTATGGTTGTAAGTCATGGCAGTCATTAAATAAGCTGTCACTATGTGACATAAGGGACGCGGTGGCTCAGTGGGTTAGGACACTGAGCTTGTCGATCAGAAGATCGGCAGTTTGGCGGGTCGAAACCCGAGTGCCGTGTAACAGAATGAGCGCCTGTTACTCGTCCCAGCTTCTGCCAACCTAGCAGTTCAAAAGCACGTAAAAATGCAAGTAGAAAAATAGGGACCACTACGGTGGGAAGGTAACAGCATTCTGTGCGCCTTTGGCATCTAGTCATGCCGGCCACATGACCACAGAGACGTCCTCGGACAAGCGCTGGCTCTTCAGCTTTGAAATGGAGATGAGCACTGGCCCCTAGAGTTGGAAACGACTAGCACGCATGTGCGGGGGAACCTTTACCTTTATGTGACCATACAATTTTTTTTGCAATGGCCATTAAACAAACAATATAATTGTTAAGTGAAGCATTATATCCAATGGGCATTTTTTTGCCAAAAATGGGAAGTAAACACCAGTTTCGGGTTAAAAAATAAAAAGCCAAAAATCGCAATCATGTGACTACGGGACATTGCAAATGGCCCTAAATGGGGGCCAGTTGACAAATGCCCCAAATTAAATCACATGACCGCAGTGGGTGGACACAGCCATCAAAACTCTGAATACGGGTGGTAAGTAGCTCTGGGGAGGCCTGTCGTAACTAAGCAACTGGTTGTAAGTCAAAGACTATCTGTAAAGATTTTTTTCCATAGCATTAGAGTCTTTCTAAAACAATACTGTATTTTCCCTACCAGTTCACATTAAATGTGATGAAAAGAGAATTTGCTTTCAATAACCCCTTCAAGGAAGCAGAGAGTTTCAGAGAAACTCTTACAAATGGTGTTTTTGCACTTATGAATGTGTCCAGGGATTTGTATGACTGTCTTGTTTTTTCCCCCCATACAATCATTTCTCTAGTGAGCTGCTTACCCCCACTTCCATAAAACCTCAAGGGAAGACATCAGGAGAAACCGTCTCACACACACACACACACACACACACACACACACACACACACACACACTCCGGGGCTTTTTCAGGCTGGGAATTGTGAGCAGCCAAAGAGACTTCAGAATGATGGAAAGCTGTGTCACCGAAAACAATAACATCAGCAGAAGATCCCTCTGCTTCCTTGAATAACCAAGTAAGGTCAAAAAGACCTTCAAGATAAATTAAATCCTCAAGCATCCAGAGAATCTTTCACAGGGGAAGAAAACTTTGCTGGAACGGCAAGGCAAATTTCTAACATAATATAATATAGGAGTCAGAGTTTTTCTTAGCCTCACAACGTTTGGTGCTCAACACAGCTGTTCATCTAAGATTTTCCTAACCAACATCTTATGCAGTGCAGAGGAACTGTGTGAACACTTCCTCTCTAGCTTAAATCACCCCTCAGGGGGGAGATCAGACCGTAATCTTCAATTCAGATTGATAAGCTACTATTACATGGAGATTTCCTCCTAATTCTGGTTCCGGGACTATGTTACCACCTTGATCTGGTTGCCATGGCCACAGGGGGAGGGATCGGCTTCTGCTTTGGGGTGGGTTTCTGGGCCCATTGCATTCCTCTTCTCTTCCACATCCATCTCTAGATGTGGTGGCCACGCCAGGTAGCTCTTGCAATCTAATTAAATTGTCTTTGTGCTTTGCTGGATGAAAAGGTATTGTGGAGAAACAGCATCTGTTGATTACACAAAGCTAAGCAATTTCTTTGGCAATCATGGGCAGGAGTTAGCTAATCACAGCGCTGGAGAGCTTCCTGCTGCGTTTTCCATTACCTTGTAATTTTTGTCTTGTTCACTGTTGCTGAAAACGGCCCTCTCTGCTTTTGAATTCACCCCGCATCCCCCCTGCTCATCTTCCCCACTCCTCCTGTCAGTGCAGATGATTTCCACTGGGGGAATGTCTTGAGCTTAGTTATTGGAGTTTAGCAGCCAAGGAAACCTCTGTGATGATGCCATTAATCTCCCAAATTTATGTCCATCTTCCTTTTTGAAGGACTAGGTGCAATTAGAAACAATTTGTTTTGGGGAAGGGATGTTTTTTTAAAAAATCATAATTTTCTCACCCGGTCCATGCAGTGGAAAGAGAGAGGGATGGTTTTTTTTAAAAAAGAAAAGAAAAACTAGAGCATTTGCAGCTCATTAGCAGCAAGATTCACAAAACATCTGGCCTTGTCCCCTCCTCTTTCTTTCTGATGGTGTTGCAGAGTGCCAGGGGTTTTTGCATTCAATCCACATGCCGGAGATGCAAAATTGCTTTGCCAGGAACTCATTAAATGTTCTCACAAGTCAAACAGTGTAACCGTTCGGGGAAAATTGGAATATTTCCCCACCGCCCTCTCCCACCCAGAATGTTATTCTTACCATGACAAGCACGTAACAACCATATATTATTCTTTGAACATCTGGCCATGGTTGGATTCCCCATGCATTAACAACAGCGCAAGACTCACGTCCTGGAAATATCTATTTTAGTTCCAGGTCCTCATGATATGACCGGTGTATAGTTGTACATCAATGAGGAGGAGGAGGAGATAGTTTTTCACTTATTTTACAAGTGACCAATGGCTGAAGAGCAAGGAACATTCCTACCACAGACAATAGTCAAATTGGGTTTTGTTTTGTTTTTTAATCCCATTTATATCCCGCCTTTCTCCAAAGACTCAGGGCAGCTTACAATCTAAAGCACAAATCAATGTGCTTAGCAATAGCCTTCATTCTATGTATATGCCTGCTTGTTAGGGCTTTCCCCCTCCCCCCAAGCGGCATTAATACAAAGTCAGCTTATTGCCCCCAACAATCTGGGTCCTCATTTTACCTACCTCGGAAGGATGGAAGGCTGAGTCAACCTTGAGCCTGGTGGGACTCGAACCTGCACTAATTGGAGGCAGCTGGTGTTACTTAAGGAGGCATTAGCCCACTGCTCCACCAAGGCTCAAGGGTTGGTGGGAGTATAGATAGTCCAGTTCATTTAGTGATCCTTCAAAGTTACAACAGCACTGAAAAAAGTGACTTATGATCGTTTTTCACACTTATGACCTTTGCAGCATCCCCATGGTCATGTGATCAAAATTTGGATGCTTGGCAATTGACTCATATTTATGACAGTTGTGTGTCCTGGGATTATGTGATCATCTTTTACGACCTTCTGACAAGCAAAGTCAATGGGGAAGCCAGATTCACTTAATAACCATTATTACTAACTTAACAACTGCAGTAATTCACTTTCTTGCCACAACTGTGGCAAGAAAGGTCATACAGTGAGGCAAAATTCACTTAACAACTGTCTCGCTTAGCAATGGAAATGTTGGGCTCAATTGTCCTCGTAAGTCAAGGACTACCTGTAGCATAGCATAGCTTAAGCCTGAGCAAGATGATAAATACTTCCTTTGTCATCCAGCCAAAAAACCTGGACAGCGGTTGCTTTATTTGTTAGTTAGGTAAATGATGACGTCATATATTCCCACTGCCCCTCCCCCAGAAAGAATAGGTGGTTCATGTTTGTGCTGCTATAAAGTGGAAGTGTGAACCTGTCTTTAAATTATTCTAATCTGAGCCTGAGTTAAAGCAATTTTTCACTCCTCCCAATCCATTGTTCAAACTGTTGGGACATGGAAAGCAGAGACTGTTTGCCATCACACCACACTCTCTAATGGTAGCCTCAGGTTATATAAAATCTATCACCTTGGATGGAGATCAGTTAACTGCAGTGCCTAGGATGAGGAGAAGAAGAAATAGAAGTAGGGCAGGAATCGTTAATGGGGGCAATAAATTCCAGGATGGCTTGGTTTTCTGCCAGTTCAAATGGGGGAAATCCTAGAGTCCTAAATTCAGACCATTTCCTTTCATATTGCAGTGCTCTCCTTGGTAGATTTATCTTCTGTTAACCAGCAGAAGGGGGACAGCAGCAAAGGCTGAGGAGACCTAGGCAGTATATCTTCCCCATGTCTCCCAAGGTTATCCCACATGCCACTACAGTTCCAGAAACGTGCCTTCTCAGTGGCGGCACCTACCCTGTGGAACAGCCCCCTCCTGGAGATTCAGATGGCCCCTACCTGTTAGCTTTTCACAAGGCATTTGAAGACCTGGCTATTTCCCCAAGTCTGTGGATCAGGGGGCAGATATCATATCTGCTATCATGAATGGTAAATACTTAACAGTATTAAGCATTAAATATTGAAGCTGCCCAGAATCATTGACTGAGATGGGTGGCCATATAAAATGAATGAATGAATGAATGAATGAATGAATGAATGAATGAATGAATGAATGACTGAATGAATGAATGAATGAATGAATGAACAAATGAAACATATTATCCTTGGTGCCAGGGGGGTTTATGCTTGAACATTTGTTTTTAACCTTGTAAGCTGCCCAAAGCAGTTGTGTGAGTCGGGTGTCTATAATAGACAGATGGATGGTATAGGATAGATAGATAGATAGATAGATAGATAGATAGATAGATAGATAGATAGATAGATAGATAGGTGGGTGGGTGGGTGGGTGGGTGGGTGGGTGGATGGATGGATGGATGGATGGATGGATGGATGGATAGATAGATAGATAGATAGATAGATAGATAGATAGATAGATAGATAGATAGATAGATAGATAGATGATGGATGGATGGACAGAGAGTTTTTTAAGAAACAGTCTTTCTTCCTCAAGCCTTACTCGAGGCAAAACAATTTCCTTATGCCCAAGAAACCCAGACAGAGATGTTAACTCTTCTGGCTTATCTAGCTGTTGGTTAAGATGCATCAAGAATTAGCTCTGTACATTGAGTTACTCTTGATTGTAGAGTTTTAAAACTTTAAGGAAGAAAGTGTTCTGAACTTCACCTTTAGATGGGAGCAAAATATAAAATACAGAATAACAGTTGGAAGGGACTTTGGAGGTCCCCTGCTTAGGCCTTACTCAATGGAATTCCTCTGCCGCTGATTTGGTAAGAGAGAACATTCTCACACAGGCACAGCCCTCTCCAATTTTAATAAAGGTAAAGGCAGCAATGTTGAATTGCTGAACTAGAAAAAGAGAATTCCCCTGACAAATATATATTGAATCATATAGCACCCAGTAATGGTAAAGAATTTGTAAGCTCTGTTCTAACAGCTAATAAAAGAACACTTGCAAACCTTTGTGTGACACTTGTTGGAAAAGGCAGCTTTTATAGGAAACCAGTAGAATTAAAAGTAGCCACTTCCACTGCCAAGCAGTCCCAACTCTAATTAAAACACACTGGACAATTGATTAACTGGTAACCGGTGCTTACAATTAAAAGCTGTGGTACATGTTCCAAATTTCCAAACACATCCAATCCAGCAATCAGCTGACAAATTTCTGCTTTCAAGCGGAGCCTGGAGTTCAGGTTTCATTGGGCTTAGCATGAGGAAATGTCTAGATTGAGTCTGTGCTGAACTTTTCTTATGAACTTTTCTAAAAGTTCTCCATTCTTGTTGAGCCTGATGCAAAGCAAATTGCTATCCCTTTTTTCTTCCAAAAAAATGTTTCCAGACAAGTCCCGAAGTTGAAGAATATGCAGCAGAAGAAGCTGACCTGGAAGAAGGCAGAAGGAAATGTCATACCTCCAGCTTTACCCCATAACTGGCAAGTTTTCATAGCCGTCACCTTAAGTGTTAGATACTGGGTTCGTTGCATAATCGATGAGACCAGGTGAGTGAGTTCAGCAAACAACATTGTTTATTGCTTGCGGGAACTAAACTGAGAAACAGGGCTGCGAATGCAGCAATTTATACCCTGGCCTCTAGGCGGTGGCCAATAGGTTTAAAGCAACCTATTGCCGCCCTAGAGGCAGCCAATAGCGGCACTGGAGACGGGTTGTCTGAGGAGCTGGGAGCTGTTAGCCAGCTTCCCTGCTTGAGCAACCTTCCAGCAATTAACCCACATGATATTCCCTGAGCAAGACAAAGCCCAATACATTACATTAAGAATTCTGGTTTCTTGATTGTGAAGGCCGAAATGCAAGAAAATAAAATTAGAAAAACAAAGGTACAGTATTTTATATCTCCCCCACTGTAAAACCCTATAATAATATCTCAGTCTGGGTTTGTCACTGTGTCATGCCTCCATCTGAGCCTGAATCTAAGGAAGACATGAAGTGCTTTGTTGAGGGCCAGGAGGGGGTGTCTGTGGCTTCAAAGGACTGGGGAAGAGCAGGCTGAGGCAGACCAGGACCCTTCAGGTGTGGAACAGGGAAGGCAGAATGCAGGCGAGCGGAAAGCCCCCCCAACCTGATCCTAGAGCAAGGAGAGCAGAGAGGAGGAGACAACAACAGAGGCAGGCTCAATTGCTTGGGAGGAGAGTGTCCCGCCCCACCCCACAAGGCACACCTGGGGATTAAGATTTAAGGCCGTGGTGGTGAACCTATGGCACGCGTGCCACAGGTGGCACACAGAGCCCTCTCTGTGGGCACATGTGCTGTCACCCCAGTCCTAGGCCTTCAGCTGGGTTTTTAAAAACCTTTTCGCTTTAGGCCTCTGCTGCCGTGTGCAAAAAAAAAGTTTCAGTCAATCAATCAATTTCAACTTCTTGTGGGACAAAAAAAGACCGCAAAGTTGGAATTGACTGATGGAATTTTTTAATCCCACCCAGTCTTCTGTTATCACTGCAGCCACGCCCACCCAATGGGCCACACCCACCCAATGGGCCATGCCCACCCAATGGGCCACACCCACCTGGCACCCGACAATACATAACTGGGTTTTGGGTTGCAGTTTGGGCACTTAATGGATCCTGATAGATTCCAGGCGGCGCTGGGGTCCCCACCTGCCTCCGTTGCTCACAACTCGGCGGATGCCCTAGTGGAAGCCTGGGAAAGGGCGGCCACTGGGGCACTTGACCGAGTTGTACCCTTGCGGCCCCTGACCCGGTGCAGATCCCAACAAGCTCCGGGAGATGAAGCGTCAGAAACGGGGCCTAGAGAGCTGTTGGAGGTCCAGCCGATCCGAATCCGACCGATTGCGACTAAGAACCTTTATTAGGTCTTATCTCGCAGCGATGAGGACGGCGAGGTGTAATTACTTCTCTGCCCTCATCGCGTCTGCAGAAAATCGCCCGGCCGCCCTGTTTAGGGTGACCCGCTCCCTCCTTAATCAGGAGGTGAGGGAGGATCCCTTGCAGGGTCGTGCCGAGGAGTTTGGACAACATCTGCTGGATAAAATTGCTCGGATTCGGACCGGTCTGGACTCCAACTGGGCAGAGTCTGACGAGCAGGACACGGGCGGTCTTGTCGATGTTATCTGGGAGGAGTTTGATTCTGTAACCCCTGAGGAAGTGGACAGGATTACGGGGAGGCTGAGCTCCACCACATGTTTATTGGACCCGTGCCCTTCTTGGCTGGTTTATGCAGCCCGGGAGAGGACACGAGGCTGGTTCCAGGCAGTTATATCTGCTTCCTTGAGTGAGGGTAATTTCCCCACCGTCTTGAAGGAGGCGGTGGTGAGACCTCTCCTCAAGAAGCCTGTTCTGGACCCAGCTGTTTTGAACAACTTTCGTCCGGTCTCCAACCTTCGCTTCCTTGCAAAGGTTGTTGAGAGTGTGGTGGCGCACCAGCTTCCCCTGGTCCTGGATGAAGCGGATTATCTAGACCCGTTCCAATCGGGTTTCAGGCCCGGGTACGGCACGGAGACGGCATTGGTCGCTCTGGTGAATGATCTCTGGAGGGCTTGGGACAGAGGATATTCCTCTGTCCTTGTCCTATTAGACCTCTCGGCGGCTTTCGATACCATCGACCATGGTATCCTGCTGCGGCGTCTCAGGGGATTGGGAGTGGGAGGCATGGTTCTTCAGTGGTTCTCCTCCTATCTCCTGGGATGCTCGCAGTCGGTGTTGGCAGGGGGACAGAGGTCGACCCCTAGGACCCTCGCTTGTAGAGTTCCTCAGGGGTCGGTCCTCTCGCCTCTCCTGTTCAACATCTACATGAAACCGCTGGGTGAGATCATTCGTGGTTTTGGAGTTGGGTATCATCAATATGCTGATGCTACCCAACTTTGTATTTCGACCCCAAACCACCCCAGTGATGCCCTCGATGTGATGTCCCGTTGCCTGGAGGCGGTTCGGGCCTGGATGGGGAGGAACAGACTTCAACTCAACCCTGACAAGACTGAGTGGCTGTGCATTCCGGCATCCCGGGACATACAAAATGTTCCATCTCTTCTTATGGGGGGGTGAGTCCTTACCCCCTGTGGATAGGGCTCGCAACTTGGGAGTCCTCCTAGATTCACGACTTACTCTGGAAGATCATATAGTGGCCGTGACTAGGGGGGCTTTCGCCCAGGTTCGCCTGGTGCGCCAGTTGTGGCCCTATCTGGACCGGGATGCCCTGTGTACAGTCACTCATGCGCTCGTGACCGCTCGCCTGGACTACTGCAATGCTCTCTACATGGGGCTTCCCTTGAAGACCACTCGGAGGCTCCAACTGGTACAGAATGCAGCCACGAGAGTTGTCTTGGGAGTTTCCCGGTACTCCCATGTTACACCTTTGCTCCGCGAACTGCATTGGTTACCAGTTGTCTTCCGGGTGAGGTTCAAGGTTTTGGTTATGATCTTTAAGTCCTTACATGGCATGGGTCCGGGATACCTTGAGGACCACCTGCTGCCGGCGTCAACTCCCCTCAGCCCTGTGCGTGCCCACAGAGAGGGCCTCCTCAGGGTGCCTCCGGTCAGGGAATGTCGACTGGTAGCCCCCAGGGGGAGGGCCTTCTCTGTGGGTGCTCCGGCATTATGGAACCAGCTGCCGGTTGAGCTCCGGATGGCATCGGACCTTTGCTCCTTCCGCCGCGGGCTGAAGACCCACTTATTTGAACTAGCTGGTCTGGCCTGATAGGGGAATATGGGTCTTTTTAATGGGTTTTTTATTATTTTATTGTTATTGTATTTTAATTGGGCATTGGTTTAATTTCTTTTTAATTTTTGTACTGGTATTTATATATGCCCTGTTAACCGCCCTGAGTCCTTCGGGAGAAGGGCAGTATAGAAATCGAATAAACCTAAACCTAAACCTAAACCACTCAGTCTCTAAAAGGTTCATAACAAACGTGTTATCTTGAGATAGTGAATTGTGCTCTTGTCTAAACTGGACACTTTGAATTCTGGACCGGTTGGTTTCCTGCTTCACAACCACAGACGACATTTCTGAGTCTCTCTTTGTAGACTGCAGGCAAGCTGAGCGTTAAAAGGGCTCTTTATGTTTTTGTTTTGTTTTTGTATTATCTGTCTTGCCTGAAGAACATTGGTTGAACTCTTGCCAGCATATGTGGGAGCTTTCGGGGGAACATGGGCACTGATTAAAGGACTGTTTCTTTTGCCAGCCGACTGCTTTGCCTCCGTTTGGGGCCCTGGGTCATCACACACTGTTTTGTAACTTCATGTCTTTCTTGACAAATTATAAGAAACATATAGAATGAATAACTTTTAGCTCCACATCTTCCTTGACCAGGGATCTGCAACCTTGACAACTTTAAGACTTGTGGACTTCAGCTCCCAGAATTCCTCAACCAGCTATGCTTGATTTTTGGATATAGTACTGATAGGAAGTCCTCAACTCATGACCCCAAATGAGCCCAAAAATGCTAAGTGAGACATTTGTTAAGTGAGTTGTGCCCCATTTTACAACCTTTCTTGCCATGGTTGTTAAGTGAGTCATTGCAGTTGTTAAGTTAGTAACACAGCTGATAAGTGAATCTGGCTTCCCCATTGTCTGCTTGTGAGAAGGTCGCAAAAGGGGATCACATGACCCTAGGACATGGCAACAGTCATAAACATGTCAGTTGCCAAGTATCTGAATTTTGATCATCTGACCACAGAAATGCCACAATGGCCATGTCACTTTTTTCAGCACCATTGTGACTTGGAATGGTCACTAAATGAACTGTTGTAAGTCAAGGACTACCTACAGTAGGATGGGAGTAACCGACAGAAGCTGGACAAATTCATCTAGATTTCACTTAAATTTAATCAAAGTTTAATGAAGACAATTAAATACAGTAAATCTGCTGATCACCCACGTCTCAAACAATTTCCAGTTGGGTAAAAAAGGTAAAGGTAAAGGTTCCCCCGCACATGCGTGCTAGTCGTTTCTGACTCTAGGGGCCGGTGCTCATCTCCGTTTCAAAGCCGAAGAGCCAGCGTTTGTCCGAGGACATCTCCGTGGTCATGTGGCCGGCATGACTAGACGCCAAAGGCGCACGGAACGCTGTTACCTTCCCACCGTAGTGGTCCCTATTTTTCTACTTGCATTTTTACGTGCTTTCGAAACTGCTAGGTGGGCAGAAGCTGGGACGAGTAACAGGTGCTCACTCTGTTACGCGGCACTCAGGATTCGACCCGCCAAACTGCCGATCTTCTGATCGACAAGCTCAGTGTCCTAACCCACTGAGCCACCGCGTCCCTTTCCAGTTGGATAGCGAATTTCAAAGCCACGGCCAACTAGAGTTACACTAATTTTGAAGAAATAGTGGAATAGAATCATTAACGAAAAGAATCCAAATGAGGGACAAAATGAACTGTGACTAACAAAATTTTTTAAAAAATTTTTAAATTATTTTAAATAATTAAATCAAATTGTTGAATTGTCCCACAGCGAGTTGTCCCACAGCGAGTTGGCCATGGTGAGTTGACAGTGGCAAGTTGGCTGCGGTGAGTTGTCTTATTCCTCCTGAAGCATCAGGCTGAACCTTCCTGGTGAAGCCAATCATGGAGTAACAAGACCACGGAAAAGGGCATATCCCACCAGCCATCCAAATTGTGGGTGCCTTGCTATCACCTCCCTCCAAGCTTTGTTACTTTTGCAATTTCTTGGGAAGTAGAAACAATCTTTCCATCCTGCCAAGCTTCCATTCCTAAGACAGAACATGAGAAAGAAGGAAAAGGAGAAGGACTTTTGTCTCAAGGATAGGCTCTCTTCGTTTCTAAAATTAGGTCTCCACTCTATCACTTTGCAGAAAATGCTCCTAAAACATAGGATGCAATGTGCATCACTCCTGTGCAGTCAACTGGCTGATATTCTAAAATTTGTTTAGTGCATCCAAGATGTGCTCAGCTCCTTCCTGTCTCTGTAAAAGTAAAACTGTGGTCTGCTCAGTGTATGCCAAGGTAATTAAAACTAATTGATTCTGAATGAATGAGCAGTTTTTATGGTGATGGATAATCCACTTAGGGAAGGAGGCCTTTAAGAGAAAAGGAAGAAACAGAGATGGTGCTTAGGAAGATGATCGGTGAAAAGACAGACTTTGGGGCCTATAAAGAGAATGTTTGCAGCTCGGGGTTGAAATGAGGGATCCTTGATGCTCTCTGAGCTTGGCTGTTTTCTTGCAGACATTTCAAGACTAGCAAGATTAGCACTGATGACGTTACCTCATTTGGGTAGCAAAACATCTGCAAGAAAACAACCAAGCTCAGAGAGCATTAAAGGAACCCTTGTTTTTCCGCCTATTGTGGGATGCCCTGCCCAGGCAGATGCTTACCAGAAGGAGGTAAGGGAGCACCCAAAAACTTAGAAAGCCATTCTTTCATGCTGGGGAAACACCCCTTTTCTGGAGAATTTCATTTCACTCTGCAGAGATCACTGTCGCTTTTAAGTACATTTTATACTTGTCTACTTAGTTTCATTCAAAGGCAGGTAAATTTAAGCCGAGACAGTAAATCACTTTCTTGTTCATATATTCTAGCATTAATCCCTTTTGTTCTGTTTCATCTGCCTGTGATTTATTTTTGTAAAAAAGCAAAGTATTATTTCACCACCGCATTGTTGTTATTATTTGATTATGATGATGGGTAATCCACTTTAAAATGATATGTGGCCCCTGATCCTCTTTCTTTCCAATTTTCAATGGGAAGCAATGGAAGTGGATTCATTAACAGCCCTAATGTACATCTGCCACCTCCACCCCAAATTAGAAGATATTGCACAATACTTTGGGTCATAACCGAACCAAAAGACAACACATTTTTTTTTCTTCACAAAGACAAAATCCAGAAGTGTTTTCCAAATAAAAATACATAATTCAGTATATTCTGTATGTGAGTTCCAGTTATTTTAATATCGCAACAGCAGGTTGCCTGGAATTGGCTTTGATGGTGGTGTGGGGCACTGTATATGCTTTTATGGAACTGGGTCCTGAACCTCAGTTTTTCGCTTTTTGCTTTGCATTGAAGAGGGAAATCACTTTTGTGATTTTCCACTTGATCCCATACATGCATAAACATTAGCCTGGCCATTTGTAATTCAAGGAAGAGTTGACTTGTCTGATGATCCATTGGTTTGTTGCTGGGACTCTAGAAAGATGCTGAGACACTAGAAAGAGGGCAGAGTAAAGCAACAGAGATAAGGGGTCTAGAGGCTAAACCATACGATGAACATTTGAGAGAACTAGGTATGTCTAGTCAAACAAAGACAAGGACTAGGGGTGACATGGGGTCAACTTATTCTCCAGACCACCTGAGGGCAGGACAAGAAGTAATCATTAAAGAGAGATCCAACCTCGAGCTAAGGAAAAGTTTCCTGGCAGTGGGAACAATTAATCAGTGGAATGGCTTACTCCAGGAGTTGTGGATGCTCCATCACTGGAGGTTTTCAAGAAGAAACTGGATGATCATTTGTCCAAAATGGTATAGGGTCTGCTGCTCAAGCAAGGGGCTGGAATAGGATAGAATAGAATAGAATAGAATAGAATAGAATAGAATAGAATAGAATAGAATAGAATAGAATAGAATAGAATAGAATAGAATAGAATAGAATAGAATAGAATAGAATAGAATAGAATAGAACAGAGCAGAATAGAATATTGGCCAAGTGTGGTTGGACACACAAGGAATTTGTCTCTGGTCCATAAGCTCTCAGTGTACATACAAGTAATAGTGATAATCATGATCAAATACAACATGAAAATAAGGTAAAGGTAAAGGTTCCCCCGCACATGCGTGTTAGTCGTTTCCGACTCTAGGGGCCGGTGCTCATCTCCGTTTCAAAGCCGAAGAGCCAGCGTTTGTCCGAGGACGTCTCCGTGGTCATGTGGCCGGCATGACTAGATGTCAAAGGCGCACGGAACGCTGTTACCTTCCCACCGTAGTGGTCCCTATTTTTCTACTTGCATTTTTTTTACGTGCTTTCAAACTGCTAGGTTGGCAGAAGCTGGGACGAGTAACAGGCGCTCACTCTGTTACACGGCACTCGGGATTCGACCCGCCAACATGAAAATACATACTTCATAAATCGTGAAATACAACATTTCATCATAAATCATAAGACTTAGTGACAGTAATAGAGTACTAGCTAAGCAAACAACATAAATCATACTAGGGTACAAACAAAACAATATAAATGGTAAGATACAAGTAGCAAAGTTATAGTCATAAGAAGATAAGGATAAGCAATAGGAAAGATGAAGAGTAGAAGACCTCCGAGGTTCTTTCCAACCTAATTATTCTATCTTTTATATTTTCTTGGCTGTCCACCATATTCTCAAGCATCCCCTTAAACACCAGAGTTCAAAAGATCAATACTCGTTCTATCTTGCTTCTTTAAAGTCCAACATAAAGGGTCACAGGGAATACCTTGACTTTCATGATTCTAATCTTGCCCACCTGTTTACGTGCGGATTAAGGATGCAGGTTTCACACGTTCTTTACATTCAGGCTACTATATGTGGGCTGCAAAAACCTAGATGGTACTAGATAGCAGGAAAGACACACCGAACAATCTAAGGTTTTTCTGCCATGTTGGGGCTGCTTGGAATTAGGCCTCAAAGACATGGATGCCTCACAGGGTATTCCATTCCCTTCTTTCTGCCCTCTTCCCTTCCAATGTATCCTTCTCCATTAACCACTGCTGAAGCATTCAAAAAATCTCCTGGCTTGCATATCACTGGCAACTAACAGAATAACAGACTTGGAAGTGACCATGGAAGTCTTCTAGTCCAACCCCCTGCTCAAACAAATGGTTGTCCAATCTCTTCTTTAAAACCGCACCCACAACTTCTGGAAGCAAGTTGTTCCACTGTTTTATTGTTTTAAAGCTCAGGAAATTTCTCCTTAGTTCTAGGTTGCTTCTCTCCTTGATTAGTTTCCATCTGTTGCTTCTCGTCCTGACTTCAGGAGCTTTGCAGAATAGCTTGACTCTCTCTTCTTTGTGGCAATCCCTGAGATATTGGTGACTGCTATCATGTCACCCCTAGTCCTTCTCTTCATTAGACTAGATATACCCAGTTCCAGCAACCATTGTTTGTACTGTTTGCTTGGTTTCAGCTGTGGTATCCTAATAATGTGAACCAATGTTGTGGACTTGTGGCTTGACAGTAGCATTATAAGCCAGGACTTTTCAATCAGTGATACGGGTACCACCTGTGGTACATTGGCACCTGGCAGGTGGTATGCGATCATCCTAGAAAAGTGATAGTGGGGGAGGGGAATGAACTGAACTGATGGCAGCACCACACAAGCCTCAGTGAGAGACAGCTGGAGCTGCAGGGCTGTCAGGGCTCAGCGGAAGCGCCAGGATCAGCGCTTCTTTGGGGCTGTCAGGGCTCAGTGGAAGCGCCAGGATCAGCACTTCTTTGGGGCTGTCAGGGCTCAGTGGAAGCACCAGGATCAGCACCAGGCTCCAGCTGGAGCTTGGCACTGATCCCAATGCTTCTACTGAGCCCAGAAGAAGCGCCAATCAGCTGGAACGTTGCAGCATCTCCAGGGTCTTGTGATTTACATTCAGATGCTTGGCAACTGATTCATATTTATGATGGTCACAGTGTCCCAAGGTCATGTGAAGTGACCAAAACCCGCTGCAACCACCCAGCAGATGCGGGAGGGGAATAAAAACCAAACACCCCCCCACCCCCGCTGCCAATCCTCAACAGAAATGCTCACAACAATGAAAACCTCAGACAGGAGGAAAAGCGCCGCCGGGTGGGCAGGCAGGTGTCTTGCTCGGCTGTGGCTTGGGGGGCACTTTTTCAGTGCCATTGTAACTTTGAATAGTAAATAAGCGAACTGTTGTAAGTCGAGGACTACCTGTACTTCATCACTTTTTTCCTTTTTTTTTTTTTGATCAAGTTTTTGACACCTTGCTAGGCGACTGGTGGTACTCAGATGTTGTCATATCCTAAAAGTGGTACAATGGGTGAAAAGGTTGAAAAGCCCTGTTATAAGCTACCCACTGGGGCTAGAAAAGTGGATGTAATGCTAGGAAATTATATATAAGTAATTTAAGTAATTTCCTTTAAGCTTCAAGTTCCTCCATTCTAAATTCCCTTGCCTGAAGCACATTACTGCTGTTTTCATGGAGCGCATTATTTATTAGAGCTGTGCCAGCATTTTACAGAAGCATTTTGCAGAATACACAAACATAAGCAAACCTCCACTCTTGAAACATTAAGGCAGCCAAATCCTCTGGAAAACCCACCTAGCCATTTTGAGGCTTTTTCCCCCCTATATGAACAGATGCCATGGTCCCTGGGACCCAAAACTCACTTTGGGTGGACAGCATCATTCCGGAATGCTTATGTAACCATGTCATTTGTTGGATAAAGATGGTCTACATTTCCCAGACAGGGGGTCCTCAGTCAACAACCATGATTGGGAACAAGAACTCCATTGCTAAACAAAGGAGTTATAAAGCAAAAAAGTAAATAAAAATCACATGACCATGCTGATTGACAAGATGATTTCCATTAAATGAATTACCTGCGATCATTAAGCACATCATGTAACTTCAACGTGTGAATTACTGCTGGCTTCTCCATTAGCTTTGCTTGTTGGAAACTGGCTGTGAAGGTCAAAAATTGCAATCATTTTTTTTTAATTTTATTTTATTTTAATTCCATTTATATCCCGCCCTTCTCCGAAGACTCAGGGCGGCTTACAAACTTAGCAGTAACAATCATGTGACTGTGAGATGCTACAACTGTTGTAATTGTGTGCCAGTTGCCAGACACCCAAATTGCAATCATAGTGGGGACACTGTGATGGCTGCAGCTTGGAGGATCATCCATAAGCGTCCTTGTTCAGTGTCGTTGTAACTTGTTGAATGAGTAAGGACCAGTTAAGTAAGGACTACCTGGAATCTGTGCTGCACAATCCCTTAGAAAGACTTTGACTGGAAGAGCAAATTAGAATTGCTATTATTGCTGTTTTTGTTATTTAGGGCTGCAGGGACCATTTAGTACTGCAGGGACCAACCCAAGCTCTCCGGAACTATTACCGTCAGCAGCTGGAGCTCAAGGCATCCTGCTTATTGTTCCAATATTTTAAACAACTATCATCCTCAAAGTGATGCCGATATAATCACTTATTAAAATAATTTTAACAGTCATCTGGTCAGTTCATGATCCTAAGCAACAAGGGGAAAGGACAAAAAAAGAGGGAAAAAAGACGCTCTCCAAGACTCCCCAACTGAAGACCATAAAAGAGGATCGCTCCATAATGGACCCACCAGAAGCTCCAGAGTTGAATCCACTCTGAGTAGACCACAGACCCTCTCCCTATCATTAACGCTGACAATACTGCTTTTTACCATTTTGAGATGGGAGACAGGCAAAAACTCATGGTAAACCCTTAGAAACAGGGCGTACACAGGTACTCCTTGATTTACAACAGTTCGTTTAGTGACCAAAATTACAACAATACTGAAAATAGTGACTTACGACCATTTTTCACACTTATGACTGTTGCAGCATCCCCATAGTCACGTGATCAGAATTCAGATGCCTGGCAACTGACTCATATTTACAGCGGTTGCGATGTCCTGGGGTCACTCGATCACCTTTTGTGACCTTCTGACAATGGGGACAAATGGGGAAGCCAGATTTATTTAACAATCATTTTACTAACTTAAAAAAACTGCAGTGATTCACTTAACAACTGTGGCAAGGAAGTTCATAAAAATGGGACAAAACCCCTGTCTCGCTTAGCAACAGAAAGTTTGCGCTCTGTTGTGATCATAAGTCAAGAACTAACTGTACTTTGAAAAACTATCGGAATCAATCTGCAAAAATACCAGAGAGCACAGAGGTATTCAAAATTAACTCTAAGTCTCATCTTTTTTTTTTTTGGTAGATTAGATCTGGTAGTCCTAAACCAGCGACAACCCCCCCCCCGATTCATGCCCCCCCCTCAAAAACCTAAGGGGGAAAAAATCCTTATCCTATCTATATCCCTCAAATGACTTCTCCCCTATTCACTGGGCCTTTCCGAGCCAACAAGTTGCTTTCCTGTAATTGTATTGAAAGGTTGATGTTAAAGACTCCTGAAATACAATGAACAGCTAAGAAAGTGATGATGTTACTTAGCTGGGTAATGAAACATCAGCAAGAAAGTCACAAAATTCAGAGAGCACCACAAATCCCACAGCTCAGAAAACAAACCAATGAATCACCAAACAAATCAATTCAGAGTTCTCCCACGAACCACAAAGGACCAGGTTCAAATCATCCCACTTTGCACACATTATGTGAAGAACCAGCTCTCTGGAAAAGATCCTAATGTAAGGAAAGGTGGAAGGAAAGAGAAGAGGACAAGCAGCACCATTAACGACAATGGTGAGGGGGTGTATTGTTCGAAGACTTGAAAGACCAAGCTAGGGAAATGTTATGGAGAAAATCTATCTATGAGGTCACTAGGAGCAGGGCTTTTTTTGTCATAGAACGCTCAGAACGGAGTTCCGGCACCTTTTTTTGGATGGAACCTTGTAGGGTAGGCAAGGTGGGTTGTATGACACGTGTGAGTTCTGGCACCTTTTTCTTTTACAAAAAAAGCACTGACTAGGAGTCAACAATGACTTGAGGACACATAATCAACCAATCGTATTTAAAGACACACAGATAGTCAGGTGGGTCTCCTGAAACAGGAAGTTTTATTGGCCAGGACTGTGCCATTGGAAGGGACCCACTAAATAACTCTTCCCTATTTTACCATGTGCTACACAAATGGTATGCTAGCTTTTCAACAGACCAACTAGTGTCAACAGCTTCATATTATGGGTGAAACAATTCTTTTAGCTCAATTATTTTGAAATTCAATTTGAGACTTTTTTTTTTCTTTTGATAATATGGATCGTCTAGAAAGAGAGACAAAAAAAGTTATTAACATACCTGTGGGTTGAGTTTATGAATTTTTAAAAAAGGAAAAGCTGCTTCTTCGCTTAATGTTTGAATTATTCAGGTGCCTTGCAACACAGTCCGTGGCTAATTACAGCTTGCAGATGCAAATGGAAGCAATAATGATCACCATTTCTTGGGCTTTTATACCATGCCAGGTTTTCAACTTGAGGGTCTTCAAACATTAATTAAGTCTCACAGCACAGTGGCGCAGCAGTCCAATGAATCGTTCGCAGCTGCAGTGGAGAGATGACATAATATTCAGAAGGAAGACTGCTAAAACTGGGCTGCAAAAATTTTATTCTGCCACTGGGAGTCAGCAAAGGATATCTTCATATCACCCCTGCTGTCTAGTGGTCATCTGGATTTTTACAGGCTGGTTCTATTCTAGGTCTTTAGGGTCTTTCAGCTGAAATAACAGCCTGCCACATCTGCTTTCTAAATGCCAGGTTTATTAATCTTGGCAGAGAAACTTCTGTTTGGGGAAGGGTATGGATTTTTAATTCTTTTTTCTGGCTGTTTTTTTTTGGGGGGGGTTCTTTAGCAAAGGAGATAAGTGTGGCTGCTTAACCTGATTTATTGGGGCTGAATTAGCCACGGTGGCACAGTGGTTAGAATGCAATATTGCAGGCTGACTTTGTTTACAGCCAGAGGTTTGATCCTGACCGGCTCAAAGTTGACTCAGCTTTCCATCCTCCTGCGGTCAGTAAAATGAGGATCCAGATTGTTGGGGACAATATGCTGACATTGTAGACTGCTCAGAGAATGGTGCAAAGCACTATGTAGCGGTTTATAAGTGCTATTGCTATTGAATGTAGCCACCTTTTTAATTTCCCATTTTTCCCTGGCAAAACTGGAGTTGGGACACAGTGGGAAGCGTAAAGGGTGGCTACAGTCAGTCACAATAAGCAGTTTTGAATATAGTACTTTCAACCAGTTAGGTCTTCAATTTTTGCACTGGTGGAATTCACTGATCTATTTTGCAGCTCACTTTGCAATCCCAAAGAAGGGCTGCCACAACACCACACAATTAGCTCATTCTGGGGACTTATGGGAGCAATATGGTCACAGCCACCAAATCTGGTGCAGCATTTCCATTATCCTGAACTGAATTGCAGTGCAGGAGTTGGATCAAGGAGAACAACAGAGATAGCCACAATGTCCTCTCTTAGCACCAGAATTTTATTTATTTACTGTATTTTATTAAACAAATGTATGTGGCTGCTCAACTCACAGATAGGCTTACAATAAAATCACAGCATAAAAATCCATTAAAAACCCCTACCTCAACCTTTGGCAGCGGCAACACAATCAAATTAACCATTTTGGCTCCCTCTCCATTCTGTGTTCCCATATCTTTAGCGCCTTTTTAGAAATTTGATAAATAAAGCAATAGGGTAGAGGCAAATCATACTCATGATCAGGCTAATGTTGAAGGATTCAATCTGAGTCAGTCACACAGAGGTTTAATCCTCTCAGGTTTTGGACTTGTGCTAGAGCCCATGCTCAGGGAACGTCTCACACACCAGAATGTTATACAGAGAGAAGATCCTTTAGGATGAGTCCAAAAGCTTGGAAAACTAAACCTCTGGTCCCTGTGACCAATCCAGATTGGATCCTGCAACAAATCATACTGCAAGGGGAATTATGCTCCATAGAGAAGGGGCCACCACCAAGAAGGCCCTTTTTTGTGGTCCCACCAGATTACATCCCTAATTGATAGGACCCATAACGTACCCCGCCTTCCTGTTCTGGTGGTCTGGGTGCAGTGGTGGGATTCAGCCAGTTCATGCCAGTTCAGCAGAACTGGTAGCTAATTTTTTGTTGCCCAGGCCCAGAATGGACTTCCGGAAGCGGCATCCACACAGAGAACTGGTTGTTCACATATTTGAATCCCACCACTGTCTGGGTGGATATAATAGGAGAGAGGCTATCCTTCGAATACCTTACATGCAAGTCCCGTATTGTTATCCTCTTGTTTGCCCACGTCTCTCATACTCTTTTGAACTGATTCCATTTCTGCAATCCTCTCTTCATAACATGGTTCCTCTTTCCCCTCTTCTGTATTTTTTATTTATTTGTTTGTTTATTTATTTATTCAAAAGCTCAGAAGACTAAACCTCTAGTCCCAGTGACCGACCCAAATTGGATCCTGCAACAAATCATACTGCTTGAAGAAGGATGTTCCATAGAGAAGGGGCTACCACTGAGAAGGCCCTTTTCTGTGGTCCTACCACATTACATCCCTAATCGATGAGACCTGTAATATACTCTGATGAATGATGAAAGTAGTGTTGAAATGTCACATTGCAAGCTCCACCCCTTTGGGGCATGTGTGTGATGTCACAACACATGTAGAAATGATGTGGGCTCTCATCACAATGCTCTAGCGCTGTTGATGCTAACCTTGGCTTTCCTGCAGGTAACCACCATCTGCTAAATCATGGATTCCTGGCCCCTAAACCTGGATGACGATTTCTCATTGCAGGGTAAACCATAGCTGATCATAGCATATTCTGCAAATTATGACTTGATGAGTCATAATGATGAGTCCCCAAATATCATCACAGCTTTTAGCATCTTCACTGCTGAATCTTTGGCTCCACACAAGTATTTGGTAGTAAGATTGAAGGTCCCTTGATTGCATCTTAATTATCGAAAAGATGGATAAATTAAACAACTCACACGTCCATTCTGGCAAGTACTGGTTTAAAACACACACACACATAAGCAGAACCATAGACAAGCTAGGGTTGTAATCATGAAGAAGCTTCTAATTACATTTAAATTGGAAGATGAAAATTAAGCAGTTTGTCTCTCTTTAATGCACGGCCATTAGAGTAATTGCAGTTCTTTTAATGAACAGCATGCATATTTACTATAAAGAAGGGGAGAGGAAAAATTAATTGATGGTTTGGGCCAATATAAATGAAATTCCTTTACAACATCCATTTTCTGATCAACTTCAAGTTTCAAGTTTTCAAGCCTATGGCATTTTCTGCCCTTCACGGATTCCCTTCACCCATCCAGTTTGGATGAAAGCTTCTGTATAATACAATGCAAGTTACAACACAGTGCTTTTCACTTAACGACAAGCATTTCTTCCTAATAATGTGCCCAGCTTTATAATGGTTCGCTCCAATAACACATATCTGAAAATTGCTGGCACTTTAGCATTACATCTCTTGAAAAATCAATTTTATTACTATACTTGTTTAGTCTGGAATAGTCTGCCCTCATATGTTTTGAAAGACCAGTCATGTTCCTTCATGCACTTAGATGGAAGTGGGAAAATCACAACCTCTTGAAGATGAGGATACAGGTCCAAACTTTAGATATGCTTTCAGCCTATTCACAGGGTAGCTTCATAGGAACTGAGTATCAAGCATTGCATAGTTCTAGATTTGTGTGAATGGTGTCACCCTGCTGTGTCTTATTATAGTAGTCACCGCTTCTCAGGAATGAAGTTCCCTTTGCTCTCAATTTTTTGGCTTATGTGCATTAGGGACACACTCGTTTTTGCAATAATCAGAGCTCAGTGTCACTCCACTTGAATTTGGACCCTGAATTTTTGACTTTTTAAAAATGGGGTTTTTTTACATTCCCTGAAGCACATTGTTTCTACCTTCCATTTCATATCCATAAAATAATGGTATATGTCTGTATACGTGCAGACATTAAAAAAGGAAGACAGGAAGAAAATCAACTCGTTTGAGCTGTGGGGCTGGAGAAGGCTCCTGTGTATTCCTTGGAAAAGCAAAGATGACTAACAAGCAAGCAAGTACTGGAGCACATAATTCCAGACATGTCATTGGGAGGCAAAAATCACAAAACTGCATCTCACTTACTTTGGCCATGTCATGCAGGGGAATTCACTGGAGAAAACAATTACATTGGGAAGAGTTAGCAATATAAAGAAACCAGACCTTCAAAGAATATGGTGGAAGGACACCATCAAAGCTGACATCAGCCAGAGCATTGTGCTGTCCTGTGTATTCACCCACACACATACACCACAGGTGTAAGGACTCTTTATTAAGGTTTCTGAGCCTGAATTGGTATTCCCCAGCAATTCCCTGTGCCAGTACCAGCTCATCCCCAATGAGTTCCATAGTCTACTCAAATGAAGCCAGGATTAGTCCTCAAGGCAAAGGCGAGTCCAGTCCACTAGGCAAAAGCAAGTTCCCAAGGCAAAGGCAAGTCCATAGGCAAAGGCAAAGGCAAGAGCTGAAGAGATACAATCCAAAGTTTAAGGCAAGAACACAGCAAGGAAACGAACACATTGTTCCCAGTATTGTCTCCATCTGTCTACTGTACTAAATAGCTGCAGCCCATCCACAGTAATCGGGATGACCTTAGCTGCTCCTGCTTTTTCTCTGCCCTACATGTTCTTGGATCAGGTGCAGAAGGCAGTTCTTCCTCATCACTGACTGGCTGCAGCTACCTGCGTTCCCCACCTGAAGCTTCAGGGCTGTCCTCCTGCAGGTATGCTTCAGCCAAATCCCTCTCAGATGGCTGCTTGGAGCCATTGACCCACTGCTCTCCTGTTGTGCCTGGAACTGGTTCATCCTCTTCCAAGCTGACATCTGGAGAGGTATCTGGGGAAGCATGCAGAGGAGTCGTTACAAGCATAGAACAACTCAAAGAAGTAGTGCAAGATTGGAAGATGTGGAGAGACCTGGTCCAAAGCATCACCAAGAGTCAGACTCGACTGAATGGATAACACCATTATCATCATTATCATCACCACCACCACCACCATGTGCAGATCATACCTGAATGTCTGTATAGATCAGTGTTCCTCAACCTCAGCAACTTTAAGATGCATGGACTTCAACTCCCATGTATTGGCTGGGGAAATCTGAGAGCTGTAGGCTACACATCTATAAGTTGCTGAGATTGAGAAACACTAGTATAGACACACAGATATATATATATATACACACACACCACATACACAATTTCTGAACAGCTCATAGGTCCACGCTGGAGCTCTGCCAGGCAAACTGACTCTATTTGACACCTGGGAAATTTAAAGCTGCTGTGTATTGTTATTTTACAAGCTGTTATGCAGTGTTTGTTTTAAATTATGTGTGCTGAGATTTACTACCGCCTGCAGGAAACTGTGTACACAGAAAGGCACACTGGTCAGTATGCCTGCATCAGTTAAGAAGTGAGAAAAAATAGAGTTAGTAGGGAATTCCTAAGGAATGACTAAGGCTTTGAATGACAGTAGTTTTAGATGTTAGTGTGAGCAAATCAAGGTTCCATCACAATAGATGGGGCAGCTTCTCAACACCCTGCCTTGATACTATCCCTCTGTTGATGCAACCTAGGACTGCATTGGCTTTTTTCACATCTATTGAGTTGTAAAATTTTAAAGCTTGCCTATTTTATATCGAGAGCCATACCACACCATAGAGGCCACCACACAGAGAGCATCTCCTATGCAACCACTCATCACACCTCAACAAGGGAGTCAGTGACTCAGGGCCTACAAAGATCATCAGCTGATGTAAAGTAGAAACATATAAGAAACTGTATAGTCCTAAGCCATGAAGCCATGAAGGTCTTAAAATCAGCATCTTGAATCTAAATATTCAGGTTCACAATCTTCTAATTCAAAATTGTCCATCTGCTGAGCTGGAACTGAAGCACCAGGCAGCAGGAATCAACCAATCCCTTATTATGGTGATGATAATGATCCTGATATCATTATTATTATTATTATTCTCTATTTACAACAATGTGAATTCACAGATGCCAGTTCTTCAGCTGGTATTGGCCTTCATACACACTGAGTTATTTCCAAAACCCTAGGAGGTTGTAATATATTAACATAATATATGTATAGATCTAAGCAGTGTGGCTTTTTTTAATTGACAGATGGCCAATTGACATACATGCCAGCCAAGGTTTTTTGGTATGGCATCTAGTATTCCAATAACCACTGGGACAATCATGGCTGGTTTATGTCATAATCTCTCTTCAATTTTCAAATTTGATGCTCTGTGATCTTCTCCAATTCCTTCTGTCCACTGGTATTGCCATATCAATTAATCACTGTCTTCTGTGTGTTGTAAGCCAAGACTTTATCCATCTGTATTTGGAAATCCCACAATATTTTAACCTGCACATTCTCGACTACACTTATAACTCTATGTACCCTCTTATTTGAATTGCTTTCTCTTGTGCAGGCAAAATCAAGCCTTCAGTTTCTTTTCTTTAATGTTCCCATTGTAAGACATTGCCATCCCCTTTCCCCCGTTTTTTGTAGAAACTGAACATTATTGCTTTTCCTTGCCACCATTATCCTCATCAACAGCACCACCACCCTCCAGAGCATCTCTTTGGGCAAGGAAAAATTTCTGAGAAGTTCTAAGAATTCCATTCATCCAAATTATGCTCAGTGAGAAGTATGATCTTATTGTCTCTGGGCAGCCATCATCTACATGTCTGTGACTTGTTCTAATTCTTAACTAGCTGGGTATTTCACCTTTGCTCCCACACAATTCTGCCCCTTTGCATGACTACCAGACCCTATCTGATGATAGTCCCTCTCTCAACCCTGAGGTTTTTCTGGTAGACAAAATGCATACCTAAACAGGAGCACTCTGTGTTATTCATGACTGAGAAACACCCAAGACTTCCCCATCTGGATGACCCTTGATGTATGGACTTCAATTCTCTAAATTTCCAAAACTATGTGTTCATTTGCTAAGAATTCTCTGAGTTGATATCGTCATGTCTGGAGGTTGAAAGTTGTCCCTATTGAGGCTTGCATGGGGAAAATAAGCTGCAGTTAAGGAAGGTCTCTTAAGGAATAGGGGAAAAAAACCCTTCAAGGTGAGGAAAATGGAAACAAGTGTGAGGATATGTCCCTATCATTCTTAACTTAATTCTCCCTATCTTGTTCTTCTGGGAGAAAAATGTAAAGATAACAGGAATAATTCAATGTTTTTGAGAAGCTGACACCAAAGCGACATTTCATACAGATTGTTCCATCACCAGCTTCTTTCCGGCAGAGAAGATCTAATCTCAGCATCTTCTGATCCTTTTCTATAGTTCATTACTTTCTAATCACTTCTAGCCCTTATCGAAAAGAAGCTCTGAGCCACTCTGACTGGAACAAATCCATAAATCAAAGTAAGAGAGAGGTTTAGCAGAATGCCTTCCCTTTCAGAAAAACTACAGGGTGTGAAATCTCTCTCTCTCTCTCTCTCACTCTCTCTCTCTCTCTCTCTCTCTCTCTCTCTGTGTGTGTGTGTGTGTGTGTGTGTGTGTGTGTCTGCATGTGGGTGTGAACCTCCAGTATTCAGAAATAGAGTTCTGAAAACATTCAGTCGGACTCAGACCTTATAAATAAAGAATTTTCCAGCTTGCTGCTCTTCAGTTCTGGTTGACTTTGGGCTTCACTTCCCACACTCTCCAAGTCAACCACATGCTGGTTCAAGGTCTATGCAAATCAAAGTCCATCTAAGGAGCACCACGGTGGAAATCTATTGTGTTAGATTGAAGCAACACAGAAGTCACAGTAATAAATGAACAGATTGCAGGATTGTTTTTTGTTTGTTTGATGAGGCCACTCTAACTGAAAAGCAATTTTGAGTTTTTCAATTAACTGGCAAAGATACCCAAGAGGAATGGCAAAAGGGCTCCCCCTCCTTCCAATAAATTAAAGTTTTGAGAACGACTTTGGTACTCTAGTTAAGGCACCAGCCTAAAAAGTGGGAGACTGTGAGGTCTAGTCTTGCTTTAGCCAACTGGGTAAACTTGGGCAATGGCAAACCCTTCTGAAAAATCAGGAGACAGAACCAGAGACAGACAGACAGACAGACAGACAGACACACACAGAGAGAGAGAGAGAGAGAGAGAGAGAGAGAGAGAGAGAGAGAGAGAGAGAGAGAGAGAGAGAGAGAGAGAGAGAGAGAGAGAGAGAGAGAACCATGGCAACTGGGCTTTTTAATTTTTGTTTTTTCTCCTTTGAAAACATTTCACTTCTCATCCAAGAAGCTTCTTCAGTTCTAACTAACCCTGAGCTACAAAAATTCTCCTTGATGAGTTTCTTTTCTTCTCTTGAGGGTCACATTTCTGCCAGAATATTTTGTTGAGGCAACACTGCAGTTTAATAATGAAGTCAATGGAACTAATAATGGGTGGAAATGTTGGGGCTGGCATGCTCTTGGTTCTCCTCTCAAAACCTAAATCCTTTTCTCTCTCTTTCCACCTTTTCTTACCAGGTACCTCACCTACGGTACTCTTTTGCACCTAACCTGAGGAAGAGAGTGAAATTAAGTTGAAAACCACCCTGGTTTAGGGGAGAAAATGGGTGATTTGTTGCACTTTTCAACCCATCCTTTTGCAACTCCCTCTGACCACCCAGTTCTTTTGAAATCTGGGTGAATCTCTAGAATTCTAGCAACCAAGAAATGTGATCTCAGTAACCTCAAGTCTGGCTATGGAAATTTTAGAAAGCTCTTGGTTTTTTCTTTTATTACTTTATTTTTAAACCATGGAAGATGGTTTCTGTACTCTGCACCTTATTAATAACCTACATAAAGAATAAACTGCAGCACTTTAATTTCAATGTTTAATAGAATCAAGAAATAATTGCAACCATTGTGTGTCAACGAGATTTTTATTTTCCGTGGATTTTTTTAAAATATTTTTTGGGGGTTACTGAATCAGAGAAATTAAGGGATAATTAAACTGAAAGAAGGATCTTGTGTGCTATTTTTGTGAGGCTCAAGTACTTCCTTTCTATCCATCTCTTTCCCTTTAAAAGTTCTTCTCCTACTCATCCCTAACTATCAAGACAGTGTCTCTCAGATTTCGGTAGACAAAGATGGATTTGTTTAAGGGAAGAGGAAATTTGGTCTTGAAAACAAGCAGTATGCAGATTGTGTTGCTGGACATTTTAATTAGCTGTCCAACAGGTTTCTCCTAGCGAACCTTAACTGTTCTCAAAAAACCAAGCAAGATCAGAGCTAGAGAGGAGAAGGAGGAGAGGGAGAGGGAAGGAAGAGGAAGATGGAGTGGGGGGGGAAAGAGGAGAAAAAAAAGAAAAATAGGAGGAAGGAAGGAAGGAAGGAAGGAAGGAAGGAAGGAAGGAAGGAAGGAAGGAAGGAAGGAAGGAAGACCTGAATATGTCATTGCAGTCATTAGGAGGCATTAAACTTAACTTAAAGTGGACTTTACTACTATAGGGGTGCTATGATAGAAATCTCTGTCTTGGGATGAAAAATGGCCATTTCCAAAATATCATAGAACAAAAAGAGATGGATATATTTGCAGCTTCAGACAAACAATTAGCATCCTCCTCATTAAATCAAGACATGGTAACAAAGAAGAGCAAAGGCAATAAGGAGGCTCTGCCTTAATGTATCCACTGATAAATGAGATCCAAGGTAAACATGGCCAGCTTCCGAGATTCTGCAGCCAAATCCCTTGCTCACTGCAATAAACCTGCCTATTCTGACTCTAAGGATCTTGCTTTCTTGTTGTGTGCTGCAATAAAGAACCTGACATCAAGCCTAGAAACTGTCTACAGTACAGTAAAAAGCCAGGTGTACTTAAGGAGTCCCAGTACTTGGACAAACTCTAAACTGTGCATAAACTTTAGGCAATAGACTGTGGCGCTAAAAGCAAACCTGAGCAACCCAGGAAAGCTTCCATCACATGTTTGCTCTGTCTTATCTCACAATGCAGGAGAGAGCATCCAAGACCTCACAATTCAACCCTGAGCTGCAAATATTCTCTTCTATTGGTAAAAACTACTCAGTTGAGCAACTGGTCCAAACTCTCTTGGTGAACTCAATAGACAGGACAAGGCAGGACAAGAAGCAATGGAGGGAAACCAATCAAGGAGAGAAGCAACCTAGAACTAAAAGAGCCTTGGTGGAGCAGTGGGCTAATGCCTCCTTAAGTAACACCAGCTGCCTGCCATTAGTGCAGGTTCGAGTCCCACCAGGCTCAAGGTTGACTCAGCCTTCCATCCTTCCGAGGTAGGTAAAATGAGGACCCAGATTGTTGGGGGCAATTAAGCTGACTTTGTAATAATGCTGCTTGGGGTGTGTGTGAAAGCCCTAATAAGCAGGCATATACATAGAATGAAGGCTACTGCTAAGTTTGTAAGCCGCCCTGAGTCTTCGGAGAAGGGCGGGATATAAATGGGATTAAAATAAAAAATAAAATAAAACTAAGGAGAACTTTCCTAACAGTTAGAACAATCAACCAGTCTCCTGCTTGAGCAAGGGGTTAGACTAGAAGACCTCCAAGGTCCCTTCCAACTCTGGAAGGGACCTTCATAACATTCTGTTATGCTGTCAAGTCAGAACTTGTGACTTGGTCTTTGACAATTTTAAGAAGAGATTAGACAACTAATTGTCTGAAATGCTACAGAGTTTCCTGCTTGAGCAAGAGTTGGATTAGAAGACCTCCAAGACCTCCCTTCCAACTCTGTTATTCTGTCTTTCCAGTTCTCCTCCCATTTAAATGCTCTATTGCACTGGTTTTATTTTGAGTAGCAACTTATCCTTCACAGCCAATGCTCCTTTGGCATCATAGTAACCCCAAGCAGACATGATGTAGGGGGTAAGATGTTCTCCTGACACAAGATTTGGGTCAACACATGAAGATTTCTTGCATAGCAAGAAAGGTGAATCAGGACCAGAAAACCAAGATGGTGCTGAATTGTGGGTCAAGCTAAGTTATGAAAGCAACACTTCTAAAATTCGTGCTTTAATGAAGGATGCTGAACTAGCTAACACCAGCGGAGCGAGGAAAGTGGATTTTATGACTCATCTAAATTTACTCCTGGTTTAATCTCCTGATTCAGCCCTTTGATGCCCACCAGCGAGAAATGCATTCTGCTTTCTCCAGCTGGCTATCTTTCCACTAGCACCGAGCTGTGACTTTCATTCCACTTTTTGCTTATTTGTGCTTTCTTAAAAAAAAAAAAGCTTTTTGCTGAGTGCATGAAATGTGAGCACATGAGTCAGCACTGCGAATCTACAAATCATAACTCTGCCAGAAGGACGTTTCCAAATTCAGGAATACAAAAATGTTAAATGCGTTTGTTTTGCTGGGTTATGATTTTTTTCTTTTTCCTTTTTATCTAGAGGCTTTAAAGTCTGGGAAATCAGGCGGTGTACAAATGTTTGCAATAAAAATGTAATAAATAATGAATAAATGCACTAACGAAAATGTTCACAGGCCCTTGAAACAAAGCTCCTTTCTTTAAAAATCATTTATTTTCAACATTTTATGTGGTTTACTCAAAAAATCTCTGCATAGCTTAAGAAGGAAGGTTGTACAAGTAGTCCTCAACTTATAGCAGTTCGCTTAGTGACCATTCAGAATTACAACAGCACTGTAAAAATTGACTTGTGACTCTTTTTCACACTTATGACCATTGCAGCATCCCCATGGTGACATTATTTACATCCAATGCTTGACAACTGATTCACATTTATGACAGTTGCAGTGTCCTAGGTCATGCGATCCCCTTTTGCGACCTTCTGACAAGCGGGTTATTAATTTAACAGCTGCAGTGATTCAGTTAACTACTGTGGCAAGAAAAGTCGTAAAACGGCACAAAACAAATTTCTCACTTAGCAATATAAATTTTCGGCACAATTGTGGTTGTAAGTTGAGGACTTTACCTGTAGAGGCTCCTTTGAAAATGTTGTGTTGACCATATTCTAAAAACAGAATGGCAACTGACCTGGAATGAATATATCACATAAACTGCTTGTGAGTTGGCACAACTGAGTTTCGTTTTCTTCCCGGATATGTGTTCATGACAATTGTCCAAACTGACCCCCCAAAATGGAATTGAAATCCGTATGTCTTGAAGCTGACAAGTTTGTGAAACACCGTGCTAGCATGAGATTGCTTGTGAGGGGGTTAAGGGGTAATCTACATTTCCTATCTCTGGGACCCTTCTTATTTATCACTTTACAGCTGTATGCTGGCTGGGGAATTCAGGCGTTAAAGTTACCAAGGTTGAGAAACAGGGTGCTACAACATCAGCTCATTTATTATAAGCTTACATGCCCGGCTTACATCTGGGCCAGCTAAGCTCCATAGACACACACACTAAAATGTGAGGGTGGTACACGTACATCGTTTAAATTTACATTAAAATATGTTTGCCATGTTCTCAGCATGTCTGCTGTGCTATGCTCAAACAAATTAACCACATGATGACTTAACGAGATCATTCAATCTGTCAAATCAGTACTTGGATTTCTACAGCACACTGAACCACAAACTACAAAACCCAGTGGTGTCTTCAAGGCCCTCAAAACAGGCAATAGGGCAGTTGTCACATCACAGTTGAATCCTCGCCTCTTTGTACCTGTGTGCAAGGTGAGTGCATGGACAAAAGGGTGGGGCTTGGGCTGCAATACCATCTTACATACATACCAACACACACACACACACGTACCGGTGACTCAAACTTAATTTCACCTTGATGAATGCATTATGCAAACTCAACCAAATTATAGATTACTCCATGCTGGAATGGGGTTGTAATTTGATGGGTGTTTTTTTCTCCTTTTGAGATCTTGATGAACTTTGTTGTTCTTTGTTGTTGTTGTTGTTATGTACTATATTTTTTTAAGAACTCTGTTTTATTTCATTTTGCATTTCAACTATCCATTTTCAATCACTCATGGGAAAATGCTAAGGTTGCTTTTTTTTTCTCTTCAAAGTTTTACTCTGGATCCTTACAGCACCTTATCTTTTAAAGAGGAATCCAAACTTTGAACGAAGAACAGAAAGTGTACTAGTGAGTTATGGTTTTCTACTTATTCACAATAATTCTAAGAAAGGCCCTATCTTTTCGTGACTTGAAATATTACTGCAGATGTCTGGCAAGCTTGTTTTCGAAGATTCAGCACTAGCTACTTGAAAAAAGAAACTAGAAATACCACTTTCAGCCTTGATAGGATGGACAACAATTGTTGTTGTTAGTTGCGAAGTTGTGTCCGACCCATCACGACCCTATGGACAACGTTCCTCCAGGCCTTCCTATCCTCTACCATCTTCTGGAGTCCATTTAAGCTCACACCTACTGCTTCAGTGACTCCATCCAGCCACCTCATTCTCTGTCGTCCCCTTCTTCTCTTACCCTCAACCTTTCCCAGCATTAGGCTCTTCTCCAGTGAGTCCTTCCTTCTCATTAGGTGGCCAAAGTATTTGAGTTTTAGCTTCAGGATCTGGCCTTCTAAAGAGCAGTCAGGGTTGATCTCCTCTAGGACTGACCGGTTTGATCTGCCTTGCAGTCCAAGGGACTCACAGGAGTCTTCTCCAGCACCATAGTTCAAAGGCTTCAATTCTTTGGTACTGAGCCTTTCTTATGGTCCAGCTTTCACTGCCATACATTGCAACTGGAAAGACCATAGCCTTGACTATATGCACTTTTGTTGACAGGGTGATGTCTCTGCTTTTTAGTGTGCTGTCTAGATTTGCCATGGCTTTCCTCCCCAGGAGCAAGCATCTTTTAATTTCTTGGCTACAGTCCCCATCTGCAGTGATCTTGGAGCCCAGGAAAATAAAATCTGTCACTAGGACAACAATTACTTTCCTGCAAAAGATGTACTTTCCTTCCTTCCTCCCTCCCTTCCTTCCTTCCTTCCTTCTTCCCTCCCTCCCTCCCTCCCTCCCTTTCTTTTCAAATTCTTTTCCACTTTTCAAAGAACTGATGAAATATGCTCTTAATTTTCTGTAAAGTGAATGCGGTGACAGCCACTATGGGAAATCAGATGCCCAATAGGCAGTTGTAATTCATGTGGTTGTTTTCAGTGGTGCCATAACAAATCAGAATTTTCCCGGGAAGTTTCATTTGTGTTTGTCTGTTTGTGGTATGTGTTCTGTACCAGCCTGCTACCGGCCCTGCAGAAAAGGCAGGGACAACCCCTTTACAAACGGCAAGAGGCTGGAATTACGGCTTCCAAATTTATAGCTACAAAAACAAACAAGACACGAACCAAGAAACAGGAGCTTTAAGAAACACAAACTATCCAAGCGGTTGCCTTCAGCAAACCAGCCCTCCCCACACATTCCCCTTATATAGAGTTCAGGGCGTGGCTTCTCTCTGCCTCCTTCCGAGAAGCCCCATTGCCTTCCTAATTGACTGCCTCCTGCGTCGGGCGTCCTTGAACAGGGCCAGCTGTGGGTCATCTTCATCCACGCTGTCAGGCTCACACAGCTGGGTCTCCATGGTGACCAAGTGGGAGGGGCCTGGCTGAGGGCTCTCATCAGCAAGATCTTCAACCCCCTCAGCAAGGTCTTCAACACCCCCCTCCTCCTCCTCTGAGTCGTCCGACCCAACTGCCGAACCCACAGGCTGACCCTGAATCACAACAGTATGATATGCCCAGGATTATCCTACACTGTATCCCAGAGTCTAGCCTAGTCTAGCCATCCAAGAGCTTGAAGCAGAAATGTTATGATCAGAAGATGCTGCTGAATTTAAGCTCCAACCATCTTTCACCATTGGCCTCCTTGTCTTTGAATTGTTACAAGTTGTGGGTTGTCGACACCGAAAGGGTCTTCTCTCATGCGGTAACTGAAGAATGGTGGGAGAAGCATGGGGACAGAAAGAAGTCATTCATTTGTTTTTAGACATCGACTGTTTCATGCTATAAAAACTAAGACAATAAGTTAAAGGATAAAAGAGGGATACACCCAGAGAAAGAAAAAAGCAGAATAAATACTACAGGGAGGCTCACCAACCCCCTTCTAAAATAGTATTTATCTTCTATTTCTTGTTGCTGAAGAAGAAACAGAAACAACGGTTATCCTGCCATCATCATGCCAACATATTGTGTTTCAGCTCTGTTCCTCACAAACCTGACTTATGCCAGACGAGGACCACACTCACAATGTCCCCTAGTGCCAGAGGCAATGACTCTAGCCAAGAGTGAGTCTTTTGGGTGACGTCAGAATTAAATCTTGGAGCATCTTCCTAGTCAGTGATGAGATTCCAGATGCATTTTCTTATTGATGGATTGTATCCACACACTGCACATTCCTGGCCAAGCCAGCCTGTCATAATAAAAAGTCCACATCAATAATAATCAGCCCAGAAAGGAAAATCAACTGCCATAAAACATTAAAACAAGCAATTATCCCAAAAAGAAAACCAGAATAATCCATGTATTTTCATAAGAATCCAGGAAACCAACCCAAAACACACAACAATTAAAGAAGGCAAGAAATAGAGGAACAAGCTAACAAAGGAAAACACTGGAAGCCTTCCCAAGAAGGTCCCACTTATCATCTATGCCAAACTGGCCTTCTTCTCAGCCATTACACATGTTAAGAATAAAAGAATGACACAGTTGGAAGGGATCTTGGAGGCCTTCTAGTCTAATTCCCTGCTCAGGCAGGAGACCCTATTCCACTCCAGACAAATCGCTGTCCAATCTCTTCTTAATAACCTCCAGTTATGGAACTCCCACAACTTCTGAAGGCAAATTGTTCCACTGTTCTATCTGTCCGGAAGTTTGTCCTAGGTTGCTTCTCTCTTTGATTAGTTTCCATCCATTGCTTCTTGTCCTGCCTTTGGGTGCTTTGGTTTATTCCCTCTTCTTTGCGACAACGCCTGAAATATTAGAAGATTGCCGTCATGTCAACTCCTAGTCCTTCTCTTCATTAAACCAAACATACACGGTTCTTGGATGAAGAAGACCTTGGATAAAGTTAGAATTTTCCAGGAAACAGAATAAAAGGAAAGGTGTTCCTTCAAGTAGGCAAGGCCCAGAGGAATTTGATGTAATAACAATCGCCTTGAATTTAAGTCAGACGTTTACTGGAAACTACTGCAATTTAGTCAGTAGAGATGTCACATAAACCTGTTGGACAGAAGCCTGGAAACTACATTTTAGATCTTTTGCAGTTCCAGTGTTCTCTTCAAGGATACCTCTACGTACACTGCATCACAATAACCTAAATTGACTATCATTGGCTATAATCGACATATGGCTATGTTTCTCCTCAGCACATTGATTGTTCCAGCTCCATATCTGACAATGAACTCCCCCAGCAGTTTGATGTGGATAATGGAAAAAACTCTTGAAGGAGTAGGGATCCCAGAGGAACACTAAATAATGACTTCTGTTTTGGCTAGCAACTGTCTCCAAATGACCCTACTTGAAATCATCATCATCATCATCATCATCATCATAATTTGGAAAGGACCTTGGAGGTCATCTAGTCCAACCCACTGCTCAGGCAGGAAACCTTATACCATTTCAGACAAATGGCTGTCCAGTCTCTTCTTAAAAACTTCCAGTGTTGGAGCATTCACAGCTTCTGGAGGCAGGTTGTTCCACTGGTTAATTGTTCTAACTGTCAGGAAGTTTCTCCTTAGTCCTAGGTTGCTTCTCTCCTTGACTAGTTTCCATCCATTGCTTCTTGTCCTGCTTTCAGGTGCTTTGGAGAATAGCTTGACCCCCTCTTCTTTGTGGCAGCCCCTGAGATATTGGAACACTGCTATCAAGTCACCCCTCACCCTTCTCTTCGTTAAACTACACATACCCAGTTCCAGCAACCGTTCCCTATATGTTTTAGCCTCCAGTCCCCTGATCATCTTTGTTGCTCTTCTCTGTACTCTTTCTAGAGTCTCAATATCTTTTTTACATCGTGGTGACCAAAACTGGATGCAGTATTCTAGGTGTGGCCTTACCAAGGCATTGTAAAGTGGTATTAGTACTTCACGTGATCTTGATTCTATCCCTCTGTTAATGCAGCCTAGCACTGTGTTGGCTTTTTTGGCAGCTGCAGCACACTGCTGGCTCCCAGGAGCGTCATAGTCAACAATATCAAAAGCCTTGGAGGTCAAGAAGGTCAAGAAGAATCAAGAAGGTCATACTTCCTCTTTCAATTTTCTGACACTCATCAGGCCAACCAAAATGGTCCCAACAGCATGCCCTGAAGCCATTAAGAAATGTGCCCAAAGAATTTGCCATCTCTAAGGATGCCTACCCAACTATGGGAAGTTAGAAACCAACCTGCAGTTGCCTATCTCCAAGGAATCAGGCTTCTTCAGAAAGATCTAATAATTGCCTCTTTTAAATAAGGATACATCCCATCCTCCATAACGAGGTATTTATGAAGGCATTGGGCAGTCCTGTACTTCCAGCTTACCCCATCCCTTTCTGGAGGGAGAGGCGCATGAGATCATCCTCATTCCAACCTAACAATTATTTATTTTATTTTATTTAGTTATATTTATATACCGCCCTATTCCCTGAGGACTCAGGGCGGTTTACAGGGAATTAAAAATCCAAAATACAAAAATTAAGAACCAAATTAGAAAATATTAAATTGACCCTGTACTCAATTAAAAAGAACCCCAAATTAAAAATTTCTCCTCAGTCTGGGCCCGAGAGCTCGAAGAGCCAGGTCTTCAGGCCCCGGCGGAATGATCGGAGGTCAGGGGCAGTTCTCAGCTCCACCGGCAGCTGGTTCCAGAGGGCAGACGCTCCCACCGAGAAGGCCCTATCCCTGGGTGTCACCCACTGGCAATCTCTTACCGGCGGGACCCTGAGCAGACCCTCCCTGTGGGAGCGCACTGGGCGAAGGGCATTTGATGCCGGCAGCAGGTGTTCCCTAAGATATCCCGGACCCAGGCCATGTAGGGCTTTATAGGTGATAACCAGCACCTTGAATTTCACCCGGAGGGCAACCGGAAGCCAATGCAGCTCACGGAGTAGAGGTGTTACATGGGAGTATCGGGAAACCCCCATTACAACTCGCGCGGCCGCATTCTGCACCAGTTGAAGCCTCCGAGTGGTCTTCAAGGGCAGCCCCATGTAGAGAGCGTTACAGTAGTCCAAACGGGAGGTCACAAGTGCGTGAGTAACTGTGCGTAGGGCGTCTCGGTCCAGATAGGGACGCAACTGGCGCACCAGGCGAACCTGAGCAAAAGCCCCCCTGGTCACGGCTCCTATATGGTCTTCGAAATTGAGCCGTGAATCCAGGAGGACGCCCAAGTTGCGAGCCCTATCGACGGGGGTAACACCTCACCCCCCATCATTAAGGATGGAATAACTTGGTTAACCTGAGATGCCGATATGCACAGCCACTCAGTCTTGGCGGGATTGAGACGAAGCCTGTTTCTCCCCATCCAGACCTGAACCGCCTCCAGGCACCGGGACATCACGGAGAGGGCATCACTGGGTTGGTTCGGGGTGGAAAGAAAAAGTTGGGTATCATCAGCGTATTGATGATACCCCACCCCAAAACCACGAATGATCTCGCCCAGCGGCTTCATATAGATGTTGAACAGGAGAGGCGAGAGAACCGACCCCTGAGGAACTCCACAAATGAGAGACCTCGGGGCGGATCTCTGCCCTCCTGTCAACACCGACTGCGAGCGGCCCTGGAGGTAGGAGGAGAACCACCGTAGAACGGTGCCTCCCACTCCCAGCCCCCTGAGACGCCGCAGTAGGATACCATGGTCGATGGTATCGAACGCCGCTGAGAGATCTAATAGGACCAGGACAGAGGAGCAACCCCTGTCCCTAGCCCTCCAGAGATCATTCACCAGCGCGACCAATGCCGTCTCCGTGCTGTGTCTGGGCCTGAAGCCCGATTGGTACGGGTCCAGATAATCAGTTTCCTCCAGGAACAGAGGGAGCTGATGCGCCACCACGCTCTCAACAACCTTCGCCAGAAAGCGAAGGTTGGAGACTGGACGGTAGTTGTTTAAAACAGCCGGGTCCAAAGCAGGCTTCTTGAGGAGGGGCCTCACCACTGCCTCCTTCAAGGCGGCAGGAAAGACACCCTCCTTCAAGGAAGCAGTTATTACTGCATGGAACCAGCCTCGTGTTCCTTCCCGAGCCACATAAGCTAGCCAGGAGGGGCACGGATTCAACAAACAGGTGGTGGTGCTCAGTCTCCCCATGATCCTGTCCACATCATCAGGGGAAACAGGGTCGAACTCATTCCAGATAACATGCTCAAGACCGCCCGATTCCTCCACATTAGACTCTGCCCAGTCAGAGTCCAAGCCGGTCCGGATCTGAGCGATTTTGTCCGCCAGATGATGACTAAACTCCTTGGCTCGTCCCTGCAAGGGATCCTCTCTCACCTCCTGATTAAGGAGGGAGCGAGTCACCCTAAACAGGGCAGCCGGGCGATTATCTGCGGACGCGATAAAGGCGGCAAAGTAGTTAGACTTCGCTGTCCTTATCGCCGCAAGATAAGACCTTATAAAGGTTCTTAACTGCAATCGGTCGGATTCGGATCGGCTGGATCTCCAACCGCTCTCTAGACCTCATCTCCGCCGCTTCATCTCCCGGAGCTCCACAGAGAACCATGGGGCCCAACGGGATCTGCGTCGGGTCAGAGGTCGCATGGGTACAACGCAGTCGAGTGCCCTGGTGGCTGCCGTTTCCCAGGCCTCCACCAGGGCATCGACTGGGCTGTGGGTAAGGGTGATAGGTATAGGCCCAAGCGCCCTCTGGAACCGATCTGGGTCCATTAGGCGCCTGGGGCAGAACCACCTGGTCGGCTCCGCCGCCCAGCGGCGGGGGATGGCATGACGGAAAACCAGCCTCAGGAGGTGATGATCTGACCATGACAGAGGGGTGATGGATGGAGAACCCCCTCCCAGATCATCCAACCACTGTCCAGACAGGAACACAAGGTCGAGAGTGTGACCCCCCTCATGAGTCTTTCTTTCTTTCTTTCTTTCTTTCTTTCTTTCTTTCTTTCTTTCTTTCTTTCTTTCTTTCTTTCTTTCTTTCTTTCCTTCCTTCCTTCCTTCCTTCCTTCCTTCCTTCCTTCCTTCCTTCCACAGGCAAGAGGCAATGAGAAGGGAAGAGAAATAAGCAGGTAAATAAACCACTCAGGGGCTATACTGAATATCAAGCCATGTTTGTAACCAAAAGAATGGAAGAAATGAAGGGGGTTTCTTAAGCTGATTTCATTTCCAGCCAATTAACGCACAGGAAACCAGCTGCTGAAGGCTGCCGTGTGAAAAAGGCCTCTAATTCTTCTCAACAGGAATAAAGTCTTCCTGGGTTAGATTAAGATGCCATTTGCCTGAAGAATAATATGCCTCCCTGGCCCATTACATCTCTGCTTACTTTCAGCTATTCCAGTTAAGCCATGAAAGAAGTTTCCTGGTTGTAATTATTATTTTAAAAAGGAGGAGGAGGAGACAAGAGTGTCCTAAGATATGGTTAAGAAAGTCAAAACGGTAGTCCCGGTGATGTGACCAAAAGTTCACCTTTTGTATATTTATTTCCTGCCTTTATTGCTTTGATAAATAACTCAAGTAGGCTAATGCAACTAATACTCTTCACTTCCTGTTTTGCCCACAACAACCGTCTAGTGAGAGGAGCTGGGCTGAGAGACAGCGACTGGCCCAAAGTCACCCGGCCAGTTTTCATGTTTATCACATCGGCCATGACAGTAGAGGAAGTCCTCAACTTACGACCACATTAGGGATCACACCTTCTCTTGCTAAGCAAGGCGGTCTTAAGTCAGTTGCACCCAATTTTGCAGCTTCTTTTGCCACCGTTGTTAAGGGACGCATGCAATCATGCAACATTGAATCTGGCTTCCCCCATTAACTTTGCTTGTCAGAAGCCAGCTGGGAAGGTCAGAAATAGAGATCACGTGACCCCAGGATGCTGCAGCTGTTGCAAATACATGCCAGTTGCCAAGACCCTGAATTCTGATCACATGACTATGGAGATGCTGCAGCTGTCGTTAAGGGCGAAATCTGGTTGTAAGTTGCTTTTTTCAGTTCCACTGTAACTTTGAGAAGTCACTAAACAAATGAATAATAATAATAATAATAATAATAATAATAATAATAATAATAATAATAATAATAATAATAATAATAATAATAATAATAATAATAATAATAAGAAGAAGAAGAAGAAGAAGAAGAAGAAGAAGAAGAAGAAGAAGAAGAAGAAGAAGAAGAAGAAGAAGTTGGAAGAGACCTTGTAGGTCATCTAATCCAACCCCCTGCTCAGGGAGGAAACTCTATACCATTTCAGACAAATGGCTGTCCAGTCTCTTCTTAAAAACTTCCAGTGTTGGAGCATTCACAGCTTCTGGAGGCAGATTGTTCCACTGATCAATTGTTCTCACTGACAGGAAATTTCTCCTTACTTCTAGGTTGCTTCTCTCCTTGACTAGTTTCCATCCGTTGCTTCTTGTCCTGCCTTCAGGTGCTTTGGAGAATAGCTTGACTCCCTTTTCTTTGTGGCAGCCCCTGAGATATTGGAACACTGCTATCATGTTACCCCTTGTCCTTCTCTTCATTAAACTAGACATACCCAATTCTAGCAACCGTTTTTTATGTGTTTTAGCCTCCAGTCCCCTGATCATCTTTGTTGCTCTTCTCTGTACTCTTTCTAGAGCCTCAACATCTTTTTTACATCGTGGTGACCAAAACTGGATGCAGTATTCCAAGTGTGGCCTTACCAAGGCATTGTAAAGTGGTATTAACACTGCACATGATTTTGATTCTATCCCTCTGTTAATGCAGCCTAGCACTGTGTTGGCTTTTTTGGCAGCTGCAGCACACTGCTGGCTCATATTTAAGTGATTGTCCACTAGAACTCCAAGATCCCTCTCACAGTTGCTACTATTGAGCAAGGTACCCCCTATACTATACCTGTAAGTCGAGGATGTGTGATGGAAGCTCCATCTGTTTTTGACACACATAAAAACCGGAAGAGCTTTCCTTATATCACTGAGGCCTTCACCTTGAGATTTTTATTTTTATTTATTTATTTTATTTATTTTTATTTTTATTCCATTTATATCCCGCCCTTCTCCGAAGACTCAGGGCGGCTTACAAGCTTAGCAGTAGCCTTCATTCTATGTATATGCCTGACCAAGTGAAGAAAAATGTGGAATGAGGACAGATGAGAAAGATGTCTGCATAAAATATTCCTGTCCAGAAACCAAATGGGAGATACAATCTGTACAATAGAAGTACAATACATCTCATCCTAATGAGTGGACATGACCAAATTAATTCCTTCTAATTGTTATTGGAGATCATTGCCCATTTCCTCCTGTTCTTTCTTTTTCTGTTTTTTCTCTTTAATTGGACTTCAGAAAACAAGGTTGTTATCTGTAAGTAGGACACACAATGGCCATCTTACTGATTGGCTAGAGAAACACACATTAAAATGGCCAAACAAGCCAAGATATAACACTTGGTAGAGCAGCGGGCTAATGCCTCCTTAAGTAACACCAGCTACCTGCAATTAGTGCAGGTTCGCGTCCCTCCAGGCTCAAGGTTGACTCAGCCTTCCATCCTTCCGAGATAGGTAAAATGAGGACCCAGATTGTTGGGGGCAATAAGCTGACTTTGTAATAATGCCGCTTTGGGGGGGGGGCGAAAGCCCTAATAAGCAGGCATATACATAGAATGAAGCACATTGATTTGTGCTTTAGATTGTAAGCCGCCCTGAGTCTTCGGAGAAGGGCAGGATATAAATGGGATTAAAAAAAAACTTGACCTTCGAGAAACGTTCTCTCATCAAACGACAGTACAGCGTTTCCCAACTTGGAAATTTTAAGAGATGTGGACCTAAAGCTCTCAGAATTCCCAAACTAGCTGGGGAATTCTGGGAGTTGAAGTCCACATGTCTTAAAGTTCCTGTAGAAGAAGGGCAGGCAGAGCCTGGGGGTGGAATCAAGCAAGGAATCAACCTAGAATCATTATGTTCCCATAAATGGTCTAACTCCTCTTGAATTCTGTTGGTCTTATCTAGTATCAATTTAGTGCTGACCATTATTTGACTAGATTCTTGTATATGAGCATGAGCAACAGATCATCTTAACTGCAGCTCTATGTGTGGTCCCAGTTCTTCCCGCCTGACAGTTCTCAAGGTTGAGAACCATTAGTAAAGGTAAAGTTTCCCCCGCACATGCATGCTAGTCATTTCCAACTCTAGGGGCCGGTGCTCATCTCTGTTTCAAAGCCGAAGAGCCAGCGCTTGTCCGAGGACGTCTCCATGGTCATGTGGCCGGCATGACTAGACACCAAAGGCACACGGAACACTGTTACCTTCCCACCCTATTTTTCTACTTGCATTTTTACGTGCTTTCGAACTGCTAGGTTGGCAGAAGCTGGGACAAGTAACAGGCGCTCGCTCTGTTACGCGGCACTCGGGATTCGACCCGCCAAACTGCCGACCTTCTGATCGACAAGCTCAGCGTCCTAACCCACTGAGCCACCGCGTCCCTATTGAGAAACATTGCTTTAGTGCAAAAAGGACAAATGAAATTATGGGGAATAAGGAAGAAAACATGACCTGGCAGGGACACGAGTGAAGATATTTTTAACATGGATTGTATGTTACACCATACACATAACAAAGAAGCAGGGCTAGTTTGACTTTTCTAATCTCCCACCCGAAATCCCACAGAGATGTCTATGTCCTCAGCCTCCCCTTTCTCTAGCAAATAAATATCAGGAAGTCTCTCTCTAGCGGTTAAGATGTTTTGTGTATGGTTGAATCTGGAGAAGCAAATCTTCGCTGCGAAAAAGAAGGTCCTTAGGGATAAGTGAAGTAGCTTTCGAAATCTAGACTACTCTAAGAGCAAAAGTAAAGATTAATAGACCCTTGTGAGAACATCAGGGGATTTTAACAAGAAAGAAAGAAATATCTGTTAGTGCTTGAAAAAGGCTTGAACCACTCAGTTTTCAACAAGGAGATAAAACAGGAAATCGGGGACAGGGGAAAACATCAGTGTTTAATTTAATCATTACTGCTTCCTTTGGGCTCAAAGGCAAAGCCATATGGCCATCAGAAAAAAAAAACATTTACATGCGAGGAACATAAAAGGGAAGGAGAAGCAATACAGGTAATCCTCGATTTATGATCACAATTGAGTCCAAAATTTCCATTGCTGGGCAAGACAGTTGTTAAGTGAATTTTGCCCCATTTTATGACCTTTCTTGCCACAGTTGTTAAGTGAATCACCGCAGTTGTTAAATTAGTTACATGGTTGTAAAGTGGATCTGGTTTTTCCCATTGTCTTTGCTTGTCAAAAGGTCACAAAAGGTGACCGCATGACCCCGGGACACTGCAGCTATCATAAATATGAGGCAGTTGCCAAGCATCGAATTCGATCATGTGACCATGGGAGTGCTGCAACGGTCGTGTGAAAAGTGGTCATGTCCGTTTTTTTCAGTTCTGTTGTAACTTCAAACAGTCACTGAATGAATGGCTGTAAATTGAGGACTTCCTGTACAGCGAATGGTTCAGATAAGTGGGGATCTATAGGCTGAGTTCTGTGTAAGCTACTCTCTAAAGCAGGGGTGTCAAACTCAATTCCATTGAGGGCCGCATCAGCATTGCGGTTGCCCTCAGGGGGCCGCATGGGTATGGCCAGGGTGGGCGTGGCCTACTGGGTGGGCGTGGCTAGAGTGCATATGGCCTACTGGGTGGGTGTGGCCAGCTCTACATCGTTCGCATCAAGGGTGCCTGTGGGGGCCTGGGCAGGTGTGGGACAGATCTGAGGGTCTCTGGCAGAAGGAGGGTCTCTGGGCCAGGGCCAAGGCAGTGGGGGCCGTTCCCTCACTGTTTCCAGGATGGCTTCGTGGGCCACATGAAACCACTTTGCGGGCCGGATCTGGCCCCCGGGCCTTGTGTTTGACATGTCTGCTCTAAAGAACTAAAGAACAGGGAGGGAAAAGAAGAGATTGAAGAAAAAGAAGGAGATGAGCTGCACGGAAACCCAACATTTAAATCTGCCCATTATGAAAAACAAACTTTAGGCCACTTCACTGAAGTAGATTTTTAAGGAAACATGAAAGGCCAATAAGCTCAGCAGAAGAGAATGTGAATGTAGTATCCTTTGTGAGTTGTATGATTTTCTGCTGAAAAATTCACAGATGAATTTTAAAATCACCGAGGATCAAAGTTTTTGGCTCGGAGGCAAAATCTCATATGATTATCTAGCGCAGTGCTTTTCAACTTTGGCAACTTCAAGACAGGTGAAGATCCAGTCCCAGAATTGGGAGCAAACTGAAGATGTCCCCCCACCCCCCCGATTGGAAACGAAACGTTTGCAACCAAATCACCAAGCTTGGAGATCAAACCAACATCCCAACTACCAACCCAAGCTAATAATATTCAAGCACATCTCAACTCCCAGAATTCCCCAGCCAGCATGTTTTAAAGACGTTAAAGGTGTTGATCAACACCTTGAATTGGGCACAGAAGGAGATCAGTAACCAGTGCACTTTCACAATCCTGCATTCTGAACCTGAATTAGCGGCAGCAAGGACGAGGGAGACACATCTTCATTCAACAGCCTTTATTTCTCATAGCCCGGACAAAACAGAACGGTACAAACATGCCTTATATAGGCAGCTGTCAAACGGGACAGCAAATCAGGTGCGGGTGTTTTTCCCGCCGAGGGATCGTGTGCCAATAGTCAGCTGGGAGTTTTGACATTTCCCCAGTGATAGCGCAAGCGCGTTAGCTGGGGGAATCCCGTCAGCTAGATTTGGCGGGCAGTCGGCATTTTTTTTTTTTAATTTTTTATTAAATTTATTATTTAAAAACATTGGACACAGTACCAGCGAGCTGACAAACCTTTTTGTCTACAATGTTTAAATATATATATATATACATGTATATATGTACATCAAAAATACACTTAAATACACTTAGATTACAAATCGGTGCAATACCACAATATTTAAAACAGTGAGCTAGTCTGTAAAACCTAATAGAGACCTTTCTTTTTATCCATCCAAAGATACAATTTGTTCCAAATTCTATAATAGTCTGATTGATCTTTATTCTTTAATTCCAAAGTTAATTTGTCCATTTCAGCGCAATCCCAAATTTTCCTAATAACCTCTTTTTGTCCTGGGATCTCATTCTTTTTCCATTTTTGCGCAAATGATATTCTAGCTGCTGTGATAATATGGATCGTTAAGTATAGCACATCTTTAGGATATTTCTCTTTCGTGATTCCCAACAAGAAAAGTTCTGGACTAAACTCCAGATCTTGTTTCAATATTTCTTTCAGCCAAATCCAAATCATTCTCCAAAATTTTTGTGTTTTACTGCAAGACCACCACGTGTGGAAGTATGTGCCTATCTCTTCAGAACACTTCCAACATTTGGGAGATGCTGTTGTGTACATTTTTGCTAAGCGGGCTGGGGGAAGATGCCATCGGTAAAACATTTTAAATAAATTTTCTTTATACGATGAGGCCAGTGTTATCCTATTATTCCTATCCCAAATTGTTTGCCAAGTATCTAGGTCGATGTTATGTCCTAAATTGTTAGCCCAGATCAACATGGGGTCTTTCACTTGCTCTTCAAACAGCTTATATCCCAAAAGTAATTTATAAAAATTCCTTATTTGTTTAGAGTCCGGTCCCAATAATATTTTGTCCAATGCTGTTTCAGAGGTATATATCCCCCATTCATTTTTATCCTTCCTAAATCTCGATTGGATTTGTAAGTAGGCCCACCAATCGAGTTTTATACCTTGTAATTCTAGTTCATTCCTAAGTTTCAATTCCCCCTCCTCATTCAGAATATCCTTGTATGAGATTATGTTACCCAAATCAAACAGATTTGGGTAAACTATCGCTTCAAGGGTGGATAGCCAGACCGGTAGTTTGGTGTAATTGTGAGATCTAATTTTTTTCCAAGTATTGAGTAGCGCTTGCCTGATCCGGTGTCTTTGAAAATGCGAGAAAAGACCTTGTTTCTCCGTCCATAGGAAGGCATGCCAGCCATATTGCAAATCGTGACCCTCTAAAGTTAATAGTCTTCTATTTCTCAAGATTACCCATTCTCTAATCCAGCTCAGGGCCGCGGCGTGGTAATATAATTCCCAGTCTGGCAATCCAAAACCCCCATTTTCCTTCGTGTCTTGTAAATATTTCAATTTAATTCTTGGTTTTTTCCCCTGCCAAATAAAATTTAGTGATAATTTATCCAAATTTCGAAAAAATTTAGAGTCGAGTTGAATTGGGATATTCTGAAACAGAAACAGGATTTTAGGCAGAATATTCATCTTAATGACAGCGATTCTTCCCAATAATGAGAGTTTTAGGTTTCCCCATCTTTCCAGGTCACCTTTTATTTGATTCACTACACTATCATAATTATCCTTTTTGAGTGAAGTGCATCTAGCCGTAATGTTAATCCCTAAATATTTTATTTTCTTGACTATTTCTATATCCGTGATTTCAGCCAGATTACCTTTTTGTTTATTGGTCATATTTTTAACAATCATCTTGGTCTTATTTCTATTTATTCGCAGTCCGGCAACCTCACCATATTTAGATAATTCTTCCAATAGCTTTGGTCCCGTCTGACATGGATCCTCCATAATAAAAACTAGATCGTCCGCGAAAGCTTGCAATTTAAAGGTTTCCTTTTTAATGGTTAATCCTTTTATCTTTGGGTCGTTTCTTATAGTTCTCGTTAATACTTCAAGAGTCAATACAAACAGCAACGGTGATAAGGGGCAGCCTTGCCGTGTTCCCTTTTGAATTTGAAACTTGCTAGATGCTTCCCCATTAATAATTATTTTTGCTTCCTGATTGTCATAAATTGCCCTAATTATATTTATAAATTTTTCTCCCATATTCATAAAGCTAAGCTGTTGGCACAAAAAAGACCATTTAACATTGTCAAATGCCTTTTGGGCGTCTAAGAAAAGTAATGCCATCTGTTGTTCGCTATGTAATTCATAGTACTCCAATGTATCTAATATTATTCTAATGTTGTGCTTAGTGTGTCTCTTAGCGAGAAAACCATTTTGATCTGCGTGTATGAAATCATTCAGAAATCGTTTCAATCGTTCCGCTATAATTGATGTAAATATCTTGTAGTCCGAGTTAAGAAGTGATATGGGTCTGTAATTTTGGATTAATGTATGGTCTGTGTTATCTTTCGGAATAAGGGTTATGTTTGCCTCTAGCCAGGATTTAGGCGTCCTTGCGCCTTCTAATACTGCGTTAAATACCTCCACTAGGGGTTGAGCTAGGATATTTTGTAATTCTTTATAAATCTCTGATGGAAGACCGTCGGGTCCCGATGCTTTATTATTCTTTTGTGCATTAATAGCTTTTATCACCTCAGATAGTCGAATTTCCTCGTTTAACATATTTCTGGTATCTTCTGTGACCTTAGGTAGTTTGGCTCTTTGAAAATATTCCTCCATTTTCTCCACACTTGCCTGGCTATCTTCTTTATATAAACGTTCATAAAATTCCTGGGCTATAATTTTTTTTTTTCCTCCTGGTGGAATATTCTCCCTTCCTCATCTCGTAGTTCGTGAATCCAGTTTTTCCCCTTTTGTTTTCCCAATTTGTATGCGAGCCACCGGCCCGGTTTATTTGCATTTTCAAAAAAATTTTGTTTCGTGTTTCTCAATTGTTGTGCCAATTTCTCTTTGTCTAGAATGTTAAGTTTGTGTTTAATCAGATCCATAGATTGCTTGATATTCTCTTTTTGTGGATCTTGTTGGAGTGTAACTTCTAAGCTCTTATATTCCTCTTCTAATCTTTCCCGTTGTTGTCTTTTCCCCTTATTTTTATATACCATATATGCCCTCGCTACCCCTCTCATCACTGCCTTAGCTGTATCCCAATTGTTTTGTACTGAGGTGTCTATAGCTTTATTTTCCTTAAAGAAAAAACTTAGTTCTCTCTCCATCTTAGATTTGAATTCGTCTTCTTTTAAAATTGCTCTTTGAAGCGTCCATCTGGATATTTTTTTGGAACCTTTCCAGATAAGTTTAATAGGATTGTGATCTGCCCAAGTACCTGTCGCTATATGTACCTCATCTATTTCTGAACTAATTTCTTTCGTCATCCACACCATGTCTATTCTAGACCATGAGTTATGTCGGTTGGAGTAATATGTATATTGTCTAGCCTTACGATTTCTTTCCCTCCAGACATCTTGGATATTTAGTTCCTCAGCCAAGTTAAGAAAAGATCTCGGTAGAGTTCTTCTCTTCTTTTTCCTAAGCGTCTTTCCCATATAATCCAAATTTATATCTAGGATAGCATTAAAATCTCCTATTAAACAAATCTCCTCATAATCAATGCTACATATCTTATTGTGAAGTGTTTTGAAAAATTGTTCTTGGTTATGGTTTGGGGCATATATCTCTACCATCATGACCTTCCTGTGATTTATTATAACCTCGACTATCAGTATTCTACCCTCTTTATCGTTATAAATTTGTTTTGCAGTCAATTTTGGGTTTACATATAGTGCCACTCCTCTCTTTTTCTTGTGTCGGTCTAAGGAAACGAATAGGTTCCCTATTCTTGGTTGTACTAACAAATATTTTTGTTGTTCCTTTATATGGACTTCTTGTATTGCCACGATATCCAATTGTTGGTGAATAAGCCTATTAAAAAATTTCCGCCTTTTCACTGGCGAATTCAATCCATTAATATTCACAGACATAATACTACACTCACCTCCCTTCATCTTACTTATTTCTGGTTTTTGTGGATCTCGTGATTCGGGGCTCTCTCTCTTCCTTGTCTCTAGTTCCATGTTTCTCTGTTAACTCACCGGATTTGTTCCTTCTATCCTCTGTAGCTAAGATCTTCCCATCCATTGCCACACGTATTGTATCTCTTTCTCTTACCTCCCTTCCATCTTGATCTTCTAAATCTACTTCCTCTTGGCTATGGAAGTGGCGTTTGTAAAAATCTTCTGCCTTCTCTATCGTGTCCAGTCTATGCCTTCTATCCTGCCACGTAACAAGAATACCCTCTGGAGTTAGCCATCTAAAGTTTACATTTTCTCTTATTAGTTTGGATGTTAAGAATTGATAGCCGCGTCTCAGATCCCTCATCCTTTTAGGTATCTGTTTAAGGATGGTGATTGGTTGGCCCCGAAATTCTAATGGTTCCTCTCTAGATCTATGCAGAAGCTCATCCCGAATTGATTTTTTAACTAACCTTACATGTACTTCTTTTGGGAGGTTGTGCCTTCTCGCATAATTAGTTTGGACCCTGTATGTTTCATCAATTTCCGCCAGCATTTCCTCCTTCCCTACACCGAGTGCCTTTGCCATCAGTTCTGCCATCATGACCAACAGATCTTCCCCTCTTTTTTCTTGAACATTCTGGAAGCGTAGATAATGAGCAGCCTTTTCTGCTTCCAGAAAAATGACCGTTGTTTCTAATTCCTTATTAGCCTGAAGGAGTGTTTCATTTAAATCATCTACTCTCTTTTCCTCTTTTTCCATTCTAGCTTCCATATCTTGAAGTCTTTGTTCATTTTTGACTAATTGCTGTTGAATCCCTTCAAATTTATCATCTATCGCTTGGATTTTCCCCTTTAATTCACCAGTGTCGTTTCTTATTTGGCCTATTTCTCTCTTCATCTCCTCGTGGTTTTTGGCCATTGCCTCGTGTAGGTTTTGCAAAAGGGCATGTAAATCTTTAAAGGAATTCGAGTTAGATCTTTCCCTTTGCAGCATATCCTCTATAGATTTCTGATTGGAGGGACTTGAGGCCATCCCCTGTCCCTGTGCTGCTGCCTTTTTGCCAGCGCTAGGCTTAGTTGCTCCCGAGATACTTGTCATGTTTCCCCAATTTTAACAGCGTTTTATCAATGTATAATACCCTGAGTCTTATATAAACCTTTTAACTCTATGACAAAAGATATATAAAACAGTTACCACCAGATACTTATTACCAACTAAGCAATTTATATAATAGAATTCTATAGTATGAATATAATCAAAGTCACGTTCTTCTTCTTTTTTTCCCCCCCCCCCGTTTCCGGCGCAGAAATTGGCACCTTTTCCGTCTTCCTCTGCTGTCAAAGACCAGTAGGTGTCCCACTAAACAAACCGCCAGTTACTAAATTGCTATATCAAATGGCCGCCCGTGACAAGTAGAGTAGAATTTCAAAAGTTTCAAAAGTTCACAAATTCAAAATTTACCAGGATAGACCAGACTAGACCAAGCTGATCGCTTTCCACGCCCGACAATCCAGAGTTCAGTCTCTAAGGCTCCAAAGCTCAGACTTTGACTTGTTGTAGCTTTTCTCCAGCTAGAATACAGTCATATAGTCTTCGGCTTTCTTTCCCTTGCTGTTTTTGCCAAACGCCTCCCTCCAGACTTCTATCGCCGCTTATTCCCTCTCCGTGAGGCTCCCACTTCGAACCAGTACCTCTTTCACAAGCGCTTCCTATTTAATATTCGGATACACTCTCCGTCAGCTCCGCTCTACCGTTGTCCCGCTGCTTACGTGCTAGCTCCGTCCCTCTGTCAGATCTTCATGTCGGCCATTACTGGCCTCCTTCTCCCCGGTTCGCTCGCATCAGACTTTCTCCGGATCTTCAACACGAACTGCCGCTCATGAAGGTTCTCCGGGCTGCCTGCAACTTTGGATGTCCCTACAGGACCTCCTGAAGCTCCGAAAAGCCCCCGCGAACACTGGGTGAGAGGTTGTGCGGGGAGAGAGCTCCGTTCACACAGCCGCCCGCTCTGACAGTTGGCTCCGCCCCCGGCAGTCGGCATTTTGACAGCTAGCTGCTGTCAGAGTTCGCAGCTGGGGCGCATGCGCCAGTTTGACAGTTAGCGGCTGCCGCTGTTTTGACAGCCCGCGGTTTTGACAGCTTGCGGCCAGGGCGCATGCACGGCATTTGACAGCTGTCAAACGGCCGCGTGTAGACGGTCTTGACAGGCCGCGGAGCACGACTGCGCATGAGTATTATGAGTATGCTGCACCCCTTCCCCCCCCTTGGTTTGAACACATAACTTTGAACTATACATTTGAAATGTCTTTACAAAGACAGGCGCGAGACCGTAGGCAAGGTTCAAGAGTTTATTCGGTTCAGCTCCCGGCAGCTGACTGTCAAAACAATCCGGGTTTATATAGGGAACTGTCAAACAACATAACCAATCAGGTAACAGTATTTTCCCCGCCGCTCGGAGAACGGCCAATCAACGAGCGGCACTTTGACAGCTCGGCGGCTGTCAGGGAATTCCTCTCAGCTGAGCGCTTAGCTCAGTTCGGAGGACCAAATTGTAAACTACGGATTTGACAGTTCCGGGAACTGTCAAATCTGGCGTGTGCGCGTTGGGCCCCGGCAGCCCTCTTGACAGCTGTCAACGGGAATGGCGGCCGGCGGGGCGGTGCGCATGCGTTGTTGCTTCGGGCGGCCATCTGACAGCTGTTAGCTGTCAAATGCCTGCCGGCCCGGCTTTTTACTCACGACTTGGAAACCCTTGGTTTCCAGATATGATTCACCCCCTTTCCCCCCCCTGAACAGGTATGTTATGCGTAACAACAATCGAACGTTTTAAACCAGTATTGTTAACAGGGTTTTTGGCAGATGGCGGGTTTCCCTTCCATTCAAAGTCCGCGAGGTATGCGGGGGGTCTTCTGGCTCGGCTGGACCGTCGGAGACAGGGGGTGCTTCCTTCAGGTTGCGAAGCTGGAGGTGTTATTTCTGGGTGGAATTCGGCAGGTCGTTGTGGGTCCTGGGGAGGGAAAAATTCATCGGGTCCGGGGATGTCGGCTGGTGCAGGCTCACCCAGAATCGGTTGCAGAGGGGAGTTGGGTAGTGACCTGGGTCAGAGCTGATCTGTGTGTCTGCGTTGCGTAAGTCCTGTCCCAGTGTCCACTGTGTATGATAACGGTCCTGTTTGGTCCAGGATAACCCCCTGAACCCACTTATCCCTTCCCCCATAATCTCGAGACCAAACATTTTGACCCCTGGAGAATGTTTTTGGCTGGGCGTTCGGTGTCAATTCGGCTGCCGGTCTGTCGGGGTGGAGTCTGTCGAGCCTTGTCACCAGGCGGCGACCCCATCGAAGTTCGGCCGGACTTTTGCCGGTGGAGGTGCAAGGTGTAGCATGGTGGGCTAAGAGAAATTGTGTCAAGCGACGGTGCCAGTTCCCCGTGATGATTCTTTTGAGGGCGTCTTTGGTGGTCCTCACCATAACCTCCGCAAGGCCGTTGGACGATGGGTGGAAGGGAGCCGATGTCGAGTGCCTAATACAATTGCTCCTCGTGAAGATCTGAAAGTCATGAGAAGTAAATTGAGGGCCATTGTCTGATATAATAACGTCGGGGAGACCGTGTGTTGCGAAGATTCCCCTGAGGGCTTGGATGGTTGCGGCAGACGTTGTGCTGTGAACCGGGAGAACCTCCAGCCATTTGGAATAACTGTCTACAACTATGAGGAAGACCTGCCCTTGGAAGGGTCCGGCATAATCAATGTGGATGCGGGACCAGGGGTTTTTTGTGAGTTCCCATTTGTGAATTGGAGCTCTGGGTTGGAGTGGGCGGGATTATTGGCACAAATAGCAACCAGCGATGTGTTTTTCTATGTCTTGGTCTATTCCCGGCCACCAGACGTAGCTGCGGGCCAGGGCTTTTGTTTTTACGATGCCAGGGTGGCCCTCATGTAATGTGTGCAGTACCTTTGGTCTGTGTTTGAATGGTACGATTACCCTGCACCCCCAGAGTAAACATCCCAAGTGTGACGTTAATTCATTTTGCCTAGAGAAATATGGCTGAAATTCTGTGCCTGGACAGGAGGTTTGCCAGCCAGTGTGTACCCATGCTAACACTCTGCTAAGTGTTTTGTCTTTGGAAGTTGCGGCAGCGATATCATTCGCTGTCAGTGGGCATTCCGGGAGTTCTTGAATAGCTAAGATGCTGCTTGCTGGGGCTGGGTCTGGTTCTGTGTGGGGTAGGGGTAATCTGCTGAGGCCATCAGCGTGACACATTTGGTGTCCTGGCTTGTATACTAGTTGGTAGGAATATGCTGCGAGGAATGTTGTCCAGCGCAACATCCTGGGGGATAAGATTTGGGGGTTTGACGGTCCCAGGTGAATAGTCCTAACAGTGGCTTGTGATCTGTGTAAATCACAAAGGGGCGGCCGTAAAGGTAATCGTGAAATTTTTTTATTCCCGTCACAATTGCCAGGGCTTCCTTATCTATTTGGGCATAGTTTCTTTCCATTTTGGAAAGAGTTCTGGAATAATATGCCACCGGGGCTTGGGTGCCGTTGCTGTCTAAATGGCTTAAAACTGCTCCGATCCCGTATGGGGATGCGTCGCAGGCTATGCAGAGAGGTTTGTCTTCTTTGTAGTGGGAAATAGTCGCGTTGCTGGAAAGCATTTGTTTAAGTGATTTGAAACTGTTTTCATGGGCTGTTGTCCACTGCCAGACTGCCCCTTTATCGAGCAGTCTGTGGAGGGGTTCTGCGATAGTTGCCTTCCCTGGTAGGAAGGCATGATAAAAATTTAAAAGTCCAAGGAAAGCTTGGAGCTCGGTTTTATTTTTTGGGGTAGGGGCGGCTTTGATAGCAAGGATTTTTGAGTTTGTGGGGTGGATTCCTTGCGAGTCAATTTTGTAGCCTAAGAAATCTGCGGATGGGACGCCTATGGAACATTTTTCACGTTTGAGTTTTAGCCCCGCTTTCCTAAATCTCAATAATACTTCTTGTAGCCTGTCTGCTAAGTTGTTTTCTGATTCCCCAGCGATGAGTATGTCATCGAAATAGGGGCAGACACCTGGGATTCCTTTTAAGGTTTTTTCCATGACTTCCTGGAAGATACCAGGAGCCACTGAGATGCCGAATTGGAGGCGGTTTACTTTGAAAGCGCCGCGGTGTGTGACAATGGTTTGGGCTTCAGCTGTTTCCTGGGTGACAGGTAGCTGAAGGAAGGCATGCGCCAAGTCGAGTTTGGCGAATATTGAGCTGGACCCTATCTCTGACAGCACGTCCCTGACTGCAGGTACTGGGTATGCATGGGGATTTAATGCGCGGTTTAGAGTTGCTTTATAATCCGCGCATATTCTCACATCCCCATTTGGTTTAACTGGTGTCACTATGGGAGTTTCCCAGGTTCCCCCGTCTGTTGGTTCTAGGACCCCAAGGCTGACTAAACGGTCTAATTCAGCCTCGATTTTTTGTTTCAGCGCAAAAGGGACCCTTCTTGCCTTGATGCGGATGGGACCTACCTCAGGTTTTAATTTGAGGTCTATAGGGGTGCCTGTATATTTGCCAAGCGTTCCGTCGAAAACGTCCGCGAACGCCTGGCAGACCTGTTCTAATGTTCGGGATTGTATGCGGTTGGTGCCCTCCAGGTGGATGCCCAGAGCCTCGAACCAGTCTAACCCGATGAGGGTGGTCCTGGGTGCCTCAGTGATCTGGATCGTTAAATGCCCAAGGAATTTTTTGTATTCTACTTTTACTTGTGCCTGCCCCTTTAACTGGATAGCGGCCCCTTGGAAATCTGCGAGGAGTATTTTGGAGGGCTGCAGGGGAATACGGCGTCTATTTTTAAAACCAATTTTTTGAGAGTGTCCCAAGACATTATTGAAACAGAGGAACCAGAGTCGACCTCCATTTCGCAGGGCACTCCTTGAATTTTAACCCAGATCTTAATTTTGGGTTGTAAATGGTGGATGGGCGAGATTTTTTGTTTGGCCTGAATGGACAATACTGAGGGCTGGGGAATTTCTTTGGCGGGGGAAGGGACCCTGGTCCTACCTGCCGGAATCTCCTCAAGCTCGTGGAGGGTTTCCCGGTTCAAACTGCGGCACGCGGAGCGAATGTGCCCGGTCTTCCCGCATCCATGGCACTTGGTGTTTCTGAAACGGCATGTGGCTCTGGCGTGAGCCCCGCCGCAGCTGGCACACTTCGGTTTTGGGCCTGTGGAGGTGGGTCTTGGGCCAGGACCGGCTGGCTTGAATGGCCTGCGGTTCTTCCCGTGGTCGGTGCTCATTTTGCTGAAGCGGGACATGATGTCGTCGACGCCGGTGTAGGTCTCTGGTTGCTCGCCGTCCGGTTCCCCGGTGTGGTGGACTGACCCGGCCGGGCTGCTTCTGAACACCGGGGAGCCCTCACGGTGGCTGTCTTCGTAGGCCATGATCTCTAATGTGAGTTGAGCGAGGTCCATCGTGGGTCTGGCTACCAATTTCCGCTGGAGCCGCTCGTTAGAGAGACCGGTGATAACCTGGTCTCTGATGCGGTCTTCCAGGTCGGGAAATTGGCACCTGCGGGCAGCGTGACGTACCCCAGCGATGAAGGCTGTGGTCGTTTCGCCCGGTTGCTGGCGGCGGCGGGCAAAATGGAGGCGCCAATACAGCTCGGACCGACGGGGCATGAAATGCTTGCTGAGGCGGTCGGTCAGCACGGCGTAAGGGACGGTCGCGATGGGGTCTGGGCTGCAGAGCCCTACGGCGATGTCGTAGACGGCGGGCCCGCTGAGACACAGGAGGGCTGCAGCCTTGTGGTGGTCCTCCGTTATCTTGTTGACTACGAGGTAGCCTTCAATTTGTCCCCAGTGCGACTCCCATCCCTCGGGATGGCGGACGTCGAACTCTCTAACGTGGCCTAAATTTGCCATGGGTCTGGGTCCTCAGTACTGTTCAAGCTGCCGAAGGGTTCCTTTGCCCTCAGAAGTGGCTTTCAGCAGTGACTTGTCAGCGAGAGGGATCGGAACTCCTTCGCGGTGACTAGCTCAGCAGGCAGCTCTATAGTACCGGCATCCCATCCTCGTCGCCAGGTGAAATGTCTTTACAAAGACAGGCGCGAGACCGTAGGCAAGGTTCAAGAGTTTATTCGGTTCAGCTCCCGGCAGCTGACTGTCAAAACAATCCGGGTTTATATAGGGAACTGTCAAACAACATAACCAATCAGGTAACAGTATTTTCCCCGCCGCTCGGAGAACAGCCAATCAACGAGCGGCACTTTGACAGCTCGGCGGCTGTCAGGGAATTCCTCTCAGCTGAGCGCTTAGCTCAGTTCAGAGGACCAAATTGTAAACTGCGGATTTGACAGTTCCGGGAACTGTCAAATCTGGCGCGTGCGCGTTGGGCCCCGGCAGCCCTCTTGACAGCTGTCAACGGGAATGGCGGCCGGCAGGGCGGTGCGCATGCGTTGTTGCTTCGGGCGGCCATTTGACAGCTGTTAGCTGTCAAATGCCTGCCGGCCCGGCTTTTTACTCGGGACTTGGAAACCCTTGGTTTCCAGATATGATTCAACATTCAACTGGTATTGGAGCATGTTGGCGAGCTTCCGGCCCATTCAAAATCCGTCAGGTACGCTGGAGGTTTCTTCGGTCATGTGGATCTGCGAAGTGGTGGTTCCACGTTTGCCACGGGAGTCTCCTCGGGGGTGTCTGATTGAAGATCGGTGGGAGTTGGGACGTCCTCCGGATGAATGGCGCTGGGGGGGTCGGAATTTTCCAAAGTTGGCTCTGGCGTGATGTTGGTGGGTGCTCTGGGCTGAAGTTGGTCAGCATGCCTTCGCAATGTGAGTCCCCCGCCGACGTTGATGGTGTAGGACAGGGGGCCAGTCTGATCGAGGACTACCCCCTGGGTCCATCTATCCCTTCCCCCATAACTGCGAGCCCAGACATTTTGTCCCTGAGTGAATGTCTTTGATGGCAGGCCGTCTGGCTTTTCTGCTGCTGGTCTGTCAGGGTGCAGTCTGTCAAGACGAGTCACCAGCCGGCGACCCCATCTGAGTTCTGTGGGGGATTTCCCGGTGGTGGACACGGGTGTGGTGTGGTGAGCGAGGAGAAAGCGGGCGAGTCGGAGGTGCCAGTTCCTGACGACAAGTCTGCGGAGGGAGTCTTTAGTGGTCTTCACCATGACCTCTGCGAGGCCATTACTCGATGGGTGGAAAGGGGCCGATGTCGCATGCCTAATACAGTTGCTCCTCGTGAAGATCTGAAAATCACGGGAGGTAAATTGAGGCCCGTTGTCAGTAATTATTACATCGGGAAGACCGTGGGTGGCGAAAAACCCCCTTAAGGCTTGGATGGTGGCACTTGTGGTGGTGCTGGAAACCGGGAGAACCTCCAACCATTTGGACTAGCTGTCTACGATGATCAGGAAGGTTTGACCCTGGAAGGGGCCGGCAAAGTCGAGGTGGATGCGGGACCAGGGGTTTTTTGTGATTTCCCATTTGTGTATCGGAGCATGGGGCGGGGCTGGTCTGGTTTGCTGGCAGAGGTAGCAGCTGGCTACATGTTGTTCTATGTCCTTGTCTAGTGAAGGCCACCAAACATAACTTTGTGCCAAGGCTTTCATTTTAGTCATGCCTGGGTGGCCGTCGTGAAGGGTCTGGAGAACCTTGGTTCTATGGCACGGTGGAACTATCACTCTGCATCCCCAGAGGATGCAGCCTAAGTGGGTGGTGAGCTCGTGGCGCTTTGTAAAATATGGCTGGATGGAGGGGTTGGGGCAAGAAGATTGCCAGCCTGATGAGGCCCAGGATAGTACCCTGCTGAGGGTGGGATCCCTGCTTGTGGCGTGGGCGATGTCCTTGGCTGTCACTGGGCATTCTGAGAGTTCTTGTATGGCCAGGATGCGGCCAGCTGGGTCTGGGTCTGGGTCTATTTGAGGCAGAGGGAGCCTGCTGAGGCCGTCTGCATGGGACATTTCTTTGCCGGGCTTGTAAATTAGCTGATAGGAATATGTGGATAGAAATGTAGTCCATCGCAGCATGCGAGGGGACAAAATTTGGGGTGTTAGGTTTCCTGAAAATTTTTTAAAGTCGACCCTCAGGTTGGCTTGTCCCTTTAAATCTATTGGGGCGCCCTGGAAGTCTGCCAGCATAACCTTGGAGGGTTGGATGGGGATGTGGTGATTTGATTTGCTTGCTATCCTCTGGAGCGTGTCCCCTGACAGGATGGAAACAGAGGACCCTGAGTCAACCTCCATTTCGCAGGGGATTCCCTGAATTTTGACCCAGGCTCTGACTTTTGCCCTGGTGAGGTGATTTACAGGGGAGTTGGTTAGGGAAAATACGGACCCTACAGATCCCTGGGGAGGGCGGGGGAAGTCAGTCCTACCTGCGGGGATCTCATCAAGGTCGTGGAGGGTCTCCCGGTTTAGACTGCGACAAGCGGAGCGGATGTGGCCGGTCTTGCCACATCCATGGCACTTCGCGTTTCTAAAACGGCAAGTAGCCCTGGCATGGCCCCCGCCGCAGCTCGCACACTTTGCCCTGAAACCGGTCTGCGGTTTCTTTGTGCTGGGGGTTGCCTGTCGGTCTTGGCTGCGGTTCCCTTCACGGCCGGCAACCATGCGGTTGAACCGGGAGAGGATCGCATCGACCCCGGAGTCAGGCTCCGGGGGCCCTTGGTTGAGCTCTCGAGCTTGATGGACGGAGGCGCCGGAGTTGTCACCGAACGCCTGGGGTTCGTCACGATGGCTGTCTTCATACGCCATTATCTCCAAGGTGAGCTCTGCGAGGTCCATTGTGGGTCTTGCCACAAGCTTCCTCTGCAGGCGCACGTTTTGGAGACCGGCGATAACTTGGTCCCGAATTCGGTCTTCCAGGTCGGGGAAGTGGCATTTTCTGGCGGCATGCCGGACGGCAGCGATGAAAGCGGTGGAGGGCTCACCGGGTTGCTGTCTTCGGCGAGCGAAGAAGAGTTGCCAGTACAGTTCCGACCGCCTCGGCATGAAGTGCTTGCTGAGGCGATCCGTGAGCTCGGCGTACGGTACTGTGGCGACCGGGTCCGGGCTGCAGAGGCCGACAGCTATGTCATATACTGCCGGTCCGCTGAGGCATAGGAGCGCGGCGGCCTTGATTTTGTTCACGAGGAGGTACCCCTCGACTTGGCCCCAGTGCGACTCCCAGCCTTCGGGGTGGCGGACGTCGAACTCCCTCACGTGCCCTAGATTTACCATGCTGGGTTCGCGGTACAGTGGCACCAGAATAGCTTGCTTGCCCAGTCGGTGACTTAGCTCGTGACTTCAGCGGATTTGACTGGGACAGCTACGCCTCTGGGCCGTGACTTCAGCTAGTACCGCGATCCCACCCTCGTCGCCAGGTGAATTAGCGGCAGCAAGGACGAGGGAGACGCGTCTTCATTCAACAGCCTTTATTTCTCATAGCCCGGACAAAACAGAACGGTACAAACATGCCTTATATAGGCAGCTGTCAAACGGGACAGCAAATCAGGTGCGGGTGTTTTTCCCGCCGAGGGATCGTGTGCCAATAGTCAGCTTGGAGTTTTGACAATTCGCCAGTGATAGTGCAAGCGTGTTAGCTGGGGGAATCCCGTCAGCTGGCTTTGGCGGGCAGTCGGCATTTTGACAGCTAGCTGCTGTCAGAGTTCGCAGCTGGGGCGCATGCGCCAGTTTGACAGTTAGCGGCTGCCGCTGTTTTGACAGCCCGTGGTTTTGACAGCTCGTGGCCAGGGCGCATGCGCGGCATTTGACAGCTGTCAAACGGCTGCGTGTAGACAGTCTTGACAGGCCGCGGAGCGCGACTGCGCATGCGCGATTCCTTTGACAGCTGTCAGTGCGGCTGCGTGGAGCGGCCTGTGACAGCTGTCATTATTATGAGTATGCTGCAGAACCAATTGTAGCTTCCAAATACTCTTCAAGGATAACCCCAAGTAGAGTGGATTGTAGTCATCTAACCAAGAGATGACTGGGTGCATGAGTGACTGAGCACTGGTCCCTGATTGCTTGGGATCATTCAAAATCAAGAGAGGTGATACTGAATAAGGATTCCCCTCCCTTCTGAAGACTCAAATATTTAAAGATGGAAATCTAACCCAGAATCATCTGAATCAACATCAGTTTTAACCACAACTTCAAAAAAAGCTAAGTGGAAATAACCTTTTGTGTGGTGGACAGAGTAGAACAAATGAGAAATGCTTTGTGCACAAAGCAAGCGTCACGTGCACTTGGGCTCCCTCTGCTGGCTCGGAAATATTGGTGTAATTAACAAAAGGGATGTGAATATGTTTATTTTTAAAAAAAAGTGGGGTGGGGGGGAATAATATAGAAATGATATCCTTGGATATTTTGCAAGACTAGGAGGTGAACAAAAGAAAATAGGGAAAAAACAAGGAAAGATTAAAATAATCTGCACTTTGGATATGAAGCAGCTCTAAAAAAATAAGGGAATCTGTTTTTCAAGGTGACTGAATGATGGAGAGAGATGTCATCTTGATGGAAAAAGACTCTTAACCATCCACCTTCTGGTTGATCACACAATCAAGTCTGCATGAATCTTCACAGAAAGGAAAGGCTTTTCAAATCTTCTTGCTTGCTTAATCATATATCCACACTTCACAGAAAACACATGTCAACAGTGCATTTTACATATCACCAGCTGAGGGATGGGCAACCTGTCCATAAAATTGTAGCATTGGAATTGGCCACTTAGGAAAATAACTAGAGGAATGCTGCCTTGCCTGTGTTTGAACCCATCAAAACACCAAAGGTGCTTTTTCAAAAGGTAACTGACTTTGTTTTATCCAGTTGCGCCTCTCCTGCGTGAGCTGCATTGGCTTCTGGTTGCCCTCCGGGTGCGATTCAAGGTGCTGGTAATTACCTTTAAAGCCCTACATGGTTTAGGCCCGGGGTACTTGCGAGACCACCTGCTGCCAATGTCAACCTCCCATCACCCAGTTCGCTCCCACAGAATCGGCCTCCTCAGGGTGCCGTCGGCCAGGCAATGCCGGCTGGCGACTCCCCAGGGGGAGAGCCTTCTCTGTGGGCGCGCCGACCCTCTGGAATGAATTGCCTCCGGAGCTGCGGATGGCCCCTGACCTTCGGTCCTTCCGCTGTGACCTGAAGACATGTTTATTCCAACAAGCGGGCCTGGACTGACCATGGTTTTTAATTTGGTTTTTATTGTGCTAAATTGTCCCGTATTTCTTATATTCATTGTTTAATTTTTTTTTAATTTTTGTATTTTATGTCTCTTAATTTTTATTGTTGTGAGCCGCCCTGAGTCATTAGGGAGAAGGGCAGCATATAAATTTAATAAATCCTAATCCTAATCCTAAAAAGCACCATTGGGATAACCATGATCTGGATGACTGAGAATCTCCATAGGCATTTAACACATCAAAAATGAAAGGGAATTGGCCATCTCTCTGGGTCATTGGTTCCCCAGTTGAACTGGTGGGATGATTTCTCTAATAATCTGTAAGAATCTTCCTTCTTTTAGCTCTACTCCAATATTTAGGATTCCACATTTTAAAACACGAGAAAACTGGTCCTGACCTTTCGTTCATTCATTTTCTTTCATTCATTCATTCATTCATTCATTCATTCATTCATTCATTCATTCATTCATTCATTTGTCTTCTACAGCAACAATTAAAAAAGCCATTAAAACAGTAAAAACATCCACAAATTAATTAATTAATACAAAAACAGCAGCCGTGGTGATTAATCAACTAACAATCCAGCCAAGAAATAGGGCCCTTAGCACATTCAAGACCCCAGAACCCAATACACAGCCAAGTTTTCAAAGCCTTAGGGAAGGCTAACAGGACTGGGGCCATTCTAATCTGTGAGGGGTGGATATTCCACAGAACAAGGGTCACTGCCCAAAAGGTCCAGCTTCTAGTCCCTGCCAGCCAACACTGCACTAGGATTTACACCAGGGGTGTCAAACTCAATTTCATTGAGGGCTGCATCAGCATTGCGGTTGCCCTCAGGGGGCTGGGTGGGTGTGGCCTGGGTGGGCGTGGCCTACTGGGTGGGTGTGGCTAAAGTGTGTATGGCCTATGGGGTGGGCATGGCCAGCTCTACATCGTTCGCATCAAGGGTGCCTATGGGGGCCTGGGCAGGAGTGGGACAGATCTGAGGGTCTCTGGCAGAAGGAGGGTCTCTGGGCCAGGGCCAAGGCAGTGGGGGCCGTTCCCTCACTGTTTTCAGGATGGCTTCGCGGGCTGCATGAAACCACTTCGCAGGCCAGATCTGGCCCCCGGGCCTTGTGTTTGACATGTCTGATCTACACCATGCCCAATCTGTTGGATCAAGTTGGAAGGGTAAAAACACTTGGAAAAAGGTGGACCATCAGAGAACCCAGTCCCAGGGCTTTAAAGGTAACAACCAGCCCCTTGAATTGCACCCAGAAACACACCGGCAACCAGTGCTGCTCCTGTTGTACTGGTGTTACATGTGCCATGTAACCAGCATCGTTTATTACTCCTGCGGCCTCATTTTGCATCCGTTTAAGTTTCTGAATACTCTTCAAGGGCAGCCCCATGTAAACTCCATTGAAGTAATCTAAGTGAGTGGTTACAGAGGCACGGGTAACAATGAGCGGGTGACTTTGGTTCCCATATTTGAACATGTGCCATCATAGGTTATTATATTCTTCTCAAGGGTAAATATGGCTAGTTTCTTAATCTCTTTTCGTATGACCTCACCTGATCATCTTCCTCATTCTTCTCTGAATCTGTTCCAGTTTCTCTAAATATTTTTTAAATGGTAGTGGCCAGAACTGGATAGCGAAGATGCCCAGAGATAAGGGTTTACTTATTTATTTCATATGGCATAACAGAATCCATTAATAGTAATATCATTTAGAAATATATACCACAGAGTCAGCATATTGCCCCCAACAATCTGGGTTGTCCCATTTTATCTCAAAGAAGGAGAGGACAAATCAATCCTTAGAAGAGCTTTGCTTATTGACTGATAGGAAGTCTCCAAAGTTTGAGAAGTAGCTCTTCCACCACCCTACAGTGCTGGTACAAGGTTTCAAATCTTCAATCAAGAAACTGTTCTTCAGCTGGGCAAGAGAAGCAACCTGGAATTAAGGAGAAATTTCCTAACTGTGAGAACAATCAATCAGTGGAACGGCTTGCCTTCAGAAGTTGTGGATACTCCATCACTGGATGCTTTTAAAAAGAGACTGGACCGCCACTTGTGTGGAATGCTATAGGGTCTCCTACTTGATCAGAGGGTTGGACTAGAAGACCTCCAAGATCCCTTTCAACTCTGTTATGCTTCTACCAACTACAACTGTGGGTCCATCAAGCTCACTGTGGTCTACACCAGGGATCCAGACTTTGGGGGAAATCACTGAGCACTTTGACAGCATCTTAGGGACTCTCACACAACTTACATAATAGCCATTGTCAATCATAAAACATTCATTTTATCCAGAAGGCAAATTTATTCAGGAAACCACTGCTTAGTGTAGTTGGATGTTTTCTATCACTTCAGCTTAATTTTGCCATTTGGGAACATAGATGGCCTTACTTTCATGGCAGCTGCATCTGTGCAGCATTTCTATTTTTTAAGACTACCTCTATGAAGTCCAAAGGTATTATTTGAAATACATATGCTTGAAGAGTGGTGCTTTTTTGCATCCTGTCCCATAATTTCAGTTTTAAATAAAAGAATTTCAAAAATAAAATAAAGAGAAATGCAGACTGGTGGGAGAGAGGTTAATAAGGCACATTAGATTCCAGAGTGGACCATAAGAAAGGCTGAGTGCCAAAGAATTGAGGCCTTTGAACTATGGTGCTGGAGAAGACTCCTGTGAGTCCCTTGGACTGCAAGGTGATCAAACCGGTCAGTCCTAGAGGAGATCAACCCTGGCTGCTCTTTAGAAGGCCAGATCCTGAAGTTGAAACTCAAATACTTTGGCCACCTAATGAGAAGGAAGGACTCACTGGAGAAGAGCCTAATGCTGGGAAAGGTTGAGGACAAGAGAAGAAGGGGACGACAGAGAATGAGGTGGCTGGATGGAGTCACTGAAGCAGTAGGTGTGAGCTTAAATGGACTCTAGAAGATGGTAGAGGACAGGAAGGCCTGGAAGAACGTTGTCCATGGGGTCACGATGGGTCAGACACGACTTCACAACTAACAACAACAAAGATTCCAGAGATGATGTATTGGGGATCAAAGTCATATACAGTACTAACACAAGACTTCCTATTATCTTGCATCTTGCTTGCAATGGGCATAAAGGGCACCAATCACCCCATTGCAACTATTTCCCATTGTTTGAGTCCCAAAACCTTGGCATCTTTCATCCTTCTGTATCTCCTTAAGGGTTCAATCACAGAAGGCTCACTAATCCATGGGTTTCCAACCTTGGCAATTTTAAGACCTATGGACTTCAACTCCCAGAATTCCCCAGTCAGCCATCCATCCATAAATCTTAAAGTTGCCAAGGTTGGACACCTCTGCTCTAGATACAACTCTTCATCCTATAGTCTGTGTTCCAAAAGCAGTCCACCAGATATGCAACCACACCACTGCAAAAATAAATCAGTGTGGGTTCCCACTAAGACCTGCACCTTCTCACCTGCAGATAACAGTCCCCATGTACTTACATAGCCACTTAATTCCATTTAGCTATTGATTTGTGTTTGGAAATCAAATAATAAATATGGATAGAGGCCAGGATAGCATATAAAGAGTTTCTTCAATCTCTCTCTCTCTCTCTCTTCCTCTCCCTGATGCTTGATTTATGAGTTTGTTTATTTACTGATAAGTCTAAGTGTTCCCTGTTGCATTTCACATATAATCTAGCAAATCCAAAGGATTTATTTCTGTTCCCCCGTGCAATTGATTAGAAAAGTCAATGTTTTACACAAAGGATTAAAAAGAGAAATATCTCTGAGCCTGATGAAATCTCCTTATAAAAAGCTATTATCCCCCACACTCTCGGGCACAGAAAAAGCCTATGTTGTGTTTTGTCAAGCATACGGAAATTCATGAATGCTTAATATGTTTCATGTTACCAGCATGATGGCAATTATGGGAAAAGACTCCTTAATTTGCACAATGTAGTAATGGATTTTGGCACAAGGTCACTGCAAATTGTGACTTTTGAATTGAAAAGCCTTTTTTAAAAAATTAATTGTTTTATTCCTTCTATCCTGAAGCCTATATAAAATAGGATACATCAAATACAAGGTTTGATCTAATTATTGACCATGAAGCTTTCAAAAGCAGCTATTTCACTAATAGCAAGACGTTAATAGAACAACTCTGGGATACTAACTTCTCTGAAACAAAAGTGTCTGCTGGCCTGTCCAGGATGAAAGCAAAGAATAAAGAGTATAATACATCAATCTATTTAGATCACTTTTATGATAATTCTGCATCAAAGGAGGTGTGTTCATTGATAACATTTGAAAGCATCTCAGGTTTTTTTGACCCAGTTGTAAATTTTGAAGAGCAGAAGCAGTTAAGATACTTGTCTAGTCAAGTCCTTCTGGAGAACCTGTAAAGCCTTGTATGGAGGTAGGGTGGATGGGATGGGATGGGATGGAATGGATGGTATCAGTTTGCCCTTATTGAATGTAAATGTGAGAGGGACCTTGAAGTCCTAGTGGACAATCACTTAAACATGAGCCAGCAGTGTGCAGCAGCAGCCAAAAAAGCTAATACAGTCCTGGGTTGTATAAACAGAAGCATAGATTCAAAATCATGTGAAGTATTAGTACCTCTTTATAAAGCCTTAGTAAGGCCACACCTGGAATACTATCTCCAGTTTTGGTCACCACATTACAAAAATGATGTTGAGTCTTTGGAAAAAGTGCAAACAAGAGCAACTAAGATGATTAAAGGCCTGGAGAGTGAAACATATGAAGAACGGTTGCAGGATTTGGGTTTGGCTAGTCTAGAGAAAAGAAGGACTAGGGGGACATGATAGCAGCATTCCGGTATTTGAGAGGCTGCCACAAAGAAGAGTGGGTCAATTTTCCAAGGCATCACAGGGCAAAACAAGAAACAATGGATGGAATCAAGGAGAGAAGCAACCTGGAATTAAGGAAAAACTTCCTAACAGTGAGGACAATTAACCAGTGGAACAATTTGCCTTCATAAGTTGTCGGTGCTTCATCACTGGAAGTTTTTAAGAAGAGACAGGACAGTTACTTGTCTGAAATGATATACGGTCTCCTGCTTGAACAGGGGGTTGGACTAGAAGACCTCCAAGGTCCCTTCCAGCTCTATTCTGATTGATTTATCAAAAAATTTGTCCATTATACCTATCAGGCTCCAAGTACTTACTGCGACTCTTCTAAGCAGTTTCCTTTATTGTTCCTCACTTATAGTCAAAAAACTTGCTACACTTAAGCAGACCACAAGCGAGCCCAAATTTTTTGCTGTTAAGCAAGACCGTTGTTTAATGAGTTTTGCCCATTTTAACTATTCCTTTTGCCACAGTTGTTAAGGGAATCACTAGGGTTGTTAAGTTAGTAACAAGATTGTTAAGTGAACCTGGCTTTCCCAACTGACTTTGCTGGTCGGAAGGTCACAAAAAGTGATCACATGATCTGTGGACCATGCAATTATCATAAATATGAGCCAATTACCAAGTGCCCAAATTTTAATCATGTGACCGTGGGAATGCGGCAATGGCCATAAGCGTGAAAAATGGTCATAAGTCACTCACTGTTGTAATTTCGAATGGTCACTAAATGAATGGCCGTAAGTCGAGGGTTACCTGTACTTGCCCTATAAAACATATACTTCAGGAACTATTAGGGAGGAGCCATCATCACCTTCTTTCTCCCACACAAAATATCTAAACTGCGCTGTCTTTTGCTCCCCTGGAATGCAGCCCCTCCCTCCTGGGAATCTAGACCATATTCCATCACAATACACCAGTAAAAACAGGGCTTGCTTTACCCACCATGCAAAATTAGGTTGATTTTGTTCTGAATCCATGATATTTCTTCTGCCAAAATCCCAAGCCATCCTGACTCCCCATCCATTCAGTCCAAATTTTGACAATGCAGCACTCCTTGATAGAACTCCAGGAGCGTTTGTGTTTGTTGATTTAGGAAATTCTGAATCGGAAAGTGCCCATTTGACTTTAGTCACTGTGCCCCAGTTTTCAATGAGACATATATCTTTTATTTTTAAAACCAATTAGAGGATGGTAATTACTGGTGGGAAATAGAGAGACAATCCAAGTGAGGATATTCTATTTGTGGTTATTTCCTATAATCGGAGCACTTGGACAAAGAGAAAACATTTCCTGGCATTCTCCAGAGAGCATTTGATCAAGAGAGTAATTTAATGTTTTAGGGGGCAGCAGGGGGGGGGGAGTCTTTCTCTTGTTTTCATCACTGTTGCTTTACAACTTGGATGCCCTGATCTATCAGTTAGACCAGAAAGCAGCATTACAAGCCTAAGAGCAAATCCGTAGCATCCGGCCAACATATTAATTAGATCTAGGAAGTGAGCAATCCAAAGCAATGCACCAACAGCAGCCAAGCAGTAATTAAACAGATTTATATGTGCTCCCACCTCTGCCATGGTGGCGCAGTGGTCAGAATGCAGTATTGCAGACTAACTCTGCCCAGAGCCTGGAGTTTGATTCTGATAGTCTTGGGGTTGACTCACCCTTCCATACTTCCAAACTTGGTAAAATTAAGACGCAGATTGTTGGGTGCAATATATCTGTAAACCCCTTAGAGAGGGCCATACAACACTATGAACTGGTATATAAGTCTAAGTGCTATTGCTATTGCTATGGTCTTATCATTTCCTGGAATGCCAATGAAGATCTTCTTTGAAGCATCCATTGGTTCTTCTTTCTGTAATTTGAAGCTTGGCCAGGTGAGGAAAAGTTCCTATTTGTAGTCAACTGCTGTTCAGCGAAAAAGGATAGGAAAAATGGGAGATTTAAGGAAGAGAGAGAAAAATGTAGGGGTGGAGTTTCCTGGAGAAGTTTCTCAACAAAGATGGAAGGGCCAAGGGGCTGGGATTCCCAGTGTCTGCACTAGGTCTTATTTTGATTTCTGCTTGTTTTTCATCCCTTTCTGCTTTTCTTTTAACTCTAAATTTCTAATGTTACCTGAAGGCAACTGCTAGATTTTTACCTATTCTGTTTAAGTATGTTGTGTGTACATAGACAAATTGATTAATTTTAAGATATTGAGTTGGTGTTGGCTCTTATCAACCACACAAATATATTTTTCTCCAGATATAAATTGTATTCTATATTTACAATCATGGCAAACATTCTCCTGGATTTGCAAAACCCTGGTAATAGAAAGACTAAAGGTAGGGGGATAAAATTAATTACATTTGTTTGACAGTATTAGGACCAAGGAAGTCAGTATTTTAGACCCACTGCTAGCCTTTGCAAACAAGCTAAACAAATCTAATAACAAAAGCACACAAAGCAAGCTACAAAATGCTGTAAAACTGTATAAAAATTCTTGTAGTTATTAAATCAATTGGTCAGCTGCATGCTGTTCTCCTCTTCAAAAACAAGAACCTTCTTTCAAAATCAGCCTTCATTTTTATTCCCGGCTTGGAACTGGACCTGATTTTATTTTCAACAGCATGTTGTGTAAACCAGGGCATCAGGTAAGCCATACTGTGCTTTATTTATTGGAGCAGTAAATCATTACTGGAGTAAGCTCTGAGATAGAAAATAAAATTGTTCTCTCAGGTGGTCATAAAGTTGGATAAGGCCGTATAGATCATCTACAGTACTACAACCTCTTTTCTAACAATTCCAGGTATCAGCTAGACTGTTCCAGTAAGAGGACTCTAACACCTGTTGAAATCACTTGTTCTATTGCCCAATTGTATTACCGACCTTATGCTTTTCCTAGTATTTCAAACAAAAAAACCTACCCTTTTGTAGTGTCGAGCAATATTGATCTGTTCTATGAAAGCTCTTCAGATATTTGAGATATGCTATATTTCAGGAAAGGAATTTGAAGGAGTGGGGATTTAAGGGTCTATTGAATTTGGGGGGGCCAGTTACAGGTAGTCCTCAACTTAGTACCACAACTGAGCCTAAAATTTCTGTTGCTAAGTGAGACAGTTGTCAGTTTTTCCTCATTTTATGACCTTTCTTGCCACAGTTGTTAAAGTGAATCACTGCAATTGTTAAGTTAGTAACACAGTGGTTAAGTGGATCTGGCTTCTCCCTTGACTTTGCCTGTCAGAAGGTCGCAAAAGGGGATCACATGTTCCCGGGATGCTGCAACCATCATGTATGAGTCTGTTGCCAAGTGTCCAAATTTTGATTACATGACCATGGAGTTGCTGCGATGGTCATAAGTGTGAAAAGTGGTCATAAGTCACTTTTTACAGTGCCATACTGGAATTATTTTCAGACAGTGGCGTAGCGTGGGTTGTCAGCACCCGGGGCAAGGCAAGTAATTTGCGCCCCCCAACCTGTGGATTTTAGCACTCGAGTCTCTTCCACTAGCTCAGGAATTCTGGGAGTTGAAGTCCATGAGTCATAAAAGAGCCAAGGTTGCCTACCCTTGAGTTAGGTTCAAGGCAAAAAAGGGTCTCTGGAGAAGAGGGAAAATGCTAGTTTAAAACTGAAACAAGGCAACTTTAAGGTGCCTCAGCTGTGATTTAGGATGAGACAAAGAGAGGACATGGCGTTGAAAATGGTTAATGGGGCATGTTTGTTCCACTCTTAGTGGATGTCAAGATAAACCCCACGAGAGAATGACCTTACAACAGATGTGAATAGGCTTGGACTACGTTTGTAGATTGAGTGCATACATCACATGGAGCGATGATGGGCTTCATCAAGATTTATGATCCCACAATTGGCTAGTTTTCTCCATCTTGTCCTAAACCCTGGATACCAACCACGGTTTATGGCTTAGCATGTGGTGTGGGGTGACCCAACATGTTAGGCAACAAACAATGACTTCCAACTTACAATGCCTCAACTTCCCAAGGTTATTCCAAATTGTCCATATTCCAGATTGTTGCCTCCTGCAGACCCACAGTCCAGGCTACCCCCTTCCTCCCCCTTTCCCCTCCCAACCCGGGCTCGCTCGATGTCCTGGATTTCAAGTCCCAGTCATCACCAATTCGTCCAGGGTCAATCAAGGATGAGGGATGCTGTAGTCGAACGTACTGGGAAGTCTCTGCTTACCTGGGAATGAATCTCACAGAACTTGCTTCGGCTACTTCTCAGCACGGAGGGGATTGGACTATAAAGTGACCTTATTAAATTCAACACGGATTCGAGAGTGGGTCTTGTCAATTTCTCGGACCTACCCCCCAAAGGGAAAACTCTGAAGTCCCGTTGACTAGTCAATTTCAGGCAGATTCCTCTTCCCAACTAGGACTAGGACAAGCGCCGTTCTCTTCCTTCCTTTTCTGGCAGAGATTTCAGGAACTTGGCGCTACCTGGACTTCCGTCCCTCTCCAGTCACCTTCCTCCTCTCCTCAATACCTTCCGGACAAGGTACATTGCCCCCCTCCCCCTCCTTACCCCACAATAGAAACCCAGTGAAACCAATTGCCCAAAGATAGCGGCTGTCTCAAAAGTGAACTTCCACGGCCGAGGGGAAGCTCCTCCGAATTCTCAACCTGGGAGCTCCCGTTTGTCTTGGTTAAGAGGAAGTTCAAGATCAGGGGCAGCCGCCGAGTGATTTTGAGAACCGCCTATCCGTTCCTCTTGCTTAAATGGAGGGTGATGGATTGGTTATTTAGATTTAACACCGACGCCTTCATTCAGGCCCCGTGAAGACGGGCGCAACCCGGCGAGTTCACGACTTCAGCAACCGGGTCTTCTGAATCTAAGAGAGATGGGGGGATCTCATCTTTACCTTTACCTCCAGGAAAAGAGATGGGGGCAGGAGCTGGGTCGGGGGGGGCGGGCTTGCAGGTTGAGAGCCAAGCGGAGGAGAGCCGCGGCGGGAGAAAGAGAGGGAGGCAAGACGCCGCCAAGCCTCCCCACCCCCACCCGAGAAAGGAGGCGATCCACAGCCGCGAGAGGATGGGATCCCGTTCTGGCTGGGCGCAGCAAATGCGGTTGCTTTCTATGCTCCGCCCATTCGCTCGCTCCTCCGACCCTCGGTGAAGCAGAATCGTCCCCCTCCGGCGAGCTTAATGGGCGCCCCCCCAGATGTTGCGCCCGGTGCGGCCGGCCCCCCCTGCACCCCCCACGCTACACCACTGTTTTCAGAGGGTGGATATATATGGTGTAGTAACAACAACTTGCACCTAAACATCGGCAATATGAAAGAGATGGTGCTAGACTTCCAGAGAAAAAAGGAGGAACCTACCCCACTTTACATCGGGGAGGACTGTGTGGAGAGTTTCCTCCTTTAAATTTCTGGGAGTCTACCTCTGTGAAGAACTGACCTGGAAAGTTAATACAACCCAGGTGGCTAGAAAGGCCCAACAGAGGCTTCACTTTCTCAGGGTCTGGCAGAAGAACAGGGTAGAACAACGGCTAATTACCCTCTTTTACCGGTCTACTATAGAGAACGTCCTCTCGTATGGTATTGTGGTCTAGTATGCTGGTCTGACAGCTGAGGATAGGAAAGTATTACAGAGGGTGGAGAGCACAGCACAAGACATTGTGGGCTGTCCCCTGACACCACTGGATGATATTGCCAGGGCTCGTTGCCTTGGAAGAGTGAGGAAAATTCTCAGGGATGACTCACACCCTGGACGGTATCTCTTTACTCTCCTACCATCCAGTAGGAGATATAGGAATATAGCCAGCTGCACCAACAGGCTGAAAAACAGCTTTTATCCGTGGGCTGTTAGGCTTTTGAATGAGAAATAACTTTTGTGAATTTAATGCAGAATTGACTTGGGAGGCCGGTGTGTGGTGTAGTTGGTTCACATGGTGTAGTAAGATAGAGGGTTTGTTGTCACTGTGTGTTGGGGGGTGGGAGCACAAAGGGAGGCTCAGCTAATCTCAATGTACACATAGTTGTACTTTAACAATAAAGGTTCATTTCATTTCATTTCATCAGCTGAATTTGTTCTCTTCTGCATGTTCCAGCTTAAAAAATTGTGAGATCTAAAGCAGTTCTTTCATACTTGATATTGCTTCTTCATGCTCCCTGCTGAACATTGATGGCCAACAAGTATGTTCATTAGCAATGTCTTGAAAGAACATTCAGAAAACGAAATGTAAGTAAACGTTGACACAGTTCATGAAACATGTTTTAAAAAAAGTTCCACTTGCTTTCAAAGGAATCTTGAGAGAATTCTCTATACAATAACTATGGTTCAAATCAGATGAAACAGAGAGACATAATCTGGAGGAGCTAAATTAGTTGTGATCCTATATGTCCTCTTTCTATCCTTGACTTCCACTTTCATTTCCTAATCAGTAAGTGAAAAAAGGAAGTTTGTCCTTTCTTGGACATTCAGCAAATGTTTTCATCTAAGAATTGACATTTCAACAAGCTCTTCTCGGGCCTCTATCGTCACTTGTTTTATTAGATTGAGCAATTGTGATGGCACAAAGGAGAAGTGGTAGGTTAGAGATGCCACTTTGTGCTTGCTTATCGGTTTTCTGCTTGGCAGGGAAACAGTGGGTTGTAATCATGAGGCAGAAGAGAAGGAACAATGGTCACAACTATCAAGTTATGCTAAAATAAAAAGAGGCAGTTCAATTTGCTGCACAACGGAAGTGAGGAACCTTTTGGCTTTAAACATTTCAAATGTACAAGGGCTGAAAGAGACAGAGAGAGAAATGTATTACTGTGGACCAGGAGATTCTGATTTTTCTTTTTCTTATGAGATGAATTCAGAACCTTTTCTTCTCTCAAAATACAGCATACAGAATAACAGAGTTGGAAGGGATGTTGGAGGTTTGTAGTCCAACCCTCTGCTTGGGCAGGAAACCCTATACCAGGGGTAGGCAACCTCGGCTCTTTTATGACTCATGGACTTCAACTCCCAGAATTCCTGAGCCAGCATGGCTGGCTCAGGAATTCTGGGAGTTGAAGTCCATGAGTCATAAAAGAGCCGAGGTTGCCTACCCCTGCCCTATACCATTCTCAACAAATGGCTGTCCACTCTCACAATTTCTGAAGGCAAGCCATTCCACTGATTAATTGTTCTGACAGAAAGTTTCTCTTTAATTCTAGCTTCCATCTGCTACCTCTTGTCCTGCCTTCAGATGCTTTGGAGATCACCTCAAAGCCCTCTTGTCTGTGACAGCCCTTCAAATATTGGAAGACCGCTATCATGTCACCCCTAGTCCGTTTCTGTCCTTTTCTAGTCCTTCTCCTAGTCCTTCTCAAAAATGACAAATTTTGGGCCACGGTTACATATATGAAGAGGCTCTATAGGCCACAAAAGCAGATTAAATTCTGTAGTTCAGGTGTCCTGTTTTCCAACTGGGCTGTAAGAATGATAATCTGGATTCTTTCTTACTGCCACAAGAATTCCAAATTACAAATTAAAGAAACAGGTTGCAAATGTCTGATGCGGAAAAGATGCAACAATGGCCTGTGGAACATTGTGTTCCCTCAACTTGTACACACAGCTTCAGCAAAATGAACAAGCACCTTGTTTTGTGTATAACACTGGAGGAACATGGCATAAATCAAAGGAGGAATAACGATTGTGATATTAGACAGAATATTTATACCCACTTGTCATGCCATTTCCAGAGGAAATAATTGGTCTTAGAGGAGGTTGTACTAAGAATACACAATCACAAAAGACTGGAAAGATTCAAGAACTGAAGATATTTTCAGCTACATTTGGAAATGTCTGTGTTAAGAAAAGACAAAATAGACACTTGTTTAGCCACAAATTTGATTAATCTGGGTGATCCTCATAGCAGGATTTATCAGTTAAGATGCAACCCTATTCATCCTATTAAGAATGTAAGACTGTAACACTTATATGGGCTGTTAAATCAGTTTCTCACAACAGATTACCTTAAGGCCAAACAATTGCAGTCACATAATATGCTAAACTTGGTTACTGTTAACCCTGTTAGTTTTTTTTTAATGGGCTAGCATATTTTGTTGAATGTCAAATGTAGTGTGGGAACCTAGATAATTATTTAAATTCTATTACAATGTTTGTGAACAAAGCTACTGAGAAATCTTAATGGTCCATCTAGATTGGGAGGTAGGTATCACCATGACAATACAGATAGTCCTCAACTTAAGATCACAATTGAGCTCAAAATTTATGTTATTATACAAGGAAGTTGTTAAGTGAGTTTTGCCTTATTTTATGACCTTTCTTGCCACAGTTGTTAAGTGAATCATTGCAGTGGTTAAGTTAGTGGCCCCCAGGGGGAGGGCGTTCTCTGTGGGCGCGCCGGATTTATGGAACCATCTTCCGGTCGAGCTCCAGATGGCGCCTGACCTCCGCTCCTTCTGGCCCGATCTCAAAACCTACCTTTTCGAACAAGCTGGCCTGGCCTGATGGGATGGGGTTGGGTTTTATTAATCTGTTTTAACCTATTTTTTAATGTGTTTTAACTTATTCATGGGCATTTTGTTTAATCATTTTTAATTTTTGTAACTTGTTTTTTAATATGTATTGCCCTGTTCACCGCCCTGAGTCCTTTGGGAGAAGGGCGGTATACAAATAAAATTAATAAATAAATAATAAATAATAGTAACACAGCTGTTAAGTGAATCTGGCTTCCCCATCCCCTTTGTCAGACAAAAGAGGATCACATGAACCCGGGACTCTGCAATCGTCACAAATATGAGTCAGTTGCCAAGCATCTGAATTTTGATCACACGACCATGGGGATGCTGCAATGGCCCTAAGTGTGAAAAACGGTCATAAGTCACTTTTTTCAGTGCTGTTGTAACTTTGAACAGTCACTAAATGAACTGGTATCCCCACTGCTTGCTGCTGGTTGTCTATGTCAAGACTGATTCGCCTTTTCATCTAGATTTTCTCTTTTGCTCATATCTTGACAATGGAATGCAAAGGTGCGAGGGGTGATGTCTAGGCAACCGAGAGCCAAGATGGGGCTCCTGCCTTTGCTGCATCTCCACAGGAAGCAGGAAGCAGCAGAGAGCAGGGCAGAAGAGCCAGCCCAATAAGAATGTGTGTCAACTTGTCGGAGAACAGCATGAAGCCAGCTTGCCAGGTGAACAGAAGATCGGAGAGAGGGAGAGAAAGGGGGGAGAGAGGGGGGAAAGAGAAAGCGAGGGAGGGAGGGAGGGAGGGGGAGAGAGAGAGAGAGGGAGAGGGAGAGGGAGAGGGAGAGGGAGAGAGAGAGAGAGAGAGAGAACTCATGCACAGCAGCCTCTATTTCTTTTTAATTAAACTCTTCGATCAAGCTCCCATCCTTGCGGGTGTGTACGCATGCGCGCTCACAAGTTTTGCAGCTCCCAGTATTTTTTTTTCCTCTGGGAAATGGGTCCAAGTGACTCTTTGAGTGTTTAAGGTTTCTGACCCCTGCCCTAGCCCTTTTTGGCAAGGCTCAGAATGGACACTGGAAGTCCGTTCTGGGCCTGGGAGGCCGCCCTGGCTCAGAACAGACTTCTGGAAATGGTGTCCATGCAGAGAACCAGTTATTCAGGTATTTGAATCCCACCACTGGGTGAGGGATAATCTTTTAACTAAGCAAGACTTCGAGCAGCAAAAACCAGAGCTGGTTTCATTTTCTTCTGTGCCAATGTAAATTTTCAGTAAAGTATTATACTCTTGGTAAATCATGTCCCAGGGGTGTCTTTTTCTGGAAATGCCAACTGGACAGTTGACATTCTACTTTTCTTGCACCTTTCCAGGCATTGGGCCCTTTTCCAGAGAGCTGGTTCTTTGTTTAATGTTTCTGAAGTAGGATAATTTGGTCCTGGTCATTTGTTCCTTGAGTGAGAACTCTCAGTTCATTTTTTTGATGATCTATTAGTTTGTTTTCTTGGCTGTCCACAGTTTTCTCAGGAATCTTCTCCAACACCAAACCTCAAAGATGTCGGCATTCTTCATAACCTGCTTCTTCAAGGTCCAACAGTCTAAACTATTACAATTTTTTTAAAAAAGTTGAAGATTTTAAGTTTCCCAAAAGTAAGCAATGGTCTATAACAGGGGTAGGCAACCTTGGCTCTTTTATGACTCGTGGACTTCAACTCCCAGAATTCCTGAGCCAGCTGGCTCAGGAATTCTGGGAGTTGAAGTCCATGAGTCATAAAAGAGCCAAGGTTGCCTTCCCCTGGTCTATAAGAAAAGCAACTAAGAGCATGATGTACTGTATGTTGTAAGTTGTCTTATTTCAGGTGAAGGATTTGTCAGCTGTTCACTCACTGCCTATCCTGAAGTGAAGTAAATTTTCTTAATTTTTAAAGCTTATACAAATACCAGTGATTTGTAGCATGCAGATTGTTGCTTAGGTATTGGTAATGACACCTTTGGGAGAGATTGGCCTTCCTCAGCTAACCTACAACTCCTTGGAGACCAGGGATTGCTACACAACAAAGGCCAAAACAGCAGCAACAGTCTGCTTTCAGGAAAAAGAAAGAAAACAGACTACTGGCCCATTTGCTGTTTGCACCAGCAGAAAAATCTAATTTAACAAAAATCCACACCCATTAAAAGATTTAACCTAACAGACGGAACTTTTATATACAGTTTGTGTAAATCTGATTTTTTTTCATATTTAGAAATCAAATTTGAAATGACACCACAATTCTTCTTAACAAGGCATAATTCTAACACATACTAGCATCAAATACCACTGTTTATTAGATAAATGTTTACAGTAGCAAGGATAACTTTAGGACAATCTTGTCTCTGGTAAGATACTAACTGAACAGAGCTGAAATTTTTTAACAGATATTTCCAAAGACAACTTTTGGTATTATCCTTTTTTTTCCCCATTTCTTCAGCCTAGAATTAACACATGACATCCTGAACATGCTCCCTCTATAAAAATCTGCTACTGTACCCCTTGTATCTGCAGCTGCCCCTGAAAGCAAACTCTTTGCTTTTAGGAATAAATATTCCTTCTTTCCTCACAGCTGTCTGGATCTCATTTTTATTTATTCTTGCGCAGCCCCGGTTCAAGTTGGAACTCCAAATTATTCTTCTGACAGGGCCCAGACTGTAATGTATTGGGCTTTGTCTTGTTAAGGGAACAGCACGTGGGTTAATTGGTGGTAGGTTGTTTAAGCAGGGAAGCTGGCTAACGGCTCCCAGCTCCTCAGACAACCCGTCTCCAGCACTGCCATTGGCTGCCTCTAGGGCGTCAGTAGTTTGCTTTAAACCTATTAGCCGCCACCTAGAGGCCAGGGTATAAATTGCTGCATTCGCAGCTCTGTTTCTCAGTTCAGTTCCTGCAAGCAATAAACAATGATCTTTGCTGAACTCACTCACCTCGTCTCATCATTGAAGCCACGAACCCAGTATCTAACACAGACTATAAGGCACTAAATACTGAATTACAATACAAGGAGGCAAACTCCAGGAGAAACATTCTATCAGTACAACAAATTGGTGTAGGAGACGAGTAGAAGTTGAGGAGGGAGAAAGACTCTATTCTTTCCCTCAAGGATTGGAGGCACCTGAATTAGCTGGACCACACCTACACTCCAGCTTGAAAGGAAGCACCATCCAGACCTGAACATCGGTGTATTGGGAGGAAATGCTGTGTGAATGTGGGCTGGAGGGACAAGAAGAAGCCCTGCAGGTAAGAACGGACACTTGATGTGCTAAAGGGAACTAGGACTTGGACTAGAATCAGTGTAGTGTAGTGGTTAAGATACCAGATTAGAAACCAGGAGATTGTGAGTTCTGGTTCCTCCTGAGGCATGAAGCCAACTGGGTGACCTTGGGCCACTCACTCCCTTTCAGCCCTAGGAAAAAGACAAGGGCAACCATTTCCAATATATTGTCAAGAAAACTACACCTCCACTGGACACTTACAAAGACTGATAGAATGGCAGTATCTATGTATTTATTTTATTTATTTATTTTAATTTTTTTCCATTTATATCCCGCCCTTCTCCGAAGACTCAGGGCGGCTTACAAGTTTGGCAGTAGCCTTCATTCTATGTAGATGCCTGCTTATTAGGGCTCTCACACACACCCCAAGCGGCATTATTACAAAGTCAGCTTAATTGCCCCCAACAATCTAGGTCCTCATTTTACCTACCTCGGAAGGATGGAAGGCTGAGTCAACCTGGAGCCTGGTGGGACCCGAACCTGCACTGATTGCAGGCAGCTGGTGTTACTTAAGGAGGCATTAGCCCACTGCTCCAGTATTTTTGCAGTATTTTTAAAAAATATTCTTTGAAACTTGTACTTCTTTGAAACTTGTACTTCTACTGGTGTTTTTCCCTCATTCTTTTAAAATAATAATATACACTGTAGTTTGCAAAAAAAATGATTAATAACAGTGAAATAAAAACAAAACAGTTTTTGAAATGATGAGCAGAGAAGAGCCCTACAACTCTTTTGGAGGTCTCTGAGAATAAATCGATAAGTCCTTAGATTTGTTTGTGGAGACGTACAATAAACCCTGCATCAAAGGAAAAGAAACTTTACTTCATCCCTGTGATTTGTACCAATTCCCAAAAAGAATTCATCCCAAGTACAATCTTACAATGAGTTGAGCTGCATGAAATGATTTTTACTATCCTCCAAACATTTAGATATTTGATTTCTATTATTCAATGATTCTGGTGACCCTGAATGGAAATCTTCAAGCGACAGAAGACTGGACAGCCATCTTCCAGGGATGTTTTAATTTATAATAATAATACTAATAATAATAAAGTTAGAAGGGACCTTGGAGGTCATCTAGTCCAAACCCCTGCTCAGGCAGGAAACCCTCTACCATTTCAGACAAATGGCTGTCCAGTCTCTTCTTAAAAACTTCCAGTGTTGGAGCATTCACCGCTTCTGGAGGCAGGTTGTTCCACTAGTTAATTGTTCTAACTGTCAGGAAGTTTCTCCTTAGTTCTAGGTTGCTTCTCTAAAGAAGCAATCTTCTTTAGATTGTTGTATTGAATTAGATGACCTAAATGCTCCCTTTCAAGTCTATGATTCTATTAATTTATATATTCTATTTGTACAAAGACCCAGCAGGTGACCTTAGCTGATCTTGGTCAGTCCTGATTAGTGCTGAATGGGGTTCACTTGGAAATTTCAGGGCAGTTGGGTAAATTGGGAAGCAAAAATATATAGATCCCAGAATAAGGCAAAAATTGATGCAACAGTGCCTTTATTTTTATCTATTTTCTATTTGACTACTTAAAGGATCACATGTAGGAGAACAGCAGGCAGATCTGGGGGTGGTGGAGTTAAGTATATCATCTGCTTAGAGTTATTATGGTTCCACAAACATTCCAAATCCAACCCCTCTTGAATTCCATTGACCTTTATCTGATGCCAATTTGGTATTGACCTTTCAGTTGACTAGATTCTTGTATATAGACTTAATAATAATTCTTTTGAACTGCAACTTAACACATGGTCTTGATCCTTTGCACTGGAAACCACAACCACATAATTCATCCATGCAAAGGGGACACACCATAATGTTTTGAGTGCCAAACCAGCATTCACTAACATCCCAACTGCTACTATTCTCAATAGAATGCCTCATTCTTGTGCGATTTTCAAAGGCTGTGGAGGCCATGTGAGAATGGGGTGTGCTTTCACGCAGCCTCCAGATATTGTGCAACCTTGGAAGCCTCTAAAAATTGCACAAGAATGGGGTGTGTTTCGCACAGTTTTCAGAGGTTGAGAAGAGCATTTTCTGAAGCCACTTCAAGAATAAATGCCTCATACAACCCAGAGCGGCCTCAATTCAGCTGGTTTTTTTTAAAAAATGAATATGTAAATAATAGTTTCTTTTTTGTTCGAGATGTGTGTATGTGTGATATGCCAACAGAAACATGTTTTCCTAATTTTTCATACATCGAGCACAAAAGGTTTGCCATCACTGACCTAATTTAAAATGGTTTTTAAGAAGAGATTAGACAATCATTTGTCTGAACTGGTATAGGGTTTCCTGCTTGAGCGAGCAGTTGGACTAGAAGACCTCTAAGGTGCCTCCCAACTCTGTTATTCTGTTATTCTGACATCTAGATAGGACCTGCTAAAAATCCCATCATGGCATCTACTAAGAGGGCCATGAAACAGAAAGCAGTTCCTATTCATCTGAATCCAAAATTGTGCCTAGTCTCCTCTCTTCTGGCATTTAGCAGGATGTCAATAATCTCTCTTTAAAAAAAAAAGCTTTTGCTGCCTGAATTATAGTGGTGGGCTTCTGAGTATTTTTATTGCATTTTGTTTGAGACCTTTACATAACTCTCTTACATTATTTATATTATATTTGCCCAGAATCTTGGAATTGGCCAATACTGTAAAGGAATTTTTTTGAATGAATCAAAGAATGGTGTAAAGGAAATTCTATTAATCTCTAGAACAGTGATTCCCCAAGCTGGCAGGGCAAATTCTGGGAGTTGAAGTCCATATGTCTTAAAGTTGCCAAAGATAGGAGAGTGGATTTTTGAGATCCACAAAAGTTGTTTCTGCTGCCACTGGCAAAGGTCTGTCTGTGATCCAAATCCTCTAAAAAGTTCCCCCGCACATGCGTGCTAGTCGTTTCTGACTCTAGGGACCAGTGCTCATCTCCGTTTCAAAGCCGAAGAGCCAGCGTTTGTCCGAGGACGTCTCCGTGGTCATGTGGCTGGCATGACTAGACGCCAAAGGCGCACGGAACACTGTTACCTTCCCACCGTAGTGGTCCCTATTTTTCTACTTGCATTTTTACGTGCTTTCGAACTGCTAGGTTGGCAGAAGCTGGGACGAGTAACAGGCGATCACTCTGTTACGCGGCACTCGGGATTCGACCCGCCAAACTGCCGACCTTCTGATCGACAAGCTCAGTGTCCTAACCCACTGAGCCACCACGTCCCTTAACCCAAATCCTCTACTACCAAATAAAATATTAAATTGTTTTGTGAGAGAGGCTTCTGAAGATGAATGCATATTTCTGAAAGTTGCATACAGTAACTTACAGTAGATATAATTAGGTTAAAGATAAAGAGAACATACAATATTAACATTTTAAAAGCTCGCCTTCGTGTAATTTGCATAATAAAACCTGACAACAGAGAAATCGACATTTTCTATACTGTAGCTTTCATACAGCGTTTACATTTATTTTACATGCATTAGAGGATATTTTGTACAAAAGCTCTCTCTTTGGGAAAGTTGCTCTTTTATTCCCCCTGGATTCTCTTTTCTCCATTAAAACTGATAGATCAGAGAATTATTTTACTAAGGTGGTCCACAGAATTGAATACACCAGTCTCAATCAAATTTACATGGATGTCTGCATTCATGCATATGGATCAAACCAACCATCTTCCTTAGCAAACACTTTCCTTGTCTCACAAATCTGGTTACACCAATGTCTATAATTTAGTGGTGCATAGTACTACACTTCTAGGTCCATTTTCCTGAAGCTCAGACTTTTCTTCTGCCCAGTATGCTATTGGGAAGTTTGCTCCCATGCACAAAATACTCCATTCTATTTGTACAAAGACACAGAAAGTGACCGTAGCTGATCTTGGTCAGCCCTGATTACTGCTGGATGGAGTTCACTTGGAAATTCCAGGGCAGTTGACTAATCTGGGAAGTAAAAATATATAGACACCACCCACCCACCCCAGAATAAGGCAAAAATTGATGTAACATTTTTATATGTTTTATTAATTTTTTGAAATTGCAGTCATTAAAGCTTAGTAAACAACATGTCTGGGTTCACATATTTAACATTAACTTCTTCAATATAAATCTGTTCAGTACTGCACAATCCAGTATTTTTTCCTTGATCTTCCTTTCTTCCCCATATTTTTTCCCTTTTCCCCTCGTTAAACAATTACAGTTATTAATACTATTGATGTATACAAAATTAGATATAGACATCTTCATCGTATTTTACTAATATTATAGAAGTAACAATAATATCAATTCGTAAGTCAATATCCTGTTTTTCGTGCTCTTATTAAAGCTTGATTTCCCGTCAATATATAAAGTATCTTTGTCAGTTATGATTTTCTCAATATTAATTACATTTATATAGCTAAAAAAAATATTCATACCAATGCTTTTATTTTCAAATTTCCCATATCAAAAAAAGAAAAAAAATGCTATTTTAATTCTAAATCATACCTTCCAATATAAAAATCTAGTTATATCTAGGGGTCATCCATTCTTTTAATCATATTTAAACAAGTATATTAAACAGATCATCCCCCCTCTGATAGATCAGTGTTTTTTTAAGTCTAACTCTCACTTTCATTCTTTGCCAAGCAGCTTTCTAGGCCAAGGCAATTAAATCACCCAAGAATTTTCTTTCGATTTTTGTGCAAGCTGCTTGGCATGAGAAAAACAATTTAGGTAGAGTATTATTATTATTATTATTATTATTATTATTATTATTATTATTATTATTATTGTTGTTGTTGTTGTTGTTGTTGTTGTTGTTGTTGTTGTTGTTGTTTTGGGGACTCTGCCCATCCACATTTCCTAGACAATTCCCCTGCCTGCTCTATGTTCCGTTTTCTAGAATCTTCTTCCTTGTCATCAGGTGTATTTTGGAGAAAGGAGTAAAGGGTCTTTTGTATTTTCATTGTTATAGGTAAGTCTTGGAGTATTTTATTTGTGTATGGCAGTCCATATTTCCCTTCTCCTATCTCCTCCATCTCTAGATCTATTTCTTCTGCTTCAACCTCGGATTTCTGGTTTATTTATTCATACTTTGTAGTCATTATCTGGGAGCTTTCCAGTTGTAGCTTCAGTTTGGAGATTTGGTCCTTTATATCATCTAGGTTATTTTTAGTTTCATTATGGTTTCTTTTTATGTCCCCTTTGTGTGCAACAATTGTTTGATAAACTTGCTGTAGCATAGAGAGTATTTCCTTCTGAAAGTTATTTGTTTTTTCTTGAGGCATCATTCCTAGAAATCCTCTAGTACCACCGGTCTCAGTAAGAATGGAACAAAATTTCCTCTAGTTTTCTGGTCTTTATATATAGCCTTTATAATCCAGTCCTAATAGTACTATTTTACAGTAATCCTTTGTCTCCAGTATCCTGAAAATTATCAGTCAGGCAAGGTTGTAATCCACAATGTTCCAAGTGTTCACAATGTTCAATCTCCCTGCAGCCAGACACATTCAAAAGTCAATGTTTTCTTTCTCTCCCACTAACTCTTGAGATTAAAAGTCCAAGCTCAATAGGTATTTATAGTCCAAGAAGGTCAGGATGGTAAATATGGCAAAATATTTTCCTTTACTGCCAGCTGTTCTCCCTTAAGCTGAAATTCACCAAGTAGCCAAGGAGCTAGTTATAGTGCTGTACTCAAATCCACCACTAGATGTCACTCAAAATCCATTTTCCACTCTTAAAACAAAGGGTTGATTTCTTATATTTCACCTCAATAAAAAAATTTTCAAAAGAGAAAATCTTAACAATTTATCTCAGATTTATCAAAACTGTAGCTTTGTATTACTTTCACTTCAGTATTGTTTATTTCTGTCCCCCATAAAAAATTTAAAACGTCACTTCCATTCACATCCAGAGGTTTTAAGCTTTTGGGGAGCCTTTCCCAGGAAATTCAGTTGTAAAATAGTAAAGAAAGGATCAATATTCTCACCCACTCCAAACATGCTGTTTACGGTGTGCTAATTAACACTTTTTTTATTGAAAAGTTTTATCATACATTTTATCTTTAACAGTCCCCCCCTACCCCACCCCTATCCCTCCCTCCCTACCCCTCCCCCCTCCCCTCCCCCCCCAACTTCCCAGAGCTAAGTACAAGGTATAAAAAACAAAAAGAACAATCATAAACATCCATATGCTATCAACCATAAACTCTAAAATCTATCACTCTCTAGCTCATATAGGATAACTACAAACACTATTAATATAAAATATATAAAAAAGAGAAAAAAAGAGAAAAAAAAGGAAGACTTATTCAAATGCTACATGAAACTTTTTAGTCCCATATTTGTTCTGGATATACTCAATCCATTTTCTCCACTCCATAATATAACGTTCTTGCGAGTGATCTTTCAAATAAGCCGATATCTTTGCCATCTCTGCCAGGTCAGAAAACTTTAAAGTCCATTCTTCTATAGTCGGCAGTTCCTCCTTCTTCCAATACTGACCTATTAAGAGTCTTGCTGCCGTAATTAAATTCAGCATCAACTTAGTGTCCACAACTGTAGCATCTGTAATTATTCCCAACAAAAAAAGTTGCGAACAAAACTTTATCCTTTGCTTAAAAATCTTCTGCATATTCCACCAAATTTTTATCCAGAAAGCCTTAACCTTTTTACAAGTCCACCATATGTGAAAATATGTTGCATCTTCGTCACCGCACCTCCAGCATTTAGGCTGATAATTCGGATACATACTTGCAAGCTTTTTAGGATCTAAATGCCATCTGTAAAACATTTTATAAAAGTTCTCTCTTAAATTTTGAGCTTGTGTAAATTTTACGTTCCTCACCCAAATCCTTTCCCACGTGTCCATTGTAATAACTTCTTGGATGTTTTGGGCCCATTTAATCATACAATCTTTAACAAGTTCTGTTTCTGAATCAATTTCTATCAATGCAAGATATATCCGTTTAATATGTGCTGGACCCTGATTTCTAATTTGCTTTATCAGATTTTCATCAGTCATTGTAAAACCAATTTTCTGATCTTCTTTCCACCTGGCCCGTAGCTGAATATATTGAAACCAAGTTTGGACAATCTTCTCATCTCGCAAGAGGCTGTATGGTTTCAGACACCAGACATTTCTTTCTAAGCTTAAAATCTCCTTATATGTAGTCACATCATGTTTAAAACCAACATTTATATTTTCTATTGCGTGTTTTGGGATTGCTTTTGTTCTTCAGCTGTCAGCAGCTAATGGCCGGCCACAGAGGTGTGGCTGGTCTTTTCCCTGCCGGTTTAGAGGGCTTTTTCCTTGGAACAAATGGAGAGGCCACTATCTCTCCGTGATTAACAATACAGCCCTCTTCTTCATCACCTCTTCCTGCTGGGGGTCCTGAAAAGGGCGAAATTGGGCACAGAAGGCAGAGCCCTGCCTTCCTGTGTCCTGTCTCACCACAACACAAAACCAGAACCTGATGCAACAATTTTCATCTATTTTGTACAATTCTACTTTGATACTTAAGGGACCATATGTAGGAGAAGAGCAGGAAGACCTTGGGGAGGTGGAATTAAGCACATCATCAGCTTAGAGTTATTAGGGTCCCACAAATGGCAATGTTATGCAGTTTAGTAGCTCCAGGATTATGGAGACATGGTGGTGCAGTGGTTAGAATGCAATATTACAGGCTCACTTGGCTCACTGCCTGGAGTTCATTCCTTTATATAATAACAATAAAGTTGGAAGGGACCTTGGAGGTCATCTAGTCCAACCCCCTGCTCAGGCAGGAAACCCTATACCATTTCAGACACCAGTTCAAGGTTGCCTCAGCCTTCCATCCTTCCAAAGTTGGTAAAATGAGGACCCAGATTGTTGGGGGAAATATGCTGACTTTGTAAACCACAGAATGCTGTGAAGCACTGTAAAGCAGTATATAAATCTAAGTGCTATTGCTATTGTTTCTCTTCTTTGCCACAAAGCTCTACCTCCCCATTAACTTTAACGCTAAGTTCTATGCAGAAGGTTAGCCTCACTTTTCTGATGTTGCAAATAATGTTGTTATTTATTTGTGTCCTGCCTTTATTATTTTTACAAATAACTCAAGGTGGAGAAGATAGAACACACCTTCCTCCTCCTATTTTCCCCACAACAACAACCCTGTGAGATGGCTTGGCTAGAGAGAAAGTGACCGCCTAAGGTCTCCTAGCTGGCGTTCATGGCTAAGGTGGGACTTGAACTCACACTCCCCTCCTTTCTAGCCTGGTGCCTTAACCACTAGTCCAACCTGGCTTCCAGTTACGAGGCTTTGGGAAAGTTATCAGCCTTTCTCAATTGAGAATTGAGGCTGTTCTAGATGATGGGTTCTCTATTGATTTCCATCAAACTCAGTATCAGGTGCCAAACTGATCAAGAAGTTGCAGACTATTAAAAAAAACATAGATCAGGCCATTTTGTGACTACTGGATCACATGTTATGATGGCAAATGTCCCTGTTTTTCACATAGTTTAGTTCAAGTCTTGTCAACATATGAGAAAACAGGCACCCTATTTTACCTTAATTTAAAGAGAGAAAGATTATTCTCAAAAGTATGCAGGAGAAGCTGGCACACATAGCATGACCCTGAAGTTACATCCTAATTTCCATCAATGGTCTTGGCTTCACATATGTCTCAGAGGCATTTTTATAAATCAGTACAATCACTTCTTGTGATCTTGATGCTATCCCTGTACTGGTGCAGCTCAAGACTGAATAACAGAATATGTTGTGATTCCTCACCAGCCAGTGGATCTGGCAGCTGAGTCTGAGGAATCAGATGAGGAGGAGGGGCCAGGAGTGACATTAGAGTCAGAGTAAGGCTCTGAGGAGCTCCAAGACTTACAGTCGGATGAGGACCCTGGCCCTTCTACTGGTGCTCAGGTTGAGACACAGCTGTGCTGGGAGCCTGAGTTGGACAGTGATGAAGAACAGTTGGGACAAATCCAGGATGCACGAAAGAGCAGGCAAGAGAAGTGAGCAGGACAGAGGAATGCAATGGGGTGGCTCCAAAGGCAAAGGAGAAGGTATTAGGAAGCCACGCCTTGGCTGAATTATAAAAGGGAAGGTGTGGGAGGTGCTGGTTGCCGAAGGCAACTGTTTGTGTTGAGGATCGAGTTTCTGTGGACTGTGTTTGTTTGCCTTGGACATTGACTCAGGTCTGTGAGAATAAAAGGGGTTGGTTTTTTCATGTGGTTCCTGCCAGTTTCTTGGAAGAGGGTTTTCTCCTTGTGAGCATAACAAGGACTCACGTAGGCTGGGAAAGAACAGAATAACAGAGTTGGAAGGGACCTTGGAGGTCTTCTAGTCCTAGCAGAAAACCCTATACCATTGAAGACAAATGGCTATCCAATCTCTTCTCAAAAACCTCCAGTGTTGGAGCATTCACAACTCTGGAGGCAGGTTGTTCCACTGATTAATTGTTCTGACTGTCAGGAAATTTCTCCTTATTTCTAGGTTGCTTCTCTCCTTGATCAGTTTCTATCCATTACTTCTTCAGATGCTTTGGAGAATAGATTGACTCCCTCTTCTGCATTGGCATGAATCAATGTTATTTTCCTTTGGAATGCTACAAGTTTTTCTTACAGTATTATAGTTTTAAGGGTGTTTTTGTAAATCAGCCAGAGTTACAGCACATATGCATCGGTCCATGTAAGTCTTTTAAATAAATAAATAAAACAAAGTCTACAGCAAAAGTGCTGTATGCCAGCCTGTACATCCATCTGTCTCTCACTGGTGCTTAGTGAGTTGGATTGAAGTTTGTACCACAACATTACATGCCTTCTGATGCCTCCAGCTTGCAACCAAAAGCTGATTTGTATTTTTAGCTCTCTTTTACCGGTAGTTACTTAGTCATGGTTTACTAATTGCTGTCAGTGAATGGTTCTTACTTCAATTTCCTTGATTTAATTCAGGGATGCTTTCCTGCCAGTGGCCAGGACATAGGGTTTGGCTTAACTAATGAAATATATAATTAATCTACGTTAACGGCTGTTAGCAGTGCCACAAACTCAATTGGCTGAACTCTTTAATAGCTTCTTTTCAAACAGAAATGTCCAGTGCTGTCTCAAGCAATGAAGCCAAGCAATGGAGGGAAAACAGGCAAAGTTTTCATAAGGATTGGATGAGCCATCTAGTGGTACTTCCCTGTAGCTACATCTAGAAGCCCAGACAAGATGGTTGCCCTTGCAAATCAATGTACACTCGATTGTGCCATGCAGCATATAGACACCTCGAACAAATTATTTTCTTCTTGTTTTAATCCTGCCCTATATACAGTTTGAACAATTTGCATAAGGAGGAAAATATTCAATGGGAAGAAAAATGAAAACCATCTACAGAGCCATCTACCCTAAGGAAGAACTGTGCCTTTGAGAAAATATTAGACACATGCTAGATCCAGTACGGTGATAGTGTGAGATCTGTACTCCTAAAGGTGTTGTTGAATACCCTATGAAGGTAGTCCTTAATGTACAACAGTAATAGAGTATGGAATTTCCATTGTATGTCATGATGGTCATAAATCGAGGCACCTGTGTGACTGATCCAATTTTACAACATTTTTTGCAGCAGTCGTTCTGCAAAATCAGAATGCAAATCCTACCATATTGGTATATGCACATTTTCTTGGAATACCATAATGTTAAACTTTTAAAGGAGACTGTGGCTTGAATTTAAGAAACTCTTTAGAAGAAAGAAAATATATAGCTTTGAGACTGCAGTACACTAATCTACTGCATATAAACTTGATCTAAAGAGAGAAAATGATAAAGAGAAAAATCATTAAATTATTGATTATCTTTGAGACAGTTCTTCAAAGGGTCAAGTTGATCACATTAAAAATCATAAACCATGGCTAACTACCTACTAGAGCCTTCTAATTTTGCTTCCTGTCCTTGGTGTTTCAAGATTGCTTGGAATAAAATTTAAAATTGAATGGTCTGTGTGCTCTTTTCTTATGTGATATTTACAAGCTGGAATATTCAGAAAATAGAATATTTCTGTAGCTCCAGAGTATATCTATTCATCCTGTCTAAAACGGTATAGGTCAGTGGTGGCGAACCTATGGCATGCGTGCCAGAGGTGGCACTCAGAGCCCTCTCTGTTGGCACACAAGCCACAGCCGCCAGCAGCAGCAGGTCCATCAGGCCACCACTGACGGCCGGAGCAGGAGGCCCACCCAGCACAAAGGAGGCAAAACGGCTGACTAATAAGCTTGAGTAGAGGTGATAGAGCAGAGGTCACCAACAATTGTCCATTGGTGGGCTGGAAGAAAAGGGAGGGGAAAGCATTTTACATGCGTGCATGCGCGCATGGGGCCGCAAGCATGTACATGCGGCAAATGGAGAGGGGATAGTGCCTGCATGATACTTAGTAGCCCTGCTCCATTCTTGCGTGGTGCAGCGTGGCAGTGGCCATTTTTGCACCTTGCAGCACGGTGGCCCATTTTTGCGCCCCCTGTTTTTGAGTGCCAGAGGCAGCACTCAGAGTCACCTCCGTTTCCCCCCCCCCGAGGGCACCACAATGCTGATGCGGCCCTGGCACTTTATGATAAATAAGTTGGTTTTGGATTGCAGTTTGGGCACTCGGTCTGCAAAAGGTTCGCTATCACTGGTATAGGTTCTCCTGCTTGAGCAGGGGACTGTACTATAAGACCTCAAAGATCCCTTCCTATTCTATTCTATTCTATTCTATTCTATTCTATTCTATTCTATTCTATTCTATTCCAAAGATATGCAGATGATACCACTCTAATGGCAGAAAGTGAAGAAGAACTAAAGAGCCTCTTGTTGCGGGTGAAGAAGGAGAGTGCAAAACTTGGGTTGAAACTAAACATTAAGAAAACTAAGATCATGGGATCTGGCCCTCTCAATTCCTGGCAAATAGATGGGGAAGAAATGGAGGTAGTGACAGATTTTATTTTCCTGGGCTCCAAGATCACTGCAGATGGAGACTGTAGCCAAGAAATTAAAAGACGCTTGCTCCTCGGGAGGAAAGCCATGACAAATCTAGACAGCACACTAAAAAGCAGAGACATCACCCTGTCAACAAAAGTGCATATAGTCAAGGCTATGGTCTTCCCAGTTGCAATGTATGGCAGTGAAAGTTGGACCATAAGAAAGGCCGAGCGCCAAAGAATTGAGGCCTTTGAGCTATGGTGCTGGAGAAGACTCCTGCGAGTCCCTTGGACTGCAAGGCGATCAAACCGGTCAGTCCTAGAGGAGATCAATCCTGACTGCTCTTTAGAAGGCCAGATCCTGAAGTTGAAACTCAAATACCTTGGCCACCTAATGAGAAGGAAGGACTCACTGGAGAAGAGCCTAATGCTGGGAAAGGTTGAGGGCAATAGAAGAAGGGGACAACAGAGAATGAGGTGGCTGGATGGAGTCACTGAAGCAGTAGGCGTGAGCTTAAATGGACTCCAGAAGAAGGTAGAGGACAGGAAGGCCTGGAGGAACATTGTCCATAGGGTCGTGATGGGTCGGACACGACTTCACAGCTAACAACAACATTGTATTCCATCCAGTTTATCTTGATGTGAGAAATTTACAGGACCTACTGTGTTGGCACTTGACTTCAGCACCAGGTTTCTCAACCAATCCCAGTTTGGTGCCATGGCTCTCTAGGCCCCTGAATAGATCTACTGGAATATTTAAACAGCAGAAGAGAATATGTGTAGCTCAGGGTTAAACTGCAAAGATAAACCACATTTATACATCATGGAAAAGGGACAATAAAAAAGCTAAGAAGGAAACAAAAAGACAAGAGCACATCCTCTCCAGTAATCAACACTCAGTTGATCAGGGATTAACATCAGACATACAATTAAGCAGGAAATAATACCCATATCAAGGAACTATCAAGGACAAAACCATACTGCAACCAATATTGGCAGGGCAAGCTACTGGATATAAACAGAAAGCAAACACCATACTCCTTGCACTGATGATGATCCTTAGCTGAGTACTGAAACATCTGCAAGAAAACAACCAAGGTAGGTGAGCACCAAGAACTCCATAGAATCTATAGTGTCATGGGAGGCCAAAATACAGTACATCAATGATGTGTTACATTCATCTGAATTCTATATTTTGAAGAAACTCTTAAAGTAACTGGAATAGCCTAGAGCATTTTCATGATAGGCAATTAATGTTTTCTAACATAAAAAGATGTTCCTCTTGTTTGATAAAGGTTATCAGGGATCTTTAAGCCTGGAGTTGATAAATTACCATAACATCTTCCAGATAGTCTCCATTTCATCCCCTCAGCCCAGCTAGCATGATCAATAAGAGGTTGATATGATAGGTGGGGTAGGAGTTGTTATTATTTATTAAATTTTTGTGCCACCCAACTCCCCTACAAGATGACTCTGGGCGGCTTACAAGTTATAAAACTTGTAAGGATCTGCAATCCAAAACAATGATAGATCTACACTCCAAGTTCTAGTATGGCTTTAACTTGCAAAGTTTGGCTAATGATTAACCTTTTTACACGGAAGGCAAACTTCTAGGACACACGTAACTTAATTTTACAGTTTTCCTGAGGTTCAAATGCCTTTCACCACTTAATGTATGTAAACCTTTTTAGCACATGTAACTGATGCTTCTCCTTCTCCTTCTTCCTCCCCTCCTCCTCTTGTGGAAGCAGTTGAGCTTCTAATGGGGGAAAGCAGTAATCACTTCAAAGGAACCAAATTGCCCAATTCAACAGATGATTTTTTAAAAGAGGATTTAGTTCCTGGAGTTGTGCCTGCAACCAAGGGGCCCAGTGGCTGGCTTGGCATAGCATTTGAATAGGCTGGCTTGGCATAGCATTTTGCTCTTTCAAAGGGAAGGAACTGCAGTCAGATCAGTGGGGTAGCCATGAGTTGTCCAGTGGGCATGCCTTGGCACATCTGAGAGCTATTTTGCTATTCTAACCTTCATTTACATCAATCAAGTGTCTGCTAATGTAATCATGAATAGACCAATCAGCAAGAAGGGAAACAATTATGTTGATTCCTGGACCACTGTATCTCAGCTACAATCTGATTTGCAGGGACAAGCAACTGGAAATATACAAGGAGCATTTCAAAATCAAAACCTTGCATTCTGACTCATTAATGGTCTTCATTTATCTACAGAGATCCACATAGGAATAGAGGAAAATGGTTTTAAACTGAGCCAGATTCATCTAACCCAGTATTTTCAATTTTGACAGGCAATAGTTTTCCATGTTTTCAGACTGGAATATTTCCCAGATCTACCTTGCAATGCCAAGAGTTCCTCCATGCCAAGAATGAGTTCCATCAGGCTGTTGCTTAGGACATTCACAAGACAAGCTGTGCCTCTGTTTGTTGCCTTGACTATGATATGAAAATTAGCTCATCTTTTTGTTGATCACTGGAAATTTCTATAAAGAGCAAACATGACACCTCCTCATTTTGCTTAATGCTCTCCAATCCCATAGCTCCTCTTCTCTCATATTCACTTGCTCACTGGGTCTTTTCTATGGCCACATCTGGATTAAAAAGCTTCTTACCTCTAGAGATCTAGTCCCTTTCACCTTTCCGTCTTCCAAGTATTTTTATCTTGGCAACAATTCTGTTGACTACCTTGAAGATCATTAATAGTGTCCTTGCTTTCATGGAGGCTTCATCTCCTGAACCTGTGTCTGGTTTACAGTATCTATGTGCTTAGTTTTACCAATTAATTCTCCTTTGTTCTGGACTTATTTTGAAATCCAAAAACCTTGTGTGCTGTGCTTACTGTGGACAGGTGGGAAAAATTATCTGAACAAGCTTCAGTTCCCAGAACCAATATAGCTAATAGTCAACAATGTCTCAAGATGCCATCTTACATCCTTTTGAAAAAAGTGAGCAAAAATTGATGGCTTTCCTTAGCATGGTGATAGCAAATCTATGACATGCATGTAACAGGTGACACACTATGCCATTTTTGGTGACACGCCAGACTATGGACCCTCTGGCAGTTGCACACGGGGACCCTGTTCTTATGCATCCTCTGAAAATCGTGCAATGATTTTTGGAGTCCCCAGAGGCCCCGCTAGAGCAGGCTGGAAGTCACACAAGAGGGTCTTGCTCTCACTTAGCCTTTGAGGCCTTTGAAAATCATGTTTTCACACAATTTTGGGGCACTCCAGGGGCTCCCCAAAAGGGGGCCCTTTTGCACAAATTCCGGAAAGTCTGGAGAGGAGAGTCCAGAGAAAAGGAGGTATGGCAAGGGCTCATTTCTCTCAGTTTGTGTGTGTGTGTGTGTGTGTGTGTGTGTGAGAGAGAGAGAGAGAGAGAGAGAGAGAGAGAGAGATGCCATCAGTCAATGTAGGCATTTTCTGAATTTTTAACACACCGAACCAAAAAGGTTCGCCATCATTGCCTTAGCAAATCTAAGAGTAGCATAAGGGAATTTTGTACGTATAATATCATATTTTTATTTTTATTTATTTTATTTTTAATCCCATTTATATCCCGCCCTTCTCCGAAGACTCAGGGCAGCTTACAATCTAAGAAACACAAACCAATGTGCTTAGCAATAGCCTTCATTCTATGTATATGCCTGCTTATTAGGGCTTTCGTCCCCCCCCAGCGGCATTATTACAAAGTCAGCTTAATTGCCCCCAACAATCTGGGTCCTCATTTTAGCTACCTCGGAAGGATAGAGGCTGAGTCAACCTTGGGCCTGGTGGGATGCGAACCTGCACTAATTGCAGGCAGCTGGTGTTACTTAAGGAGGCATTAGCCCACTGCTCCACCAAGGCTCTTTTTTGTTTAATCACATAAGAGTACAGGATTCAGTTGCACCTAGAAGTTTGCTTGTTTGTTTATATCCCACCTTTATTATTTTTACAAATGACTCAAGGAAGCAAACATATCCATCTTTCTCCTCCTATTTTCCCCACAATAACAACACTGTGAGGTAGGTTGGGCTGAGAGAAAGTGACTGCCGAAGGTCTCTCAGCTAGCTTTCACAGCTAAGGTGGGATTTGAACTCACAGTCTCCTTTCTCTACTGTGATGCCTTAACCACAAACCAAACTGACTCACAGAGGTTGTCACAGAAAAGGTCAAAACAGTCAAGATGTCACTCTTGAAAGCAAAACCTTGTTCCTTTTTTTCTGGTGTATTTATAGCTGGATGAAGGAAGGTGTTTCCAGAGTCTGTCCCACAATTCAAATTACTTTTTATATAGTTGTTTAAGAAAGATAATGAAGAGGGAGAAATGTAATCTAGAACTAAGGAGAAATTTCCTGACAGTGACAACAATTAATCAGTGGAACAGCTTGCCTCCAGAAGTTGTGGTTGCTCCATCATTGGAGGTTTTCAGAAGACCCGATTTGTCCAGAATGGTATAGGATCTTTTGCTTGAGCAAGAGATTGGACTAGAAGACCTCCAAGGTCCCTTCCAACCATGTTACTCTACGCTCTAGAACTCTTTTCCATGCAAGAGATTCTTGGGATAAGGGATGTGATGGTGTTCAAATGGCTATAAACACTGCTGCTACAGAAAAGATGGATTCCTTGAAGCGGGGTTCATTTTTGTTGGTTTGTTTTTTTGTAAATGAAGGGTTCTGGAACAAAGGGAAATTGTTCAGTCTAACTGTTGCTCTCTTGCTTTTTGTAATCAGCTTTTGCATGAGGGAAGTCTCATGCAGGCGTGAGAATCATGTACATGGATGGGATGTACTGAAGGAGGGACTAAGGGAGTGTACAAGAATGATTGATGTCTTCTTTATGATGTGATGGCTCTGTTGTCTGATTTTCATTAGCTAGCAAAGTTTATAAAGCAATGCTACCAACTTTCTAAGGTGTGGCACTTCTGGATGTAACTCTGCCAGCATTCCAAATTGTTGGCCACCCAGCTGCTTGATTTGAACAAATAAAGTGCTGCTTGATCACAAAGTCTCTGCCTGGGTTATCTGATTAGATTGACATGATATCTCAAGTCCAAGTAAGGAGATGGGACCTTACATAAGAATCCAGAGAGTTGAGGTAGGTTTCCCCAAAGAGCGTCCTTTTTTAAAAAAAAAAACATGGCAGGCCTAAATAAAATATTCATAGCTTCATACTACAAGTGTTCGTGGCGGAAGACAAGAGAAGATGCACCACAGTTTCACAAAGAATAATGGTTTATCAATCATTCCAAATTCCAGATATAGCTACCTGAGTGAGTGTAGGAGAAATTAGGCTTTTCTTTCTTAAATTTCTCTCCCACCCATGACATTCTTGCAATGGAAGAAATGTCTTCTATTACTGTAAGGAAAAGGATTGAGCCCTGTGACCAATTTCCTTTTATTGCTCTTCTTGTATGATGAAAAGCAACTATGCAATTTGGAAATAAAAAGGAGGGAAGCCAATTTTTCTGTAATAAAATCCATAAAGCCATCATCATAAAAGCCAAGATGATTTCCTTCTTATTTTTGCCATTTTATTGTTTTGCTTTTGTCCCTGAATCACTTGACACATATTTTATATTCTCTTCATGCTTTACAACTCTGCCTTATGCATTGACAAGCACTCTATCTCAAGGCTTATATTTGGGCTCCATCCCCCAGTTTTCAAGTTAGTATTACAGGTTTACCATATTTGGACATCATGCTTAATCGGGGAGCTAATATCTCTGGATAACTAAACAGTAACTCCCAGCAGCCCCAGTCAGCATAACTAAGGAAGAGTGGTGCTGGGAGTTGTAGTTTATCAACATCTGGAGGGACTGGCTTGGATTGATTTTGGCTCTGATGTCTCATCTTCTGCCTGAATATCATTTATAAAATTTGGCTTGGTTCTGTTGCTTACTTTTTTCACATTACTGGCTTGATTGTTCATTGGTTTAACTGTGGTCCAGACAAGGTAGAATTACAGAAATGTGAGGTCCCTGGTGCTCTCTGACTTTGGTTGTTTTCTTGCAAAAAAAAAACACCTGGTATTTTGCCAAAAAATGGGTACTGTACTTCAGCAGCACAAACTCTGGATGTGTTGAGGCTATAAAAATAGAGCTGATCAAGTAGATTCAGACTCTGAATCACAAAGTCGTCCATCTATTCCACATGGAGAGAAGTAAGCAGTGGGGTACCACAAGGCTCTGTCTCAGGCCCAGTACTCTTCACTATCTCCATAAATGACCTAGATGAGCAAATAGATGGGGAACCCATCATATTTGCAGATAACACTAAACCGGCAGGAATAGCCAACACTCCAAAAGACAAGCTCAGGATCCATAAAGATCTTGATAAACTTAAATAACGGGACCTATCCAACAAAATGAACTTTAATGTAGAAAAAAAGCAAAGTTTTACATTTAGACAGGGAAAAATCAAAGGTATAAGTACAGATTGGGCAAGACCTGGCTTAAAAACAGTAACTGTGAGAGGGACCTTGGAGTTCTAGTGGATGATCACTTGACCATGAGCCAGCAGTGTGCAGCAGCAGCCAAAAAAGCCATACCCAATCCTGGGTTGTATAAACAGAGGCATAAAATCAAGGTAATGTGAAGTATTAGTACTGCTTTATAAAACCCTAGTAAAACCACACCTGGAATACAGCGACCAATTTTGGTCACCATACTACAAAAAAAGAAGTTGTGACTTTGGAAAAAGTTCAGAGAAGAGCAACTAAAATGATCAAAAGCCTGGAGACTAAAACATGTGAAGAACTGTTGCAGGACTTGGGTTTGGCTAGTCCAGGGATCATCAACCTGAAACAGTGAAAGAGCCACTCGGAACCGGTTCCCTCACAAAAGGATAAACTGGGAGCCGCAAAAAAATGTGTGCGCATGCGCGTACATGCGCACATGTGCAGAACAGGGTTTGACTGAAGAGTGGAGCCAAGGCGATATATGCACCTACCCTGCATATTTGAATTGATTGGTTGAACTTTTTTAGTTCCACTTTATTTTTTGGACTGCACATGGCAGAGGACTGGGAGCCGCAGGAGACAGCTGAAAGAGCCGCATGCGGCTCTGGAGCCACGGGTTGCAGACCTGTGGGCTAGTCTAAAGACAATAAGAAATAGGGGTGACATGATAGCAGTATTCCAGTACTTGAGGGGCTGCTACAAAGAAGAGGTCAAATTATTCTCCAAAGCACTAGAGGGCAGGACAAGAAACAATGGTTGGAAACTGATCAAAGAGAGAAGCAACCTGGAATTAAGGAGAAACTTCCTAACAGTGAGGACAATTAACCAGTGGAACAGCTTGCCTCTAGAAATCGTGGGTGCTCCATCACTGGAGATTTTTAAGAAGATACTGGACAGTCACCTGTCTGAGACGGTATAGGTTCTCCTGCTTGAGTAGAGGGCTGGACTAGAAGACCTCCATGGTCCCTTCCAGCTCTATTTTATTCTGTTCTGTTCTGTTCTATTCCCTAAGTCAAGTCCAAAGAAATCACATTACAGCTTTTGAGTCAAATGCTGTTCTTACAAACCCAGTATTTGCAACTGAAACTTATCCTCCAGAATCATAAAAATGTTCCTCCTTGGTAATGGATCCTTTAAGAGAAGACTTTCTCAATGCAACTGGTGCACAATAGTTTTTCTCTAAGAGATTACAAACTTTGAGATCTCTTGTTCTGATTAATTCTTTGTGCTTTAATGATGAATTTGCTTTCATTTATCACTTCTTTGAACATTTAATTACCCAGTATTGCAAGACAATTAAGTACTGAATTAGGATAGATTAAACTTGCTGAAATGCTGGCTTTCAGAGGCACAGAGAAACCAAATCCAAATTTTGCTCTAATAACAAGTGTTGATTTTTAAATTTTAAAAAAAAAGTACAAAAACAACTGGAGCAAAATGACAACGAAAGATTTGCAAGCTTATTGCAAGTAATTGCACAACTGAAGCATGGCAAATCTTAAAAGTAAATCATGATTTCTGGTGCATCAGTGGTATGAAGAAAAGTCTGAAGTATATATTGCTGCTGATTCTGTGGCCATTCTTCTCTTTTATTAAGATAAAATTTTAGAATAACTGGGTTAAATTTTGTATCTCGATATCTGAAATACTTTCCACTTCCAAGGATGTAAAAGAAATAAAATAAATTTACCATGTGATGAAGCAACATTGTTCATGATAGTTCCAGGAAGAATCAAGAAAAGAAGCTTCTCTAAAACAAGTTTTCTACTTCTAGAAACACAACAGGTTATTAAAGGTTTAAAAGAATCGTGTCTAGGGACTTGTCTCAGTCATCCAAGTCATGGTTGTCCCCTAGGTGCTTTTTCAAAAGGCAACTGGACTTTCTTGGTTTGGTCTCTTGAAGACGTTTCACTTCTCTTCCCAGAAGCTTTTTCAGTTCAGAACTTCAGGACTGAACTTCAGGACTTCTCATTCAGGAAGCATCTTCACTTCAGAACTGAAGATGCTTCTTGAATGAGAAGCAAAACTTCTTCAAGGGAAAAAAACCCCACAGAAAGTCTTTTGAAAAAGCATCTTTAGGTTTAAAAGTACAGAAAATAACTCTCTAACTCTCCATCCATCTGCTTCCATCTGATCTAGTGAATGTTTACGTGGATATTAAAAAAAATAATGCATTGAACTGGAAAGTTGGCCTACCAAAGCAGGCAATGTAATGAGAATCCTAACATCTCCAGCAGTTTCCACCTCCCACTTGCAATCTCCATCTTCTAAATTGCAACATTTGTTTGCCATAATGTCTGATCTGAGTGTTTGTTTTGTTTTTGTTTTATCTCTTGCGTTGTATCACCTAGTCCAGGGGTAGGCAACCTTGGCTCTTTTATGACTCGTGGTCTTCAACTCCCAAAATTCCTGAGCCTACCGCTGACCTAGTCTGACGAAGAATCCTTCAGAACTCAAAACCTTATACGTTTAACTGACATTTGACTGGTTCTGAGAAAAGTAGCAATTGAATAAGCATGCTTCATAATCATTTTTCTTGTATTTTGTTCTAGACTGAAGACAGAACAACCTGAAAACAGGAAGGAGAAAAGGGAAGGAAGAAGAAGGAGAGAATAATATGATGCAAACTGGAAATTAGCATGATCATGACTGGAAATTCCGGAAGTTGAATTGTACACTTCTGGTTGGAGAAGGGAGATTTAACTCTCTGCCTAATACACTAAATAAATAAATTAAATACATAAATCTGAAGCTAGGGCTTTCCCAAATTTTTGCTTGAAACTTCCTATCAAGCCCACCTACTGGTCTATATTTAAAATACTCGTGTTCCTTGACTAATTCAGTCTGATCATGCAGTGAGCTAAATAGGTGTAGATTTTATGTACACAGCTCAGTGTGCAAGCTAAGCTTCAGCAGAGTGAAAAGTAGTTTCCAAGTTTACAACTCTGTGATATTTGATTTTAAGTGTTTCATAGGTGATTAAACTGTGTCAGCAAAGAAAGAAACAAGATGTATAAGAGCTTCTTATTGATTATTCCACTCTGCTATCGTGAAACTTCAGTGCCACTCATTTGTAAACCCATATCCTGCTTCTAAAACAGCAGCCAGAAAATGCTGTTAAGTTACAGCAGTTAACAACTAAATCCATTTTTTTCTTAATGCAGAAAAAATTCATTTCAGCTTCACTTTCATTCTGCCTGTTTTCTGAACTTCCAGCTAACTTTGCCTTTACGAACTTGAGTTTTTCCTCACATTATAATACAACCTTTTTGAGTCTTTTAGTTTTTTGAAAATCAGATTAATTGCAGTTACGTGAAATTAAGCATTGATGCAGGTTGTATCCCCTCTTCTTGCCCAGTTCTAGCCTGCTTTCTAATCATCCTAAAATTTTCAGTTTGATTAAAATAATGGGGCTTATTATTGAGTTAATTAAAGGTTAGAATTGGTGACTAATACCCTAATCCTTAACTAGACACCTCTACAAAGTCCTTACGAAGCAATGAAACTTCTTACAGAAAAAAATGCTTCAAAATTTCTTCCCAGTTGAATTCTTGAGGGTTTTTTTTTCCTTTGATCAATCCCAAATTTCTAATTCTTTTCTGAGTTGGTAGAACCACTGCTTTGTCATGTAGCTTTTATTCCTTATAATATTAACTTGTGCATTTTACTACCTATAAACTCAAAACCTCATCATGAATTTATTGAATGTCATTAAGTTAGTTACTCGGGGGTGGGGGGAGGGTCTGTGGAGGAAATAACAAGAGGATGGTAGAACATGGATGGCTAAGAAAAAGTGGAGGATTAGACACCACTCAAAATCTTCTACAAAGATAAGTTCAAAATCTGAAGTCAAAATAAAGAAGACTTGGATGGAGGATCCAAATCCATAATGCCCACTAGCATGATCTGAAGAACTTCTGCAGAACCATAACATTTCTTTTGATGAACAATCCAACTAAAGAATTGTCGTAGACCAAATAAATGATAATGGCAGGTTGTTTGTTCAATAATAGTGAGGGAAGTCAGCTCCCCAGGAAAGGAAATATTAAAAGGGCAGAAAAATATATTTCCTAAAAAGATATTGAAGAACCAGGAAAGCATGCCCAGTTTTCTTCGTAGTCCCAGGTCTCCTTCCCCCAAGCAGAAAACCAGTTCTATAGACATACAAATGTAAACCATCAGAAAGGTTGGAACTGGAAGCTTAGGAAGACAAAGACCTAAAATCTGCATAGCCCAGCCCCAGGGAAGCAAGATATGACCTTTGGACATACTAGGATTGACCCACAACGATCAAGAATACCAGAAAGGCACACCCAGACTCAGGTCAGAATATGTGACACAGGAAATACAAAGCCTGAAACAGGAAATAACTCTAAACAAAAGATTCCAGCGGGGTATAAAACTCACTCCCTACATGTGCTCAGTCCTTTTTTTTTCTGCTGGAACCATATTTCTGTCTGGCTTTCCACTGCAATAAACGGTAACCTTCTTCCTAAAGCAGTCACCATGTTGTTTATGCCCGGCTTGGATGGAACCATGATGAAGACTTTTCTTCCTATAATTGCCTGATGAGACCCTGAAGACCCAAACTGTTTACCCCTTCCCATAAAAGAAATCTACCCAGAGAATACTAATAGTTTCCCAAGCTTCTTAAGTTGTTTTCCCTTTAAGATTTACATCCATGGAATCCTTCCCAATCTCTCTGTTGGTTTCTTGAAATCAGCTATTTTAAAATCTAAAACATTAGCTTGACTTGGTTCTATTGCTTGTGCCTGCATTATGTTGAATTCCAATGCAACGTGGTCACTCTCCCCCAAACATCTGGCAGAACATTCAAAAAGGACAAACAGCTAAAAGACCACAACACCTCCTGAACACCCAGATAAGCAGAGATTAACACCAAGCAGTAAGCAATACCCCAATCAAGGAAGTACCAATTAGGTAAACACCAAGAACACTCCCACCAACACTGATAGGGTAAGCCATTTGTATATAAACAGAGAGCAAACCCCACTCCCTTCTAAGCACTGAAGATGTTACCTAGCTAGGTAATGAAACATCTGCAAGAAAACAACAACACTCAGAGAGCACCAAGGACCATACATGAATAGAATATAGAAACACAGATAAGAGTGTTATTGTTAATGAGTTGTTGTTGTTAGTTGCGAAGTCATGTCTGACCCATCACGACCCCATGGACAACGTTCCTCCAGGCCTTCCTGTCCTCTACCATCTTCTGGAGTCCATTTAAGCTCACGCCTACTGCTTCAGTGACTCCATACAACCACCTCATTCTCTGTGGTCCCCTTCTTCTCTTGCCCTCAATCTTTCCCAGCATTAGGCTCTTCTCCAATGAGTCCTTCCTTCTCATTAATGAGTATCAGACATTATTTCCATGTCTCCAGCATTCCTATGGCAAGAGAAGAAATCCAAGCAGGGCTTCAACCTGCGTTTCCTAAAACGGAAGTAGAACCAGGAATGCAGCATCCAAAAAAGCTGCGAAGGCTAAACCTCTGGTCCCAGTGACAGACCCAGATTGGATTCTTCAATATTATTCTTCAGCACATATATTTGCCTTTATTCATGAGAACCAGGGATGTGTAAGAAATTGACATGGATATCTATGGGAACAAAACTGCAGAAGTATGGATGGTATCATTGAATGTCATTTCATAAATGTTCATTTTTCTCTCTGGCCAAAAATAAAAAGACCTATTTATTTATTTATTTTATTTATTTATTTTAATTCCATTTATATCCCGCCCTTCTCCGAAGACTCAGGGCGGCTTACAAGCTTAGCAGTAGCCTTCATTCTATGTATATGCCTGCTTGTTAGGGCTTTCACACACACCCCAAGCGGCATTCTTACAAAGTCAGCTTATTGCCCCCAACAATCTGGGTCCTCATTTTACCTACCTCGGAAGGATGGAAGGCTGAGTCAACCTTGAGCCTGGTGGGATGCAAACCTGCACTAATTGCAGGCAGCTGGTGTTACTTAAGGAGGCATTAGCCCACTGCTCCACCAAGGCTCTTTATGCACTTTAAAAAGTTGAGCACAAGTAAAAAAAGGTTTTTATGGTTGTTCAAGGCTTATGTTTTAAAAGTTTGCCTCAGAGAAATTTACATAAAAAAGCATAGCATCAGGGAAATTTGCATTAAAATTTCTGAAAGGCTTTATATGGCAAACAGTGTGCACCACCAAAAATTATCGAAAAAGCCCTCATATCTTAGAGAAAAGTTGCAAACAAAAAATGGATGCATATTTCTGTGGAATTTTTTTAAGTGTTCAGGGGACTAGGAATAGAAACTGAATGTTCATGCAAAATGAATAAAGATAATGGTGGCAGAGGACAAGGGTGACATGATAGGAGTGTTCCAATATCTAAGCCTTGGTGGAGCAGTGGGCTAATGCCTCCTTAAGTAACACCAGCTGCCTGCAATTAGTGCAGGTTCGAGTCCCACCAGGCTCAAGGTTGACTCAGCCTTCCATCCTTCCGAGGTAGGTAAAATGAGGACCCAGATTGTTGGGGGCAATAAGCTGACTTTGTAATAATGCCGCTTGGGGTGTGTGTGAAAGCCCTAATAAGCAGGCATATACATAGAATGAAGGCTACTGCTAAGCTTGTAAGCCGCCTTGAGTCTTCGGAGAAGGGTGGGATATAAATGGAATTAAAATAAAAAAAATAAAATAAGGGGCTGCCACAAAGAAGAGGGGGTCAATTATTCTCTAAAGCACCTGAAGGCAGGACAAGAAGCAATGGATGGAAACTAATCAAGGAGAGAAGCAACCTAGAACTAAGAAGAAATTTCCTGATAGTTAGAACAATTAATCAGTGGAACAATCTGCCTTCAGAACAGTGGGTGTTCCAATACTGGAAGTTGTTTAAGAAGAGACTGGACAGCCATTTGTCTGAAATAATATAGGGTTTCCAGCTTGAGCAGGGGGTTGGACTAGAAGACCTCCAAGGCCCCTTCCAACTCTGTTATTCTGTTATTAACAATGAGACTAACATGACTACACTTATTCTATTTACTCCCACACATGTAGCTCCTTCATTCATTGCATATGACAGTTCTAAGGCTCTATTCTGATCCTGTCAGGAGGGCAGTTCTGTTAAATCTGATTTCCCAGTATTTAAGATGGAAAGAAAAGGCAGAAAGCCGGCTTCATCACGTTGAGTTGGATTTTTTTATTTTATCTCTTTGTGGCACGATTATTATGAAGTTCAGTCTTGTTCCTATGAATTCAGTGATGATAAGCCTACATTTTACAGCCTGTCATTTTAAAATTGCTATGCTCGGCATTGTAACTTTGTAGACTCAGGGCAGATTACACTGTACAAATTGCTGCTCTGAAGAAAGCACTTTGCTTTGGGGGATGACAAGCATTGATTTCCAATCTCTTTCCAAAATGACTCTATCATTCAGGGTTGAGTCAAACAATTTGCTTCCGCTTAACACTTTCCGTCACGGAGGCTCAGATCCCTGTGACAGGTAAGCTGGAAGTCCTTTAGGAGATATTTAATTAGAAAAAGAAATAGAAGAGAGACAACTGTAATTCAACACCTACTTAATATGACATGTCATAGACAATGCTAGTTTACCTCATTCGTACTATCAAAGGTAACTTTCTCCCCTGTAGGCTTGAAAATTAGATCCCCTGTATCCTTCTTATTCTCTTCTTTTTCACGTATAAAAAAGCTATAATCCTAGAATATGCTCAATTGTCTGGCCATAGATATCCCTGGAATCAATGGTAAATAATTTGGAACAAAATACTAGGATTTCTTCCCATAGGGTGCAATTAACTTGTGGAATTCACTGCCACAGGATGCAGAAATGGATGCCAACTGCAATGGTTGTCAAAGTGGGGGGGTTTAGAAAAAAAATACAGAGGAAAAATCTCTCAGCACAGCAGCTATTTGATAGAATGATTGTGATTGCTCTAGTAATGGAGATCGTAAACCTCTTTAAATTAGTTTCTTGGGGAGATGACTGAGGCTTTATAGCCCTACTGAGATTGTGACCCAGGAAACCTACTTTTAATTTGTTATGAATAGACATACTCAGAATAGCATTGTAGGAATCAACCAATGCAATTTTTACTGGGTAGTTAGTAAGGCTATATTTAAAATAATACTAAGATGTTGGGATTAGAGATTGGCCCAAGCTATCAAACAGGATGAAAAGTCTCTCCCACCCACACCAACTTATTAAAAACGTACATACAAAAATTAGCATTTTGTAAATGCTAATATGTTAAAAGTATATTCAAAACAAACTATGTTTACCATGATGGAATATGTTGTTTCTTTAAAGAACAGAAACAGGATGAAATGGAAAACAGACCGATCAGATCAAATTGTTGGCAAGCAAAGATGGAAGAGCACAGTAAAATTACTTTTCCATGATCCTGGTATAGAAGAAGACTCCTGAGAATACCATGCACAGCCAAGAAAACATGTGAATGGAACGTCAAAAAATTTAATCCCAATGTATTAATAATTTCTACTCTTTTAACCTTTGAACTATGGTGCTGGAGAAGACCCCTGCGAGTCCGTTGGACTGCAAGGCGATCAATCTAGGTCAGTCCTAGAGGAGATCAACCCTGACTGCTCTTTTGAAAGCCAGATCCTGAAGTTGAAGCTCAAATACTTTGGCCACCTAATGAGAAGGAAGGGCTCACTGGAGAAGAGCCTAATGCTGGGAAAGATTGAGGGCAATAGAATAAGGGGACAACAGAGAATGAGGTGGCTGGATGGAGTCACTGAAGCAGTAGGCGTGAGCTTAAATGGAGTCCAGAAGATGGTAGAGGACAGGAAGGCCTGGAGGAACGTTGTCCATAGGGTCTTAATGGGTCAGACATGACTTCATAACTAACAACAACAACAACTCTTAACATTTTGAGTGAACAAAGCATATTTGCACTTATCTGAACATTCTATGAAGTTGCCCATCACATTAGAATCCAGTAAAGATTGAAGTTGCATTGCAGGACAAGACTAGGCCTGAAGTATCACAGAGATAACTAAATGACAATTTGCCCATGTCAGGGTTTCTCAGCCTTTCTCAACCCCAGCCAGCAGAGCTTTCTGAGGAATTCTGGGAGTTGAAGTCCACACCTCTGAAAGGCAGCAAGGTTGAGAAACATTGTTCTAAGTTGTATAAATTAGATCTAGAGCATTTAGTGTATCTGCTTACCAAAGCTCACCCTTTCTCCACAAAAACAATGCTTTATGGATGCTTTGGAAGGGATGGGCAGACCACTTCTGTGCAAGATGGCTAGATTTTCAACAATATAAACATAACTCCTGTTTATAAGGGGCTGACATAAAAAAGAGGGGGTCAATCTATTCTGAAGGAAAGACAAGAAACAAAGAATGGAAACTAATCAAGGAGAAAACCAACCTAGAACTAAGGAGAAATTTCCTGGCAGTGAGAACAATTAATCAATGGAATGACTTGCCTCCAGGAGTTATGGGTGCTCCATCGCTGGAGGTTTTTAAGAAGAGATTGGAAAACCATTTGTCTGAAATGGTATGGGTTCTCCTGCTTGTGCAGAGGATTGAACTAGAAGACCTCCAAGATCCCTTCCAACTCTATTATTCTATTACCTTTGTGTGTTTGCTGCAGATTTCTTAGGCAAAGAATGGAATCTACTATCCCCCGATACACAATTTCAATATTTAAAATCTATGATGAGGGACCAAGAAAGGAGCAAAGGGGAATAGAAATATTTTCCTTTAATGCCCGTTCACTGCTGCTACTCGAGTTCTCCATCAATCTCTAAACACAGCTTGTTTAATGCAGAAAAAACTCTAAGGATCCCCTGAGTATTCTGTTCATCTCTTATTCATTTGATTGTAGGTGTTTGTGTTTTTAAAGGTCATTTAAGCTCCTTTTATGCCAGCCCGCCTTCTGAGGGACCAAATGAAAATTTGCAATATGGTCTTCCAGAAAACTCACCCTCTTGCAGTCAAACAGCTTCCACTAGTGGCCAGTTTGATAGGCTCTTCAAAATTCTAAAGGGGTGGCATAAAATAATAAAATAAAATAAAATAAAATAAAATAAAATAAAATAATAAAATAAAATAAAATAAAATAAAATAAAATAAAATAAAATAAAATAAAATAAAATAAAATAAAATAAAATAAAATAAAATAAAATAAAATAAAATAAAATAAAATAATAAAATAAAATAAAATAATAAAATAAAATAAATAAAAAATAAAAAAATAAAATAAAATAAAATAAAATAAAATAAAATAAAATAAAATAAAATAAAATAAAAAATAAAATAAAATAAAATAAAATAAAATAAAATAAAATAAAATAAAATAAAATAAAATAAAATAAAATAAAAAATAAAATAAAATAAAATAAAATAAAATAAAATAAAATAAAATAAAATAAAATAAAATAAAATAAAATAAAATAAATAAAATAAAATAAAATAATAAAATAAAATAAATAAAATAAAATAAAATAAATAAAATAAAATAAAATAATAAAATAAAATAAAATAAAATAAAATAAAATAAAATAAAATAAAATAATAAAATAAAATAAAATAAAATAAAATAAAATAAAATAAAATAATAAAATAAAATAAAATAAAATATAATAAAATAAAATAAAATAATAAAATAAATAAAATAAAATAAAATAAAATAAAATAAAATAATAAAATAAAATAAATAAAATAAAATAAAATAAAATAAAATAATAAAATAAAATAAATAAAATAAAATAAAATAAAATAAAATAATAAAATAAAATAAAATAAAATAAAATAAAATAAAATAAAATAAAATAAAATAAAATAAAATAAAATAATAAAATAAATGTTCTCAGGGCAGAGACATCTGCAGGGAGAATCAAGGGTTGGATTAAAAAAAGGAAAGCAATGCTGTGCTAACACATCATTTCCCTCTTCCTCACAATGCAAGCCTTTGTCAAAATGCCCGCAAAGTGGACATTTCTGCCCTGGCATCTCATGAAATTGGCAATGTTGCCCACCTCTAGGCTATTCTGCAGAAAAAAATTCTCTCTCTCTCTCCCTCCCTCCCTCCCTCTCTCTCTCTCTCTCCCTCCCTCTCCCTCTGCCTCTCTCTCTCTTCCAGTTACAAACACCACAAGAGATCTGTCCATGGGGAATCCTTAAGAGAAATGTATAAATCACATTGAACAAAGAAAGTAGCAAATTTGTCACCATAGCCATCTAATACTAAAAACCTGGTGAGCTGGTCCACAGTCAATGGATTTGCATGACTGATCAATCACTGTGGTTTAATCTTGGAGTCCAGGGCGCATTTTCTTTTCTCCTGAGGTTAAGAGTAGATGAGGATGCTGTTAGAGTTTCACCCAAGGTGCAGCAATAAATTTCTTTCGAAGAAAAAATTTCGACAGGATTTGGGAGAAAGCACCAGAAGAGTCAAGGGCAACGCTTTGATAAACGCATTCCTTTTATAATAGATACAAGAAACCTTAATGACGAAAATCAATTACTGAACACTTTAGCAATCCAGGTGGAAGGAAACTGTACTGCTTTTTGATAATAGATCTGTCTGGCCCCAGGCTCTTTGCTTATGCCCTTAGCAGTTTCAGCCTTCGCATTATTCAGCGTTTTATATTGTGGTGAACAGAACTGGATGCAGTATTCCAAGTGTGATGTACTGCATCCAGTTCTGGTCACCACTATATAAAAAAGATTTTGAGATTCTGGAAAGAGTGCAGAGAAGTGCAACAAGAACGATCAGGGGACTGGTTCCTAAAACATATAAAGAACAGTTGCAGCAATTAGGTATGTCTACTTTCATTGACTATGCTAAAGCCTTTGATTGTGTGGATCATAACAAACTGTGGCAAGTCCTTAAAGAGATGGGAGTACCAGACCATCTTATTTGTCTCTTGAGAAACCTATATGCGGGCCAAGAAGCAACAGTGAGAACTGGACACGGAACCACTGATCGGTTCAAAATTGGGAAAGGAGTCCGGCAAGGCTGTATACTGTTGCCTTGCCTATTTAACTTATATGCAGAGCACATCATGAGAAAGGCAGGGCTAGATGAATCAAAAGTTGGAATTAAGATTGCCGGAAGAAATATCAACAACCTAAGATATGCAGATGATACCACTCTAATGGCAGAAAGTGAAGAGGAACTGAAGAGTCTCTTGTTGCGAGTGAAGAAGGAGAGTGCAAAAGTTGGGTTGAAACTAAACATTAAGAAAACCAAGATCATGGCATCCGGCCCTCTCAATTCCTGGCAAATAGATGGAGAAGAAATGGAGGTAGTGACAGATTTTATTTTCCTGGGCTCCAAGATCACTGCAGATGGGGACTGTAGTCAAGAAATTAAAAGACGCTTGCTCCTCGGGAGGAAAGCCATGGCAAATCTAGACAGCACACTAAAAAGCAGAGACATCACCCTGTCAACAAAAGTGCGTATAGTCAAGGCTATGGTCTTCCCAGTTGCAATGTATGGCAGTGAAAGTTGGACCATAAGAAAGGCTGAGCGCCAAAGAATTGAGGCCTTTGAACTCTGGTGCTGGAGAAGACTCCTGCAAGTCCCTTGGACTGCAAGGCGATCAAACCGGTCAGTCCTAGAGGAGATCAACCATGACTGCCCTTTAGAAGGCCAGATCCTGAAGCTAAAACTCAAATACTTTGGCCACCTAATGAGAAGGAAGGACTCACTGGAGAAGAGCCTAATGCTGGGAAAGATTGAGGGCAAGAGAAGAAGGGGACGACAGAGAATGAGGTGGCTGGATGGAGTCACTGAAGCAGTAGGCGTGAGCCTAAATGGACTCCAGAAGATGGTAGAGGACAGGAAAGCCTGGAGGAACGTTGTCCATAGGGTCGCGATGGGTTGGACATGACTTCGCAACTAACAACAACAACAACTTTAATGAAAAGAAGGACTAGGGGAGATTTGATAGCAAGGTTCCAATATTTGAGGAGCTCCTACAAAGATGAGGGGGTGGTCAAACTATTTTCCAAAGCACCAAAAGGCAAGACAAGAAACAATGGATGGAAACTAATCAAGGAGAGAAGCAACCTAGAACTAAGGAGAAATTTTCTAATGGTGAAAGCAATCAACCAATGGAATAGATTGCCTTCAGAAGTTGTGGGTGCTCCATCACTAGGTGCCTTCAAAAAGACATGGGAAATGGTATAGGGTCTCCTGCTCAAGCAGAGTGTTGGACTAGATGGCCTCCAAGATCCCTTCCAACTTTATTATTCTATGTTCTATTTTCCAGCCCTTCCATACATTTGAGCATAATGTTCATCATTCTGAGCTTTAATGCCAGGCGTATGAATTATAGATAGAAACTGTGAAAATTGTAATCCAACATATTGGGAGTTCATTTATTAAGCAAGGCTGGTCAAAGGGTGGTAGTCCTCTGTTCTTTTGCTACCAAATCAATTACTTTCTGCCTTTTTTTCCATTAGAATGGATAGAGGAATGTCACTTTTGCTTTTCCTGGCATTCATTTCTTTCAAATAAATCCCCAGATTTTCTTCATCCCACTTACAAAAATAACTGGTAAGGAATATTAAGAGGAAAAAGCAAACTGAATCCTCATCTGCTTCAATCCATTAAAGCAGGGATCTCCAGACTTGGCAACTTTAAGACTTGTGGGCTTCAACTCCCAGAATTCCCCAGCCAGCAAAATTCTTGGAGTTGAAATACATAACTCTTAAAGTTGCCAAGCTTGGAGACCCTTGAATTAAAGTCAATAATTACATCTACTGTAATCTTGACTGGAAGAGAAATAGGTTGGATCTTCTTTCCATAAATCTATAAAAGAGATGTCTGTAGCAATCCCAACATAGAATCACAAACATAATTGAACTCACCAAAACTCAATCTCAAACTTACCAGAATTAAACACACAAAACTCTATCTGATAGTCAAATCAATCAACTTTCCCTTTCTGTCATATTCAATTTTTATCATAGTTCATCTTACTTATGAAGACATTTGCACATTGGATTATGTTTTCTTATCTTTCCTTTCTAAGGCTGCTCTTTACCTCGGTCATACTCAGCCCATCTCTATGCTGTATAACAAAACCTACTACAAGAATTTGTTTATTTGCAAACCCAACATCATCACAGGGAGAAATCATCCATTAAGTCCACTTCCTAGGACTCCATCCTGAAACAGAAAAATCCTTATAGAGGTTCCCTGGGATCATGAATCATTCTAATGATAGGGTTGTACCAGTCCATATGCATACATCTCTTAGCCAAGGGGCACCAGAAGGATCACAGAAAGACAGATGGGACCTTTCAGAATGTATATCAGGAAAGACACACAGTGGAATTTCTCCCAGCCAAAATGGCACAGTTCGCAAATAAATCATGTTCATGTGGAAACAGTAGTCGTTTTTAAAAGGTAATAACTGTCAAAAAGACTGTAAATATTTTTATAATGTAGATTGCTGCTTAATTTAAGACAGCTTCTTTATATTTTTTAGAGCTAATGAGTGTGGCATTAATTGGGAAACAAATCCTGAAAGAAATCATGGGAAGAATACAATCAGCTGTTGTCCATAATGCCAAGCATGATTGTGTATATACAGGGCTGTGGTCATTGGGGAAAACTTGTGTGTATCACTCTTGAAAGCATGGGCTTTGTACAATGTTTTGTACAAAACATTGTACAAAGAACTTGACCCTTGACATTTCAACTTTGATTATATTTTGATGGCATGCCATAGAAAAGAGTATCTGTAAATGAGGGTTGTATTGTGAAGTCCTTGGTGTTCTCTGAGCATGCTTGTTGATTTGCAGATGTTTTATTATCCAGCTACCAAATTTCCCTGAAAATAAGACCGGGTCTTAAATTAATTTTTGCTCCAAAAGACACATTAGAGCTTATTTTCCAGTGAGGTCTTATTTTGGGGAAAATATGGTACTAAATTCATCAGTCTGGCTAACAATCTTAACTGAGGCTTATTTTTGGGGTAGGGCTTATATTAAGAGCATCCTGAAAAATCATGCAAGGGCTTATTTTCCGGTTGGGTCTTATTTTCGGAGAAACATGGTAAGTAACATCGTTGGAGCATATGATGTTACCTACTTGGATAATTAAATCTGCTAGCAAACAACCAAGCTCAGAGAGCACCAAGGACTCCACAATTTTGTGACTTAGTCATTTACATCAATATATTGTATAAACCTGGAAACTGTATTGATTCACAAACTGTATTGATTTTACACAAGCATGTTGTGTAAAAAGAGCTATTTAGAAGTAGTTTTGAAAGGTTGCCAAGCTTTATCCATGATGGTATAGTGCAGGGGTAGGCATGCTCAGCTCTTTTATGACTCGTGGAATTCAACTCCCAGAATTGAAGTCCACGAGTCATAAAAGAGCCGAGCTTGCCTACCCCTGGCATAGTGGTTAGAATTCAGTACTGCAGGCTAACTCACTGCTCATCCAGGAGTTAGATTCTGACTGGCTCAAGGTTGACTCAGCTTTCCACCCTTCCGAGGTTGGTAAAATGAGGAGCCGGATTATTCGGGGCAATATGCTGACTCTGTAAACTGCTTAGAGAGGGCTGTGAAGTGGTATATAAGTCTAAGTGCTATTGCTACTTATCAATCCTGCAAAATGGAATTTTTTTTACCTAACTTATCTTGTTACCCACAGGGACAGTGGAAAAAAAATAGGGGATAGACTGCTTCACCCATAACATTATTGGTTCACCCATTCATTGCAGATTACGGGACCATTTTATTTTTATTTGCCTGGTCTTGTTTCCTCTTTCCTGTGCCATGTGCCATGTGTGTGCATGCTCATGCTTGGGAACCTGGGTTGAAAGAGGCAACCTGTTGAAATCTATAATCACTCATAAATGTTTTTTAATGTCCCAGAGAGAGGATGTCTAATAACTTTGTTCATTTTTTAAATAAGAACTTGCTGAACTTGAATCTTTTGCAATCTGAAAATGAAAGAAAGCAAAAGTGACAGATTTGTCAATCCTTAAATAGGGCAAACTAATCTACTGTGGTTATATAGGTTTATAATTACCAGTAGGCACTTCAATTATTTGCAGGAAGCATCAGGATATTCTATTTTCCCCAAAATCAAGGAGTGTGTTTATTGTGTTTTCAACATTCTGAAAAATTCAGGGATTCTAAAGCAAAGAGTTTATCCATTTTGTCATCAAAATTCTGGAAATTTTGGATATTATAAATCTAAAGCAAGGAGTATATCAGCCCCCCGTCCGACGAGGCAAAAGAATGCGACCGGAACGAGAGCTGGTTCTTCTGAGCAACGTTTATTCCGCTCCATAAACATTCACCCGAAGACAAATGAAGTCAGCGTTGGTTGCACAGCACAACCAACACTGCTAAATAGCCGGCGAGGCCGACACCCATCACCACGCCCAAACAAGCCAACAACCTACACCCCCTACTTAAGCACCACCACCCCTGGCCTCCACCCTTTGGACCCTGCTCTCCATGTGGACCTCCGTTCCATACCGCAGGTATGTACCCTCCCTGTCCCCGACCCACCACCACTGCAGACGGTAAGCCACCCCCCAGCCAGGGCAACCCCCCTCACAGCCCTGAGTCCTTACACCCCCATCACCCCCACAGGTCCCCGAACCGCCGCGGCCTGCACAGCCTGGGCCATCTTCTGGTGCAGCTTGCCCCGCAGCTCCTCAGCAAGGCCGGCAGCAGGCGGCCTTTGTGCTGATGATGCAGGCAAAGCCTTGGAGCGAGCCGTCAGCTGGGGAGGGTTTCCAGGGGGATACTGTGCAGGTGCGCTTTCCCCTGGCCCGCCGGAAGTCGTCCGGGCTGAACCCGGCCCGCCGGAAGGCCCTGGTGGCTGCTGGGTCGTCCTGGCAGCCGCGCTCTTCCCCAGGCCGCTGGTAAGCCTCGGAAGCGGAAGGGCCGGATGCGGGCGTCTGCGGCTCTTCCCCGGGCTGCCGGAGAGCCTCAGAGGCGGAAGGGCCGGTTGTGGGTGTCGGCGGCTGGTCACAAGGCCTGTCGCGGGCGTCTTCCGGCCCACTGGTGAGTTATCCCGGGACCTCGCCGGGTGTCGGGCCTGCCAGGCCCGACAGAGTATATCAGTCTTCAAAATTCTGGAAAGTTTAGGAATTCTAAATTTCAGCAGTCTCCCTTCATTGTTAAACTGCAAGCAATGCAGAGCTTTGCCCTCTGTCATGCACTTAAGAGCTTTTATCTGAGCAAGAAGTGTTTTCTGTTACATTTTCAGCCTTGGTACAGTTCTTAGTAATGACTTCCTCCTACAATACTTGATTGGCCAAGACAATCAATCTCCATTACAAACAATCAGAGGGGATAATAGGATTATTTTTTATGGCTTTCTTGTAGTTCAAACACCAAGAGAACAGCCATTAATATCCTAAGTGGGTGATTCAGATCTCAGTGAAAATCATCCTAGTTTTGATGGTGGCCCATTCAAACAGTCATTTTCAGCAGAAGTTTATCCGAGTTTCAAATATGACTGAAGAGTCCTATCTACAGTCATGGCCGAAATTGTTGGCACCCCAGAAATTTTTCCAGAAAATCAAGTATTTCTCACAGAAATGTATTGCAGGAACACATGTTTTGCTATACACAGGTTTATTCCCTTTGTGTGTATTGGAACACAACAAAAAAGGGAGGAAAAAAAGCAAATTGGACATAATGTCAAACAAAACTCCAAAAATGGGCCGGACAAAATTATTGGCACCCTTAACTTAATATTTGGTTGCACACCCTTTGGAAAAAATAACTGAAATCAGTCACTTCCTATAACCATCAATAAGCTTCTTACACCTCTCACCCGGAATTTTGGACCACTCCTCCTTTGCAAACTGCTCCAGGTCTCTCTTATTGGAAAGGCACCTTTTCCCAACAGCAATTTTAAGATCTCTCCACAGGTGTTCAATGGGATTCAGATCTGGACTCATTGCTGGCCACTTCAGAATTCTCCAGCGCTTTCTTGCCATCCATTTCTGGGTGCTTTTTGATGTAAGTTTGGGGTCATTGTCCTGCTGGAAGATCCAAGGTCTCGGACGCAAACCCAGCTTTCTGACACTGGGCTCTACAGTGCGTCCCAAAATCCTTTGGTAATCCTCAGATTTCATGATGCCTTGCACACATTCAAGGTACCCAGTGCCAGAGGCAGCAAAACAACCCCAAAACTTCATTGAACCTCCACCATGTTTCACTGTAGGTACTGTGTTCTTTTCTTTGTAGGCCTCATTTCATTTTTGGTAAACAGTAGAATGATGTGCTTTACCAAAAAGCTCTATCTTGGTCTCATCTGTCCACAAGACGTTTTCCCAGAAGGATTTTGGCTTACTCAAGTACATTTTGGCAAACTGTAATCTTGCTTTTTTGTCTCTATGTCAGCAGTGGGGTCCTCCTGGGTCTCCTGCCATAGCGTTTCATTTCATTTAAATGTTTGCACTGACACTGATGCTCCCTGAGCTTGCAGGACAGCTTGCATTCCTTTGGAACTTGTTTGGGGCTGCTTATCCACCATCCGGACTATCCTGCGTTGCAACCTTTCATCAATTTTTCTCTTCTGTCCACGACCAGGGAGATTCGCTACAGTGCCATGGGTTGCAAACTTCTTGATAAAGTTGCACACTGTGGACAAAGGCAAATCTAGATCTCTGGAGATGGACTTGTAACCTTGAGATTGTTGATATTTGTCCACAATTTTAGTTCTCAAGTCCTCAGACAGTTCTCTTCTCCTCTTTCTGTTGTCCATGCTTAGCGTGGCACACACAGACACACAATGCAAAGACTAAGTGAACTTCTCTCCTTTTTATCTGCTTTCAGGTGTGATTTTTATATTGCCCACACCTGTTACTTGCCCAAGGTGAGTTTAAAGGAGCATCACATGCTTGAAACAATCTTGTTTACCCACAATTTTGAAAGGGTGCCAATAATTTTGTCCGGCCCATTTTTGGAGTTTTGTTTGACATTATGTCCAATTTGCTTTTTTTCCTCCCTTTTTTGTTGTGTTCCAATACACACAAAGGGAATAAACCTGTGTATAGCAAAACCTGTGTTCCTGCAATACTTTTCTGTGAGAAATACTTGATTTTCTGGAAAAATTTCTGGGGTGCCAACAATTTCGGCCATGACTGTATGTTTTATCTAAGGAAATAGCTTGTATGAGACTAACTATAAACAAGTAGCCATCAACTAAGCCAGACCAAGGAGAATATTAAAAAACAGGTAAGGTTTTTTGGGGGGGACAGGGGGGGGACTCCTTAGAGATTTGGAATCAATTCCAATTTGAACTAAGTTGTAATGGTTATGTGGGATTGACCTTGGGGAACAGGAAGGAAAGTTATAGACTGGATGACCATACAAAA